>NC_044976.1:203475012-203813436 GCF_008728515.1 Papio anubis
ACCTCATGCTGCCCCTTTACAGTCACCTTCACTCCCTTTTTTCTGCCACCTCTAATGCTACACAATCACTAATCTCTTCCCCATCTCTATAATTCTGTTATTTCAAGAATGCTATAGACATGGAATCATACCATACTTAACCTTCTGAACTTGGCTTCTTTCTCTCAGCAGAAGGCCCTGGAGATTCATCCAAGTCACGTGGTGCAGGCTCTTTGCTTTTTCTTGCTGAGTGGGATTCCACAGCATGGATGTGTCACAATTTGCTTTACCGTCTACACATTGAGAACATCCATGTTGTCTTCAGTGTTTGGCTGATATGAATAAAGTTGCTATAAACATTCATGTACAGGTCTTTGTGTGGACTCATTTCCTCTTTTTGCCAGAAAAAGAAAATGCTCAGGAATGCAATTTCTGGGTTGCATAGTAAGTGTATGTTTAATTTTTTAAGGAACTGCCACACTGTTTTCCAAAGTGGTGGTACTATTTTACATTCCCAATAGCAGTGTGTGAATGATCTCCTTTCTCTGCATCCTTGACAGCGTTTGATGTCATTGCAATTTTTTATTTTAATGTTCTAGTTGGTATGTAGTAATGTCTTACCATGTTTTTAATTTGCATTTTCCTAATGGTTAATGATGTTGAACTTTTTGTTGTTGTTGAGACAGAGTCTCCCTCTGTCGCCCAGGCTACAGTGCAGTGGTTCAACCTCACTGCAACCTCCGCCTTCCAGGTCCAAGCGATTCTGGTGCCTCAGCTGCCTGAGTAGTTGGGACCACAGGCTTGTGCCACCCCGTCCAACTAATTTTTTTAAATTTTTAGTAGAGATGGGATTTTGCCATGTTGGTCAGGCTGGTCTCAAACTCCTGGCCGCAAGCAATCTGCCCACCTCGCCCTTCCAAAGTCTTGGGATTACAGGCGTGAGCCATGATGCCCAGCTGTGATGTTGAACATATTTTTGTGTGCCCATTTGCCATTTAAATACCCGCTTTGGTGAACTGTACTGTCAGTCCATGTCTTTTGTCCATTTTTAAATTGATTTTTAGATTTTTTTAACTGTTCAGTTTGAGAGGTTATTTATTTATTTATTTATTTATTGACATAGTTTTGCTCTTGTTTCCCAGGCTGGAGTGCAATGGCATGACCTTGGCTCACTGCAACCTCTGCCTCCTGGGTTCAAGCGATTCTCCTGCCTCAGCCTCCTGGGTAGGTGGGTTTACAGACATGCACCACCACGCCCGGCTAATTTTGTACTTTTAGCAGAGACGGGGTTTCTCCATGTTGGTCAGGCTGGTCTTGAACTCCTGACCTCAGCTGCTCCGCCCGCCTCAGCCTCCTAAAGTGCTGGGGAGAGTTCTTTATGTATTCTAGATATGAGTCTTTTGTCAGATACCCACATCTTCTTTTTTTTTTCTTTTTTGATTACTGACTATATGCAAGGCACTGACACAGCACCTGAGTATTCAGCAATGAACAACATCATTGTCCCTGCCTACACAAAGTTTATTCTCTGGTCGGGAGGGAGACGTTAACAACTACCCTGTTAGAAATTTTTAGCTGTGGTCATAAAGGACTCTGAGGGAGACCTGTGGGTGCTATGAGAACAGATGATGGTAAGAGGGACCTTGCCTAACCGGGGGAGCTGGGAACCCTGGAGCTGAACCAAGATCTAAAAGAGAAGGAGATGACCAGGAGCAGGCGTGTGCCAGGTGTGTGCCGGGGGCAGGTAGGAGCGCGGTTCTTGCAGCCCTCCACAGGGTTGCACGTCACTCCCTGCTCTTACTAGAAGCTCATTTTTCTTCCCTGATAAGAAAGTGCACAAAGAACAATAAAGACACCACAGAATTTTGTATTCACCTCTGAGATCAAGTCCTCCCCCACCACCCTCCCTCTCTATCTCTCAACAATCAGAAAATACATTTCAAATTTTTTGCCGTCATCAAACGTGTTACATTATCATTTTAAAAAATTAATTAAGCCAAAAGAAAGACTGTTGGTTTTTCTTTATTACACAATCCTTCATTGAGCTCTGGAACAAGTACCTTATTATAGGAGGAAAGTGGTAACTTCATGTACAACAGAATTGGATTATAAATAATATCCTCCATGCAAATTTAATTTTGAAAAATTGAGTAATTTCATAAAACATCTACAATCAATTTCTATTTGTGCAGAACCTGCACAGAAGCATAGCAAGAGGCAAGAGTACAAAATGTGAAAAATACATCTTTGATGCATTCTGTTTCTTAACTTTTATCCTATCTTTTACAGACTTCCTACTTCCTTTGCTAGCAATTATTACCAGGTAGCTCCTTTGGAAACCACTTCATCAACAGAATTTAAGATGATCAGTGTCCAATATACATAACTTCAAATTAAAGTGAAATATCCCACTGGTGTCCTCATCGTAAAAGTAATAAATAGGGCTCATGTCTCTCAATCAAAATTTTCGAAGCGAATAAAAGAGCCCCATGAGGCGATTTATCTTAGCATGTGTAAGTTTCCTTTAGATTTGGAATCAGTGCTTCCTGAACTGAACTAAAACCGCATGGCCTCACACTGAGATACAATGTTCTAATCAAGACTATGCCGGAAGGCTCAGGAACTAGGATTATCATACCCAAGGCATTTGATTTGCTTGTCACTGTTGCTCCAACCACACCCTGTGTTTTCCCTCCTCTGTGACCTTGTTCTGGATACGTTTCTCCTCTATGCTGTCATCAGGAGAAATCAGACCAAGATGAGGTACATAGGTGCTTGGTCCCAGCAAGGTATTCTCTTCCCTAATGTTGGGGTTCAGAAAGCTACTTGGCTCTTCTCTTTTGTTCTCCTAAGCTCACCATGATATGAATATTCCCACGCTGCTGCCTCTGTAAGATTTGGGCTAAAACCCAAGAAAAGCAACAAGTATTTTGAAAGTGTTATAGAACTGAACTGGGGTCCTCTTACCCCGTGGAGTAAGACCAGATATCCACATCGAGGTTTGCAGCGGTAGAGAGGAAGGTGTTTCTTTGCACGGTGCCAAGCAAGGAGGCCCAGGCAGCTGATGCTGAAATCCTGACCTCCCTTATGGCTTGCAAGTAAGAGTTTTTAAAGGGATGGGTAAGTTTTAGGAAAGCAGAAACCACAGGCAAAATTGCAAATCAATACGTGGAGGTAACACATTGGCTCTGGCCTAAAAGAGCAGAATGACTTGAAGTGAAGGCTTACAGGTCATAGGTAGACTCAGATTTTCTGATTTGCAAGCGCTTAAGGAAGAGAAGCTTTGTTTAAAAATTTGGGGTCAGTAGAAAAGAATGTTATCTCTGGCTCATGAGCGTGACTCCCTCCAGGACCCTCAGGAAGAAATTCAGAACAAAAAACGGCAGTCATAGTTCTGTCCTCAGTTCCCCCTTAGCTGAGGTCTACAGGCCAGTGGATGTCTTTGGTGGAGGTCTAGGATTCTGAAAAGCAACCCAGAGACATATGTTAAGATGTAATCTTTAATTTCCATAGGAAAACCAAACATCCCATGATTCTAGCTTCTTTGGTTATTGTTTTAATCTAGTATTATCTTCTTGTTTATCAAGTTGCTTATTTGTTTCTCAGGGCTAGCTAGGTGCCTAGAATTTCCTTTGAAGGAAATCAAGATTTTTCTTTATTTCCAGGCAGAGGTGGCAGGCCCCCCAAGAGGGGTTTCTGCTCCATCTCAAAAGTGTAAAATGTCATATAAAAGGCCATTAATGATGCTGATGTTCTGGAGGTGAGGTTTGCTCAGTGGCACTTAAAGGACAGAAAGAATTCACTGTGAATTCATCAAAGTTTCTTTCCTAGAAAATCAGTGAGACGCCTCAGTGGCATATGACGTCATGTCTTCTGATTCCAGGTGAGATTCTCCCTTCTGAGATAATAACATTTACCAAACAGCACACAGTAGAGTCTAAAGGGAAAAATTGAACAGAGCAAAACTTTTTTTTTTGAATTTTTGAATTGAATATATTGATTTTTTTTTTTTTTTTTTTTTTATTATTATACTTTAAGTTCTAGGGTACATGTGCATAATGTGCAGGTTTGTTACATATGTATACTTGTGCCATGTTGGTGTGCTGCACCCATCAACTCGTCAGCACCCATCAACTCGTCATTTACATCAGGTATAACTCCCAATGCAATCCCTCCCCCCTCCCCCCTCCCCATGATAGGCCCCGGTGTATGATGTTCCCCTTCCCGAGTCCAAGTGATCTCATTGTTCAGTTCCCACCTATGAGTGAGAGCATGAGGTGTTTGGTTTTCTGTTCTTGCGATAGTTTGCTGAGAATGATGGTTTCCAGCTGCATCCATGTCCCTACAAAGGACACAAACTCATCCTTTTTTATGGCTGCATAGTATTTCATGTAGCTTCTATTTGTGCTCCACGCAGATTCTTTTTGTAGTGTGGATTAAATATTGCATAAATTATGCAGTCATTTCTGCTTTTATCTGATCTTATTTTTATTGAATCTATAGTTGAAGAATCTATCAACTATTTCCAAATTTAGAGGTATGGAAGATTGATTTAAATCTTTCTTTTCTTAACATGTCATGTAAGTGTGCAGTAGTCTTGTGACCATTAAGAAAAAAATTCCACTTTGATTCTTGGAGCCTCTTGAGACCCACACAGTTCTTCATCTAGTTCTAATTACAATCATTGGTACATGATGTAAGTTAGTGAGAGTACATTTTCAGCACAGTCTTTCAGCAATCTGCCTTTCTTTAGACATTCTGGGGGTGCTTTATTGGAACTTTTTAAATGACCATGTTGGATAATTCTCTAAGCTAAAATCATACATAAACATAAAAAGCAGAGAATACTGGACCCATAGCTGTCCACCAATCTTTATGTGTGTGCAGACTTTGGGAAAGTTCCTCGTCCTGCCTGGAGAAACTTCTTGCAGAGGTTGATGAACTTTTAATCAAGCAAACGTTCTTGTTGTAGCTTTTAAGTGACTTCCTTTGTAGTATAACAGAAAGTTGAAGATTGAAGGCCCTGGGGTCAGGCTGTGTGGGTTAAAATTCTGCTTTTACTGCTTCCTAGCTGTGCACCCTTGAGCAACTTACTTAAGGTCCCTGGACCTTAGTACTCTGGTCTTAAAAATGTGTATTATTACAATAGCACTTAGCTCATACAATTGCTGGGAAGAGAAAATGAGTTAAATCACGTAGAGTGCTTCAAACACAATATATATTCAGTAATGTTAGCTATTACTCTTACATTCTGCCCTTATTAGACTTTTTTGTGTTTCTTTTAATTTTTAATTTTATAAAATAATATACGTATCTTTCTTTTAAATTTTTCAAATAATTCTTTGAGGATTTTAGGTTTACCCAAATTCTGTCCACCCCAGGTTCCCACTTATGTGAGGCTGCCACGTTCAACTCTCTTCTTCTTTTTTCTACTTTCATAAATGTTTATTCTGAATATTCTTCCAATTTTTGACATGGTGGTTTAGTTTCCAAATGTAGAAAATAAAGATTTGTCTCTCATGCTTTCTGCATCAACATCTAGACATTTTATGAGCTTGACTATAGCATATATGTATATGTATGTATCTTATGTTGTTATGTATTATATACTATTATAGCCAAGCTAATAAAATATACATATATATATATATATGTGTGTGTATCTGTTTGAGGCATTTTGTACACTATGAGTATATTTCTTCTCTTTGTTTAACTTTTTCTCTTGCAGTTCTTAATTGAATAATTTTAACATTTGCTTCTTTTTGTATTCCTAAGCCCATACTCTTCAACAGATGAAAATCTCCCCTTTATGGGTTCAACCGTCTAGATCATCTGTTTCTTTTACTTTTTTATTTATTTGCAGACATTCCTTTTGGAGCCTTCTGTTCTGCCGCAACATGGATTGATTACTTCCCAGGCTTTCTGGGATCGTCCTTCATTATCCTCCTGGAATTTCCTTTAGTTCTCTTCTATGTTTCCTCGTCTCATTTTTTCTTTTTGTGTGTGTGTGTTCTTTCTGATTTTATTGAGCCACATCCTTCATCAGAAGTTTAAGAAATGATGCAAGAGGCTGGGAGCACTCATCCTTGTAATCCCAGCACTTTGGGAGACTGAGGTGGGCGGATCACCTGAGGTCAGGAGTTTGAGACCAGCCTGACCAACATGGCAAAACCCCATCTCTACCAAAAATGCAAAAAAATTAGCCAGGCACGGTGGCACATGCCTGTAGCATCAGCTACTCGGGAGGCTGAGGCACGAGAATCACTTGAGCTGGGAGACAGAGGTTCCAATGAGCCAAGTTCGCACCACTGCACTCCAGCCTGGGAGAGAGTGAGACTCCATCTTGAAAAACAAAAACAAACAAACAAACAAAAAAGAAATGATGCAAGATTGTCACAAATTTGTGACCTTGTGTGTTTGAAAATGCCTTTCTACTGCCCTTTTCTTGACTGAGATTTGCCGAGTATGGAATTCTAAGTATCAATTTATTTTCTTTCTGGACTTTGAATGCACTTCTCCGTTCTATTCTAGTTATATTGCAGTGTTGCTAAGGAGAAGTCTGAAGCTTTTTTGATTCCCCATCTTTTTATTTTGATCTATCTTTTCTCTCTGGGTGCTTTTAGTATATTGATTTTGCCTCTGATATTTTGACATCTTATAATAATATGCCTTGACTTTGTGACGTTTAAAATGATTTTTGCTGGCCAACTGGTGGAATCTCTCAGTCCAAAAGTTCACGTTCTCTCAGATTTGGGAATATTATTTCTTTGCTCATTCATTCTCTCCCATTTTCCCTCTTCTCTCTCTCTCTCTGGACCACCTGTTACTCAGATGTTGGACTTCCTAGACTAATCTTTTAATCTTCCTATATTTGATCTCATATTTTCCAAATGTCTACCTTTTACGGAGATTTCTCCAAATTTATGTTTTAACCCTTCTATTTATTTCTTCCCTCCTGATACCATATTTTATTTTTAATGAGTTCTTTTATATTGTTACTTCGGTTTCTTCTCACTCTTCAAAGTCTTGAAGGTTACTAATTATAGCAATAGATTTTAAGTGGTCTTCTGCCTTCTTCATTGATTTTGTTTCTTTGTTTGCTTTTGTCTTAGTTTCATATGCTAGAATATTTCCTCTCATGTCTGTGATTTTTACTGTTCATTCATTTTTAAGCCAGAAATACACAAGGTCTGTGTGGGAGCTCTGAGAGCATGAGTAGTATTTATCAAGCAGTGAGCTTCATTTCAGGGTCATGGTCCAGGGATCAGATGGTTTCATTAAAAGACTCCAAAATGTTAGTAACTGGAAATCTTTGATCTTGTGTTTCTCCAGAATGCAATCATCCAGGCTCTTGCCTAAAAGATAGGAAACTGGTAGCTGCTTTTTAAGGAAATGAATGGGGACAGAGGCTCACCACTGGATATGTAAACTTGAACTTAATTCCCTAGTTTCAGTTGAGTAATTGTATATGAATATCCCAGAGCTCTTGCTTGTCTACAAAGATTCAGAATCTAACTGCTTCTAATACAGACTTGCTATCAGTTCCCCTATTTTCAACCCCACCTGTGCCTCTGCCCTCAGAAGTACCTGGTACTAATCATATCTGAGCTCTTTGAGAGTCCTGTGGCTCAAACATACTTGCCTTCTGTCTTAATTCCCACCCTCCACGTGCTCTTCCCATCCTCCACACAGGCACACTTTCAGCTTCCTTTGGGTTCCTAGGTAAGCTTCCATTTGTCCATCTGTTGTTTACTTCTAAAATTATATTGACATCTCTGTCTCTTATAACTGTTTCTCCCATTCTGTCTGTTCTTGCGCAGTTTTGCCCTCGTTACCCCTTTACTCTCATTTAAGTGAGGTTTCCAGAGAATTGTAAAACTTCTGCCAAGCCTTACCAGATGTTTCTCCTTAAGTTTCAAAAGAAGATTCCAACCCTACTCCTGCCCATTTTATTGTCAAAGCAGTGCAGTAGAGTTGATTGAGAGGCAGCAGATCATGGTGGTGGAGAGCAAAGTTCTCCGAGAATGGAGAGATGATCCGCTGGCATTAGAAAGCTATTAAAATTTCCATGTATATTTTAATCTAAAAATATAAAGAATGTAGATTCACAATGTTAATATTCTAAACTTTCCTGTTTGATGCTGGATTGATCCATTTGTCAAGATGGTCACAGATTACATAGTGCCCAGGACTTCCTGGTACCAAAGGAGTATGGGGAACTCCCTAACGTAGCAAGCTGGACAGTGGGGCTGCATGCATTCTCTTTCAGAATGTTGAAATACGTCACCCTTTGATAGTGCTCCAACTTAGCTTGATCTGGCTAATTTCATTAAAACAAGACTAAAATAATGTAATGTTCACTACGTTTTATAATGACAGAGAATTTCTATGAAAACTTTTTTGTTTCATAATGAAATTTCTATGAAAACTTTTTTGTTTCATAATGAAATTTTCTGTTTGTATTATAGCAAAATCCTCAGAAATGTTGACCTTAAAGGATGTTATACATTTGTGTTTTTCTTTTGCAAAAAGTCAAGCAATATAAGCTGTGGCCTTCTCTGTTATAAGAGAGGGTATCAGAATGTGGTACTAGGCAAACACTACACACAAAGAAACAAGCACATTCTATTCAATAAAGGGAAAGGTGATGTTTTCACGAGTGAGAAAATAATGTATTTTGAAAAGGAACTGGTGATTCATAGAGAACATTTTGAAACTACATGTTTTAAAACATTTCTAGTATTATATGAATATTTTCACTGAAAAAAATGTGCTACGTGTTAAAACTCATACCTAAACTTTTTTTCACAAATTAGAAACAAATTTTCTAACCAGTTTAAAGATATTCCTGAAATGAAGAGCTTTAGTAGGTTTTGAATCCATTCATGAAACATATATAAATATCTTACTTTCTGATTAGTTTGCAACTGAGTTCAAGAAAATTTGAAATTTATTAGCTGAGCTATCACAAAAATCTTTGACTAATTGGTGGATGAGATTGAAAAAAATGATTATCATTGTTTAATAAGAAACTCACATATACATATTGCTTTTTGATCCCCATATCTTTGTATAGAATATTTTTTAGTCATAAGTATCTGTGTCAAAGGAAACTTAAGTTATATCCAGATCTTTAGATCACTGTATCATAAACTAGCAAACCAAGGTTTTAAAAAATAATGATGTGTTATTCATAATATTAGTGATAGCAGAAGCTTGTACTCGTAATAAAGAAAAAAATGTATTATTTTATTTCCTCTTTAGGTTTTTTCATCCTTTAAAATATATATGTTTTAGCAGTTTCACAATGGACATAATAGTATTTATTCATTAATATATAATTTATGTAAAAGTGACTCATATACTGGAAGTGCATGCTCAAGTTTTATTTTAGCGTTTGGAGTATTTGAATTTAATAACACACAAAGACTGAGTAGTTTACAGCCAAGGATTTAGAGTAGACTAACCTTGATTCTAATCTAATCTCAGCTTTGTTACTTATTAGCAATGTGAACATGGGAAAACTGACATCCAATTGTCTATTTTTTCCATTGTTTCTTTAACCTAAATAATATTCATGGGGTGGAAAAAATGGGGTGATGTTAGTCAAAGTGTACTCACTTTGAATTGTAAAATCAGTAACTTCTAGAGACCTAATGTACAGCATGGTGACTGTACTTAATAACAATGTATTGCATTCTTGGATTTTGCTAAGGGAGTAGATCTTAGGTGTTCTTATCATACACACACACGCAAAGGAACTCTGTGAGGTGATGGATTTGTTAATCGGCTTGATTGCAGTAATCATTTTACAATGTGTGCACATATCAAAACATTCATTGCATACCTTGAATACTCACATTTTAAAATTTGTCAATTACACCTCCATAAAGCTGAAAAAATACTCAAGCATCAAACAATATATGCAATATGTGTAAGCTATTTAATTAAATGCCTAGAAAATGGTAACTAGAAAATGACTGGCATCTACTATAAAGGTATGTATGAAATGGTAATGAAGATTCTGTTGTTAGTGATGACGGTGATGCAGGCTACCAATCTTTCCTTATTAATAGAAGGGTACATCTGTATTCCACATCCTCTCCACAGCTAGCATTGTGAACTCTCCAAGGCCCCATTTTTATTCGAATGATGTTCCTGGTAGATCTTCTAAAGAGAAACTGCAAATATGTGCAATGGGTCCCGCTTTCCATCCCTGCAGTGGCGTCAGTAACTGTGCCCTTCTTCCTAAGGCTGGACCTCTGGCACAGCCCCAGCATCCTGCAGGTGCTACTCCAGAGAACCACAGCCTTAGTGAGCAGAAGAGCAGAGAGCCACAGCCATAGTGAGCAGAAGGAGGGAGAGAAGACAGAAAGGGAAAGTGGGAGGGTAGCCCGTCTGGGCCCCTGTGGCAGCTCCCAAAAATCATCTCCCACAAATGCTTACCCTCTATGCTGTACATGCTTCCCAAATACACTTTGTCATTTGCGTATACTTGAAACACCCGTGCCTTGCCTAATGCTCCCTTTACTCTTCATGTTGCTCTTCAAACTGACTTTCATGGGAGAAAACAAAAATCCAGAGGGTACAATTAGCTGGCCACCATGCCCAGCTAATTTTGTATTTTTAGTCGAGACGGGGTTTCACCATGTTAGCCAGGCTGGTCTCGAATTCCTGACCTCAAGTGATCCACCCAACTCAGCCTCCCAAAGTACTGGAATTACAGATGTGAGCCACCGTGCCTGGACCAAACATCTTTACTGAGCTCTCAGTGAGCATGAGGTGGTCAGTTTTCCTGGGCAGGTGGTCCAGGGAAGTAGAACTCACCCTTGGAAGAGAAAGTGATATGCTGAATGGGAAGCTCTAACTTCCTTAACCTCGTGAGAAACTTGCTTGGAAGCCCCAACTCACTTGCTAAAAATCACAGCTTTGTTTATGATAGATTCATCAAAATTCTCTTTTAAATCTGAAAGGCATCATATAATAATTTTTTTTTCATACAACTAGCCTTTCTTAGGTAATCAGTGACCTTCAGTGCTAAGGGCCCATTGAGAGGCTCTCTGCTCTAATACCCTCATTTTACAGCTAAGGAAGCAGAGATCCAGGCCATTAAATGATGCATCTAAGATCACACGGATCTTAGGGGCAGAGTCGAGCCCAGAGTTGGCCTTTTGAAGTCTAGTTCAATCACTATCCTCAACAACACCTGACCTCGTGAAATCTCGGATCCTGGACCCGAGTCAGCATAGAGTTCATCTGCACTGGTGACTCTGTATCTGTTCTCAGCTCAGCTAATACCTGGTGGACGATTAATGGCTCTTCTCAAAACCATGGTCCGTAACTATGCCTCTCAGGAAGTACAGATGACTCAGCTGCCCAACCTGCTGCATGCTCAAATGAATCAGAGCGAGGTGTTTTGAGCAGTTTCATTGTGTGAAAAGACTGTCAGTTGCCTGGTTACCAGAGTGAAAAATATAAAGTAATGTGCTTCTCTATAGCCATTGGGGAAAGGTATTTAACTGTCACCGTGCAGTCTGAGAAGTAGAGTCAAAGGCCAAGTTCTTGACAGATAGATTTGAAACATTTGTTACTTTCTGCAGCTTTGTCTTGCCTTGTAATTGACATCGGTCATGCGGAGACAGGCCAGTGGAGAAGAGAGTAGCAATTATATTAATAATGATAGATAAAATCTTATGAGCCCTTACTATGGACTAGCTAGGATGCTGAGTGCATGATCTTTGAAACTTTATAAGAAGTTTTTGAGATAGGTGCTCTTATGCCCATTTTACAGATGAGGAAACTGAGGATGAGCAAGGTTATCCAAAATGGCAGACCTCGTAAGAGTGCATAGGGTAAGACTTTATACTCAGGTTGCTACAACTCAAGAGTGCAGCTCTTAACTACAACCCCATTCAGCTTCTCTGTAAATGTCGAAGAGTGTGGTGTGTATCAGTCAGTTCTCCTGTAGGAACACTGGCCTGTTTACTGAATGCTGGATACTGGTTACGTTGTGAATCAAAGCAGAAGCAGTCTGGCTTGTTCCTTCTTGACTTTCATTGGAAGAGCCTGCTCAGCCCAAGGGAGTTAATGAGGCCTCCCTACCCTTCTTTCTCCTTATTCCACAATGCAGCCAAATATTACATCTAGAGAGGTTTCCTGGTATAAAAGTATTTTATGGAAATTAAGTGATTAGGTTGTAGCCCAGGCTCAACCACTGGCGCTCACATGACTTTGGAAAAGGCAGTTCCCCAGCCCTCAATTTCCTCATCTCTAGAATGGATTGTTGAATAGGCAGTTTCTAAGTTTTTCAAGCTCTAAGACAAACAACAACAGCAACAACAACAAAACCCCAAACCAAAAGTACTTCAAAATTTGAAATTACATCATAACCTGATGGGAAGAATGCAGATTCTGGAGATGGCTCACCTTGGTTTGAGCCCCAGCACCTTCACATCTTGTGTGAATTTTATTAAGTTAATCTTCATAAACCTCAGATATTACATTCATAAAAATAGAGTGATCTACCTCATAGAGTCATTGGGAGGATTAGACATGCTACCATGTGTGCAATGCACAGCACAATGCCAGCTACAAGTAAATAAATGTCCAATAAATATTAACCATCATCAGCATCATCATTAATGGGAGATATGGGATTAAAACTAGTCTAGAACTCAATATTAAGTGTATGTGTAAAACATATCCTTGATCAAATACTGACATGCACATTTTTCCACAGGACAGAGGCAGATATATAGGTCTGGAGGTTCATGGAGTGGGGATTTGCCATTAGTGCTTCTGAGTGAGGGCGGAGAATGGCTTCTTGTGAAGGAGATGGCGGGAGAGTCAGGCATGATTGCAAGCTGTGGAGATAGTAGGGTGGGAGCCCCTGGCCAGATGGATAAACCTGAGCCTGGCTGGCGTTTCTGCCTGCATATCATGGGCGAGCATTTATTTTAAATGAAGTGTTAAGGATGCCTGATCCCTGCACTTGTGTTAAGACTGATTGCTGATCTTTGATAGGAAAGCTGCTTTGAACTGTGATAAAGTCAGCCAGGCAGGCAGCATCCCAAATTGCTTCTACATATTTTCTGATGTCTTCAAGCGGAGGCTTTTCTTGGACAAGTCTCAGTATAACAACAACAGCAGAGGAGAGGAAGGCAAAGGTCCCTGCTTATCCCTGGTAAACAGCACATGTCTCATGGCATGCATCTGGACACCCCATTGTTACAAGTTCAGCAGCCTTCAAAAGTCAGTGAGTCTGTGACTACATCCCTCCTGCAGCAAGGAGGCCGAACTGTAATGGATGGGACCTGTGCCTACTGCTAAATCAAACATCTGCGGCCTCTTGGTTAACCCCCATTCTCACATATTTTTCTAGCATTTCTTTCTGGCTCCTTTAGAATTAGCATAGCTTGAGAGAAGAGGAAAGCAAATAAAGTTTTTCTTATCTTTATTCTGAATGCCTGGCAGAGTTATCAATTGAACTAAATTGAATTGTCCTCACCTGTGAGCATTTCACTGACATCTTTGAACAGATGGAGCATTCTATTAATATTTTACACATATTATTTTACACGTACACACACATACACATATACAGTTGGCACTCCATATTTCTGGGTTTCACATTCATAGATTGAACCAATCGAGGATTGAAAATATTCAGGAAATAAAGGTTCACTGTGTCTGTACTGAACATGTACAGACTTTTAAAAAATTATCATTATTCCCTAAACAATACAGTATAACAGCTATTTACATAGCATGTACATTGTGTTAGAGATTATAAGTAATCTAGAGATAATAAAGTATATAGGAGGATGTGTGTAGGTTATATGCAAACACCGTGCTACTTATCTATGGGAATGGAGCATCCTCGGATTTAGGTATTTGAGGAGGATCTTGGAACCAATCCCTTATGGATACTGAGGGACAACTCCATGTGTGTGCATGTTATTCCTAGTGCTCGGCGCACCAGGTGTGAATGTGGAAGGGTTGACAATTCAGGTGAGGAAGGGTGAGCTAGGAGACGTCCTCAGGGGAGGATGTGGACTTGGGAGGGAATTTGTGGGTTCCCTGGCAGCCTCACACTGGTTGTCAGACCCTTCCCTCTCTGGAATGTGCCATGGCAAGGCATTTATTTGCTTATGTAGTGAGCATTTTCACTCACACACAGGGTCTGTCCAAGGGTATTCCACTCTACAATGATTAATAATGATTAGCCATCACTGGGGGGTAGGAGGGACCAGGCTCTGTGCAGAGTGGCACTTATTCGCACTCTCTCATTCGGTAGTCACAGCAAGCAGGCAATCTCACCCCATTTTAAAAAGTGAGAAACCTGAAGTTCGACTTGGTTCAGAGGCTTGCTGAAATTTGAATAGCTGGCAACTGGCAGAATGGGATTTGGCTCCATATTGGGTGACCCTGTGACCCTCACCCCTTACTCTTTGTAGCCACCATTTTATATTTGACATTTTGGGGTGTTTTTAGATTTCACATATAAGTGAGATCATCTGGTATTTGTCTTTTTGTGTCTGGCTTATTTCACATAGCATAATGTCCTTCAGGTTCATCTGTCTTGTCACAAATGACAGGATTTCCATCTTTTTTTCAGGCTGACTATTCCATTGCATATATACACCACAGTTTCCTTCTCCACTCCCCTGTGGTTGAACACTCGTGTTGCTTCCATATCCTGGCTCTTCTGAATAGTGCTGCTGTGAACATGGGCATGCAGACATCTGATGAGCTTCTGATTTCGTTTCCTTTGGGTATATACCCAGCAGAGGGATTGATGCGTCATAATGATCATTTGAGTTTTAATTTTGGGGGAATCTCCATACTGTTCTCCATAATAGCTGCACCAATTTACACTCCCCCGACAACAATGCAAAAAGGGTTTCTTTTTCTCCACCTTCTCACCAGTCTTGTCTTTTTGATAATAATCCCTCTAACGGGTGTGAGGCGGTATCTCATTGTGGTTTTGATTTGCATTTTTCCCATAAGTGATGCTGTGTACCTTCGCATATACCTGTTGGCCATTTGTAGGTCTTCTTTGGAAAAACGTACATTCAGATTCCACCTGCAGCCTTTCTTGATCCTCCTACCCTCATAATAAGCATCCTTCTCCCTGGGGTGCACCGTTCCTTCTTGCACCACAATACTGATTCTTTTCTTTTCTGTGCTCTTTCACTTCTATTATTTTGAGAAATATAATATTCTGAGTGGGAATGAACAACTGCTAACATGTTCATATTTTTTCTTTCTTTTTTTTTTTTTTTTGAGATGGAGTCTCACTCTGTCACCCGGGGTGGAGTGCCATGGCACAATCTCGGCTCACTGCAATCTCCACCTCCCAGGTTCAAGCGATTCTCCTTCCTCAGTTTCCCAAGTAGCTGGTATTACAGGAACCCACCACCATACTTGGCTAATTTTTGTATTTTTAGTAGAGATGGGGTTTCACGGTGTTGGTCAGGCTGTTCTCAAACTCCTGACCTCGGGTGATCTACCTGCCTCGGCCTCCCAAAATGCTGGGATTACAGGAGTGAGCCACTGCACCCAGCCCATATGTTCTTCAAGTCTATTTTTAATTAAAAATGAAAGCATTATAGACAGATATGTGTGTATTCATATATAATATATACTATGGTTCTGCGTGTTTAAATTTTAATGTCTCACACTATAAGCAAATAAAGTCTGGTTCAATCGTTTAAACTGCCCCTGCAGTATTCTATCCTATGAGTATGCTCAACTCAATCATTCTCCTACCTAGCTAGCTTCTCATTCTTATATGCCTTGGATATCAGGGATTTGTCATACGTGTTGCAAATATGACAGCATCTAATTATATAATTAATATATTTCTTCTTCCTCTACATAGCCATAAACTCTTTCGGGGCAAAAATCATATCGGATTTTTCTCTGTGTTCCCAACACTTAGTGAGTATTATACCAGATGTAGAATGACCATCTGTTGAAATGTAAAGGAACAGGGCTGGAATGTGGAGGACTCTTCAGAGGAGATGCTATGCCTGACTAGCGTAGTGATTTTCTACTTAGGAAAGGATTTCTCTCAGGAAATCATTCAAGATTGTAAAAAAGCCCTATCAAAAAGAACAGTAATGGAGATGTTCTCTATTGAACTGTTCAACTCAGTAGACACTAGTCACATAGGACTGCTAAGCGCCTAGAATGTGGCTAGCTTTATTAAGAAACTGAATTTTAAATTTTATCTAATGTTGATTAATTTAAATTTAAATAGCCACATGTGGCTTGTGATAGTTATAGCAGCAGGATTTAAAGGAACATCTAATATCTGATGATAGTCGAAAATAGAGGATTTTACTGATGTGTTCTTAAATAATCATTTTGGTACTTATTGATGATGAGTACTTTAATAAATATTTTGCAAGTATCAGCCTCTTGGTGCCAGACAGTTTCTTCACCTATAGAGTGTGGCCCTTGATGCTTACTTTATAGGATTATTGATGGACTTAAATAGGATAATTATGCAAAGCCCTTGAGCCTCATGCTCAACACAGATGGCAACTGTCAGAGTTCTCATTCTTCCATTATTACTACACAGCAAGCATTAGAGATCTGGATAGGACTGTCAGTTCCTGGCCTCAAGCTGGGAAGAGAAGACAGGACAGATGCAACCCAGGGTATCCACTTTGTCTCAGCTGTGTTCCTGAGACAAGCTGAGGTCATCCCATGTTTTTTCCACCCTGAGTCCTAATTACCCACTGACTTAGAATATAAACTCTGGGATATTTTAGCACCAATTCCGAGTGATCATTCATGGCAGAGCTTCTGAGCTCTTTTAATCCTTCTTGGCCTTGCCACCTTGTGACCAGTGTCTCTCCTGTCCACTCCATTCATTCAGCATGTCACAAGAGCAGGTTCCCCAAAGCACCGCTCTGATCCTATTTCTCTGCTGCTCCATATCTTCCAAGGGCTCCTTATTTCCTGGAGGTCAAGGCCTACGTTCAGTGCCCTCCAGACTGGTCTCTGCTGTTCCATGTGGGGATTCTGCTTTGCCGGCCTGTTTGCTGTCATTTCAGTCCATGTTTAGCTTTCCTGTATTGTGCCTTTGCTTATTCCCTGTTTCGCTTCCCATCTGCAACGCCTCCATTTATCCCTTCCTGCCCTGCTCTCCTGCCTACTGAGACTCTTTCCCCCAGTGTCAGTCAAAGGCTGCCTCTGCCGTGCAAGTGGCTGAGCCCATTTGTGCTCTGCACCACACTCTTTCATACCTCTGTATTTTCTGTTTGTACTATTTTACAGTGTATGTATTTGCATTCATTTCCTTTCTAGACTTTAAAATTTGTGAAAACAGGGATGGCATCTTTACCTCTCTGCATCCCTCACTGCATTACTATACCAAACATGAAAGATGATAAAGATTTGTTAACGAGTGAATAAACACATGAAAATATTTCAACATTTAGGATGTGATTTCTTCTTTAAAGCAAAGTCCTTTTATCATGAGAACGACCCCTGAACTCTCTCGCACAATATGACAATGTTCCTAGAAAAGCCCTTTAAAGGGCTATATAAAACCACAAAATGCATCCTCTTAATCACAAAAACTCTGATCTCTGTGTAACGAGAATATTCAAAGATTTTTAAAGTGAGTATGAATACTCACAGTGAATCACAAGGGTTCTAACTCAGCAACGAATTAATATACACAAAAGAGTAGAAAACATGGGCTGCATTTCATTTCATTGGTGAAAGGCGGCTCCCTATTCCTGGTTCAATAAGCATGTGTGTAGTTAGTTAGGATTGCAGATTGCAGTCCAACTCAGACACTAAAGATGGAATTTAACTCCTTGCCATTCACTTTGATTTTGCTTTCAATATAGGTTTAATATTGACGTTACCATGAAAATTGTTTACTTTTGTTCCCAATTTTACACAATGGCAGGGGGCACATTGCTGACGAACAAGGCTCTCTGAAATCAGCAGTGTATGTACTGGACATCCTGATGTGCTTGGCTCAGTACTAGGTGCCATAGGAAATTATTAAGAAAGACATGGAGGTGCTCTCGACATCAGAGAGATGGTTTATAAACCATTGTTATGTACAAGGAGTGCTACTGATTTCTGGATTAGACTACAAAAGCAATTGTTGAGTGCCCCTCTGTGACCAAAAACTGGAATGGAACAGAAGCTAGGAAAGGGCTGAATTCACTGCGAATGCAAATGTAAAAATCCAGCTGTTTTTGATTTTTTTTTATACACAAAAGAGAAGTTAGCACATTATCGAGCTTACACGGGAGGCCACACAGCAACCCATTTGTCAGGGCTTGTGGGGGACAGGCCAGAGGGGGTGTGGAGCTGTTGGGAAAGCTAATTTCTTTATTCAAGCTGAGCTCTGTTTCCTCTGGCTATTGTTGCTGTAATTGGCATCAAGGGAGGATGGCTGCCACTGTTTGACAGTGACAATGACATTCTCCTCAAGGGCTAATACTTTAATTTATGAGAGACAAAGAGAAGGAGCAAGTCTTACGCCAGGAGGCAGGAGTACAAAGAGAACTTGATCCATATAGATGTCAGCTTCTTGAAAAGAGAGTCCAGACAGGGCAATTTGGCTTGTAACCTGTGCAGCCACGTGACACATCTGGAAAAGCTCTTTTCTTTGTAAGGGAGGATGCCTATGGCTGGCCTGCTGGACCAAGACGGATGGCAAGGCAAACATCTGTGGACCTCAAAGTGTTTGCACTTTCAGAGATTTTGTCATGCTTTATGACATATCAAGACCTTAAATGAACATGTGAACTTCTTTTTAATGTCTCAAGGAAAGCCAGTAATGCAGGTGATATCTTTCGTTTTAACCAACTCTTGATCAACAAACCACACTTCCTTAAATAAGCTCTGGAAAATGCCAACGAGGCAATAGTGGTTGCTGTTCATTGACTCATATGACAAATATTGGAAATTGGATTTCCATATATATTGTGCTTTATAAGACTCCAAGTGTTTTTGCTTAAGTATTCCCTCTGGAGTCTCATGATAACACTGGCAGGTAGACAAGGTAGGTGTCATGCCCATTTTACATGCCAGAAAACTCTGAAGCTAACAGAAGTGACCAGGGGTGTTACTGATGCAATAGAGACATTATTACTATTGGTAGTTGATTATTTGCAGGTCCTGCAGTTTAAGAAATATTGTTCTTATTCAGTGGGAAAGAAAAGAGTTTAGCAAGGAAGAAGGCAAAACCATAGATTGACTTTACACTCTGCATCCTGCTATGTGTATTTGAAATTTCTTGGATGAATCTGCTGTTCCCCCATCTTGTGGGGAAATAGGCACTGAATTGGCATATCCATCATCTTCTTTGCTGGCTCTCATCAACAAGCTGTCCTGAATTTCCAAAGGCTTACTGTGAGCACTTGGTAACAGTGGCAAATCCATTTAAACAAGTGTGTTTGCTCCAATGTCTGAAAAGCACTCACTGACTCACCCTGTAGAAGGACTGGCCTCTGCCTCGGGGTGAGTCGCGCTACTGGCTATAGGTAGGACTTTCAGCATAAACAGAGAGTCTTGCACCTCACTATTTTTTTTAAACAAGTGTTTTCATTTTATAATACTTTTGGATTTACAGAACAATTGCGAAGATAGTACAGAGAGTTCCCATGTACCCAATACCCAGTTTCCGTATTATTAACCTCACACATTAGTACAAAGCATTTGTCATAATTGAGGAACCAGTGTAGATGCACTATTGTTAATGTCAGGCCACATTTTATTTGGGTGTCCTGAGTTTTTCCTCTAAGGTCCTTTCTCTGTTGTAGGATCCCATCCAGGACACCACATTATCTTTACTTCCGTTGTGTCTCCTTAGATTCCCGTGGGCTGTGACAGCTTCTCAGACTTTCTTTGATATTCATGACCTGGAAAGTTTTGAGAAATATTGGTTAAGTATTTTATAGACTGTCTCACAGTAGGAATTTGTCTGATTTTTTTTCTCATGATTAAACTAGGGTTAGGGTTTGGGGAGAAAGACAAAGGCCACGTTTTTGATGTTGTGTCCAGGGTACATGCTACCCACTTGACTTATACAGTTGATGTTGGCCGTGATCACCTGGCTGAGGTTGTGTTAGTCAGATTCCCCCACTATAAAGTTACTCTTTGCCCCACTCCTTCATACTATACTCGTTGGAAAGAAGTTGCTGTGCATAGCCCACCCTTAAGGAGTGTTGTGTCTACCTCCTTGAAGGTGGAGAGTCTACATAAATCATTTGGATTTCTTCTGCAAGGGAGAGTTGTCTCTCATCCCCCATGTATTTATTCATTTACTTATATCAGTATGCACTCATGGATATTTACTTTATCCTTTGAGCTACAACCCGACACTATTTATTTTCTTGTTTGCATTGTTCCAGATGTGCCCACTAGCAACTCTTTCAGTTGGCTACTGTGTTCCTTTGACATACCTCCATCATTGTGTCTGACATTTTTGTTGTTGGTCTTTTTGTTTTGAGCACTTTAATTCCTGCCACTACAAGATACTCCAGACACATTTTGTATATTTCCTGCGCCAGTCCTAGAATCAGCCATTTCTCCAAGAAACCCTGGTTCTTTTCATTGGAGAGTGGTGTTGGAAACCAAGATCTGAGTGAATCTTTTCTTTCCATTTGTAACAGTATTTTAAAATATTTGCGGCAAATAGGTAAGAAATATATGAAATATTTTGCTTCTAGAGATGCTAGAGAATTAGTAATCAAGTCCAACTGTCTCCATATTAGGACCTGAGGCCTGTAGGGGTTATGTTACTTGTACAGATCACTCCCATAGTCAGTGGAAGAGCAGAGAACTCTTTATGCTTCACTATCAGAGACAATAATATGATATATGATTGATGGTTTTTCCAACAGGAAAAAACAGATGATTCAATAAATGAGATTGCCCAATGAGTGAGCCATAACAAAAGAAAGTTAGGCTTCTTCTACAACGAACCAATTTAACCAATAAGTTAAAATCCAAACATTAGAAAATGAAACTTTATTGGAAAAAAATGTGGCGGTATATTTGCACAAGCTTAGAGGAGGGACAGCTTCTTAAACAGACACACACAAAAGGGCAAAATCCATAACGGGAAAATATTGTTCAATCTAACTACATCAGCATTTAAACCTTCTGGATTACAAAGGACAGCATAAAACCAGTTCCAGGCTAAGGGAAGTTG
Source organism: Papio anubis (assembly GCF_008728515.1). Lineage (NCBI taxonomy): Eukaryota > Metazoa > Chordata > Mammalia > Primates > Cercopithecidae > Papio > Papio anubis. The sequence goes on from NC_044976.1 coordinate 203,496,188, forward strand.
TCTTCGAGGAATATGGAATCAACTCCTACCCATGATAATCAAACGACAAACCAAGAAATGGTAAAATAAGAAATGCAAGCATTCGGTTCACAAAAAAAGGAAAATCAGAATGGTCAATTAAATGATGCTGAGCCTCACCAGTAATTAGGAGAACACGCATTAAAGCACTAATGAAGTATAATTTTTCATTGATCAGATTGTCCAAGAATTTAGCAGTGTGATAATATGGACAGTTGGCAATGTTAAGAAAGACAATACTTACATATGACTGATACAAGAATAAATGACTGCAACCACCAGGGAGGGCAATTTGATAGAATCTAATAACACTGTCACCAAGCTTCCCCTATGCCTTAGAAAGTGAGTTTTAAAATATCTGTCCCAGAGAAGTGCAAACATAGATCCATGTGGATATGGCAAAAGGGAATATTCTCTACATCATAACAGCAAAAAATTAAAAACAATCTAATGTCTGTCAATAGAAGGATGTATAAATAAAATGTACTAAATGATTACAATGAAAAACAAAACACATTCAGAAGCAATGAATGAGATCTGTCCTTTTATCTATTTTATCTGTTTTCTATCTGCATTTCAAAATGGATGCATCTCAAAAATATTTCTCAGAGGCAAATTGCAGAAGGCAACAATATTGACACACAGAATAGTGTAATGTATTTTCTATGTTTATATCCATATAGATATCAAAGTATTTTTAAAGGTAGTTAATGACACTCAAAATATCATAATTTTGATTATAATTGGGGGTGATAAGGGGAATGGGATTGGAAGTGTGAAACAAAATATATGCTGATGGTCTGTTTTTAACAAGGAAAATAGACTCCTGTATTAAGAGTCAAATTAAAAACTAATTTTGAAAAGAAATAAAAACTTTTATAGAAAGAAATTATAGAAAAGGAAAGATAATAAATTACAGCTCTTCATAAAGGCAAATTGTTTTTCTAACCATACTTACCAAAATTCCAAGAGCTGTCATTTATTTCTGAAGAGAAAGTAGCTTTTCTTGGTTAGAAATCAGGTAATTTTCTGATAAATGCAACTGTATCATGCCCCCAGTACATGAGTCACTGTAATTTTCCTTTCTTCTTTATTTTCAACTGGCTTTTCTACCTTAGAGGTTCTGAATCATCCTCTCACTTGCAAATTTACAACTCAGTCAATATGCATTAAGATGGAAATTCATTAATCATAGAAGCAATAATCTTTAGATAAAAGGCATTTATTTAACATAAATTTAAGGGAAGAATCTTAAGCAGAAAATGAAATAATTTTTTATTCTTGATTAAAAGAATAAAATAGAAAAACTGAAAAACTTTAAAGTCTTTCAAAAAAATGTAAAGGCAAATTTTTATTACTTGTTGATTCCTTCAAGCCTGGATTGGAAACACAAGAGGTCAACCACTTCAGTCTCCTGAAAAAACCTAACCTAAACCCTAGATGACATTTTGCAGATCTCTGGGAATGAAAATTTAGGTTATCAGAATGTTCTAAAGCTACACAGGACTAATAATAAGGAAGCAATTTTTTTTCCCTTCATTTTAATCTAAATCTTATGGTGAAACCATTTTCTTGAGCTCAGCTTCTTATGAGTGACTTGTTCACTGTGGTACCTTTGACGTTGAGTCACCTTACAAGCTGACTTTCCTTATTTCCTGATCATCATGCACTTGGAGGATTGCTTCCGGGCCTCCTGCACATTTAATTCATGTTAATTCACCACGTGAAATGAAAATAAACCTCCACTAAAGCAATGGAGGCTGCTGCTGCTGCTGCTGACAACAAATAGATAATATTGATAATGGCAGCAGTGTTGATGTATGGAGCCGATGGGATTTTGGTGGGGGATGACTATTTGGTGATACAAACATTTGTCTATATGCGTATGCTAATTTGGATGCATACCTATGTTGTTGCTAAATGCCACAAAATTGGTGGCAGGAAGAGGTGCCCTAACCTGATTCTTGAAGTGACAGTTATAGGAATGGCTCTTCCCATCTCTAAAGCCCGGAGCCAGACAAAGTGAGATTGAGACAGAAGTCACTAAATCAAGTTGGATGGTTTGTGTGGAAAGACTACGAAGCATTAGAGGCAGGACAATGGCCACAGAGACTGAAGACTGGATCACCCATCCCGACTCTGCTGCCACCCCAGTCTCTTAATTTTGGGTAAATTTTTGAACCATGCTTTTTTTCTCTGGTAGATGAGCACATTGACTTAGATAATGTTTATGGTTCCTTCCTGCTGATGTATTCCAAGGTGATGCATTGGTACCTCACTACCTCAATACTTCAGAAGAAACAGAATTAAAGAGTTTCCCTGGTTGTTCTTTTGGATTCGAGATGTAGGAGAGGTTTGAATCTGCTGGAGCCAGTCCTTTATCTCCTCCAGCCTGGAGACTGGGACCACTGACATCCCTCTTCTCAAGACTCTGTTTCCCCTTATATATGACTGATGAGAAAATAATGGCTGGTTCATATTTGCAGTGAACCAGGCATTTTCTATGAACCAAGCCACATAACTTTGTAAGTATAATCCCAGGAACAAAGGGACAGACTAAAATCAAGATTTTTCTGGAAAACCCAGGAAATAGAGTAATTTGTTTTGCTTCACCAATTTCATAGCCACCAAAAGCAATCTTTGGTTACCTACAGATCAAACTCCTTATCCCTATGCTTCTCAAACTGTGCAGACTCCTCTTCATGGGGAAAAAAATTCATAAACACTCAGCGTTTTCTCAGTCAATATAAACATGAAAGTTTCTGACTGTCACTACGCAGAGGTTTCTGTATTCCATGTGTGATACTAAAGTATGTGGTGTGATGACTCAGTTTCCCCTACTTTTCACAGACTACACAAACAAAATAACTTTTACCTTGAAGGCACCATTCACCCATTCATTTCTTGTACAAATATTTATTTAGCACCTACAATGTGGCGGGCACTTGGGATATATCAATGAACAAATCCATTTCCTGTCCATGTAGAATCTTTATTCTAGACCAGCAGTTGGCAAACATTTTGTAAAAAAAAAAACATAGAGAAAATCTTTTCAGCTTTGTAGCCATTTTTTGTTCTTTGTCACAACTACTCAACTCTGCTGCTGTTGTTCCAAAACAGCCATTGATAACTGCAGCCATAGACAGATAGACCTGGCTGTGTTCCAGTAAAACTTAATATTAATAAATAACAGATGGTGGGCTGAATTTGGCTCAAGGCTGTAGTTTTCTGACCCCTGTTCTAGAAAATAAACAATAAACTTGATAAAAAAGGCAAATTATTAATATATAATCGCCAGAAGGTAAGTGCTATGGGAAAGGAAAACATTGAGCAGGGAAAGGTGATTTGGAGTGCTGAGTGAATGAGGATGCAATTTTAATTAGGAGGGAAAGTGATACTCGAGCAAAGCCTTGAAGAAGGAGAGTGAGCCCTGGAGCTCTCTGAGGGGACCAAGTGCAAGTTGTAAGCAGAGGGAACACCCAAGGCCTAGTTTCTCTTGTGGAGGAGGGCCTGGTGTGGGTGCGGAAGCCAGCATGGCTGCAACAGAATGAGGGAGTGGGAGGGACTGGAAGATGAGATGAGAGCTGGGTACAAAGCATGATAGGAGGCCTAGTAAGGACTTTGCTTTTATGCTGAATGAAGTGGGAAGCTGCCGTAGCTGTCATTGGACCTTCCTCTGTATTCCACATTCTAGAGTCCTAGGAACAGATTCCTTAGAGGCTCTGTGGTCCCAGATGCCTTTGCACTGGAACATACTGAGCATGTACCTTTCTTCTCTCCTTCCTTGTCTTCTCTCACTCTTCTATTCAGATGCTTCTAAAAACAGTTTCAGCCTCCAAAGATCCCAATATGATAGCTATTTAGTCAACACCAATGGAGGATGCCATTATTGCTATTATTGCTGGTATTAAAGTCAGGGAAGGCAAAAACTTGCTGTCAAGAGCCAGGTTTTCTGAAGCTAAAATGTTGTTTCAGATACTTGCTTATGATGCACCATCAATTGCTTGTCCCCGGTATTTGCGTCTGTATTAGGACTGTATGCTCTGAATGAAAGAGAACGTATTTTCCTAGCCAGAAGTAGGTCCCTCTCTGGTCAGGGGTCTACAGGTGTTCATTCTTTCATCCTTTTCTCTTCTTTTTGTCCTTGATGGTAAAACCATTTGTTTATGAAGACTGCTATAGAGTCTCCTTTTTCTGCACTACAGAAAGTTCTTTCATAGCTTTATGTTGAAGTGTTTTACTCATCTCTGCTGCTTTCTTCTACTGCTACCCTTGTTCAGGCTTAATGTTATACTTCATTAAACAGAAGCACTTGCTCTAGGAAGAGTTTCCAAGTACAGCCTGCCCTGGAGGAGTATCTGACAGTGCCATCTTTGCTCATTCCCGTTTGTGTTTCCCAAAATGGCACTTGCTTCTTCAACTACTGTTGGCTGTCACCCAGCCCCTCAGGACCCCTTCTGTCATGACTGTTCTTGGTAGTCTCCAAGCTGAGACTCCAGATTCCTGGATGCTGCCTGGCTGATTTCTGTTCCAAGTTTTTGATGGACAAGATGGACTTCATTCAGTTCTCAGACTGATTCCTGGTGTTCCTGGTGTTCCCTTTTCCTTTTTTCTGGAGATACAGGGTACACCTCATTTTTTGGATGTCATATCACCTACACAAATTACATAAAGTTAATATTCTAAAAAGCAAACTTTGTTTGTTTTAACTTCAACATAGTTTTGAATGATGCTAAAAATCAGAGAAATGTGGATCTCTTTCTGTATGTTCCCTCAAAATTCCTGCAATTTCCTGTCAATCAAAAACAAAGCAGACCAGAGCTATTCAATTTAATTTTTTAAATAGAGTAATTTGAGCAGAAAATGGATACAGGTTTTTTCCCTCTATTTTTCAGACATATTTTGCAAAACACTGCAGAATTCCATGCTAGATGCCACTGGCAACTCTGCGTTTGAAGACACTAGTGGAATTTAATCTTCTTGGATATTTGTTATTGATTTATTTCACATTCAAGTTGATTCAAGTGCAGTGCTCATAATTCCATTAACTTTGCGACTGTTCCCACATCAACTAGAAGAATGACATGTAATCACACAGAGCTCCTCTGAACCAGAATTTTCTTTTAATTTGCTTATCCCACTCTAAGATTGTTTTCTGCCTTTTTGAGTCAAGGAAAATAAATTACAACTCATTCCCCAGCTCTATCTCAGGGGGTTATAACGTACATCCCAACCACCCTACTTACCTTTGCTGTATGATAACATTCAGCTGAACACCAGAATTGTGCAGTTCACTGAACAGCCTTCACTTGTCAGAGTTCAGATATGTAAAGAATCTATGTTACTCTGTGAGATTTGTGTTAATTTCATATTTGTCAGCAGTCTACAAAAACTGTGATGCTTTAAAAAGAAAATCAGTCTTCATCACCTACAAGTGAATCCCAATATGACTATCAGCAGATTGTCTGCAGAACCCCTACAGGCCAAGAGAGAGTGGGATGTTATATTCAAAGTGCTGAGGGAACAAAATTAGCAACCAAGAATACTTTACCTGACAAAACTGTCCTTCCTCAGACAAACAAAAGCCAAGAGTTTTATCACTACTAGGCCTGCCTTACAGGAATTGCTAAAGGGAGTTCTTCAACTTGAAATAAAAGGTTGATAATTAATAGCATAAAACATATAAAAATATAAAACTCGATGGTATAAGTAATATAAAGTCACATTCAGAATACATTAGGACTGCAGTGGTGACATGTAAAGCAATTTTATCTCCAGTTCAAGGCTTAAAAGAAAAATTATTAAAGCAATTGTGGATAAAGCAAATTGTTGAGATACAAATTACAAAATGATGAAAGTTTTGACATCATAAACATTTAAGGGGGACACTAAAAATAGATAGTTGTCATAGTCAATCAAAGTTATGTTGTTATCAGCTTGAAATACCTGGTTATAAGATGTTTTATTAAGTCTCACAAAGCAAAGCTTTGTAGTGGATGCACAAAACATAAATTGAAAGATTCAAGGCGTATCACTACAGAAAACCATGAAACCACAAAGGAAGACAGCAGGAGAGAAAAAATGAAGCAAAGTATCTACAAAATAACCAGAAAACAAACTACAAATGACAGTAACAAGTCTTTACCTATCAATAATTACTTCGAATGTAAATAGATTAAATCTCCAATAAAAAGACAGAGTGGCTGGTTAAATTTTAAAAGAAAATTAAAAAGACTCAACTTTATGCTGCCTATAAGAGACTCACCTCACTTTTGAGGTGATATGTCCCTTGTTGAAAGGTGTTAGAGTCCCCTACTGTTATAATACTGCAGTCTATATCTTCCTTTAGATCCTTGAATATTTGCTTTGTATATTTAGGTGCTCCAATGTTAGAGCGCCTAAATATAGACTGAACATGAAGGGATGGAAAGAGATGGAAAGAAAAGGAGAACAGGAGTAACTATATTTATATCAGTCAAAATAGACTTTATGTCAAAAACTATAAAAAGAGACAGAAAAGGGCATTATATAGTGATAAAGGAGTCAATTTATCAAGAGGATATAACAGTTGTTAACACATATACAGTAAGTTTTCCCTTGATGTCATCAATAGGTTCTTGGAAACTGAAATTTTGAGTGAAAATGTATAACCAAACCAATTTTACCATAGGCTAATTAATATAAGCAAGAGTTAAGTTCCTATGGAATATTTCTGGTCACAAAAACATCACCGAACTTCTAAATAAAGACCCCAAACACTTCTAATATTAAATATTGAAGTAAACATGAGCTACCATACATTTATGAAAGAGTAATAAAAACAAGTAAGATAATTCTTTACCAAATCTTTTGTGAATCAATGTAGGATGGCAGTCATCATGGTGGTGGATTAAATCAAAGAATAATTATTTACAAAGCAAAAATTATAAGGAATGCCTCCAACCAACATGCAGTTCAAAAATAACTGCAAATATGACAGGGTTGCAGAGTGCTTTCGTACTGCATTGTTTATTCTTCTGCATTTGTATAATTATTGTATGCTTTGCAAATATTTATTTTACAATAATTTATATGTATTTATTTATTATTTTCCAATGTGTTTATTCTAGTCAAGGGTCACAAATGGCCAGAGCCTATCCCAGCAGCCCAGGGCACAAGGTGGGAACCAACTGTGAACAGAACTCCATCACATTGCAAGGCATACTCACGCACACACACACCCAGACTCACTCACACTGAGACAATTTAGACATGCCAGTTAACATAATGTGCTCATCTCAGAATGTGGGAGGAAGTGAAAGTATTTGAAGAAAATCCACATAGACATGGAGACAACATGCAAACTCTATGAAGATGGTGGCCCTAGCCCAGAATTGATATTTTTCTTATCAGTGTTATCATGAAATGACTTTGAATGCAACATCACTATTCAAGGACCTGCTGTACACCCAACATTGGAGCACCTAAATATACAAAGCAAATATTAAAGGAAGGGGGAAGGAAGAGATAGACTCAATATTATAATAGTAGGGGACTCTAATACCCCACTCCCAACAATGGCTCTATCATCTAGACAGAAAATTAATAGGAAAATATTGGCCCTGATCTATAAAAGAACTAAAAGATACGTACAGAACATTTCATCTAACAGCAACGGAATACTCATTCGTCTCAAGCACACATGAAACATCCTCCAGGATATGGAGGATATGTTAGACCACAAAACAAGTCTGAATAAATCTAAGAGGATTCAAATTATATCAGATATCTTTTCTGATCGCAGTAGTATCAAACTAGAAATCAATAACAGGAGAAATCTTGGAAAATTTATGAAGGAGTAAAAATTAAACAACGTGCTCCTGAACAACCAGTGAGTCAAAGAAGAAATCAAAAGAGAAATTTTTTAAATTTTTGAGACAAATTAAAATAGTTAAAACAACATACAGGATGCAAAAACTTACAGGATACATCAAAAGGAATTCTAAGGAGAAATTTTTAGCAATAAGCACTTATGTCAAAAAAGAAGAAAGATCTCAAATAAACAACCTTATGTTACACCTCAAGGAACTAGAAAAAGAAGAACAAAGTCCAAAGTTAGGAGAAGGAAGGAAATACCAAAAATCAAAGAAGAAATAAATGAAATAGAGACTAGAAAAACAATAGAAAAAAAAAACAATGAAACTACAGAGGTGTGTTTTTTGAAAAGATAAGCAAAAGCAAAAAGCCCTTAGATAGACTAAGAAAGAAAGAGAGAAGACTCATATAAAAATCAGAACTGAGAGAGGAGACTTTACAACTGATACCACAGAAACACAAAGGATTCTAAGAGATTACTATGAATCATTATACACCAACAAATTGAATAACCCAGAAGAAACTGATACCTTCCTAGAACCATACAATTACCAAGACTGAATTGTGAAGAAACAGAAAATCTGAACCGACCAGTAATGAGTAAAGAGATTGAATCAGTAATAAAAAGTTTCCCATAAAAAAAATAAGAGCCCAGAGCCTGATGGCTTCACTGCTACTGCTGAATTCTACCAAATATTTTAAAAAATAATACTAATCTTTCTTAAACCCTTCAAAAATTATGAGGAAAGTCATACATCTGATAAGAGGTGAACTCATTTTTTAAGGCCAGCCTTACCCTGATACCAAAGCCAGACAAGGATATTACAAGAAAAGAAAATTATAGACCAATATTCCTGATGAATACAGATGAAAAAATCCTCAATAAAATACCAGCAAACAGATTCAACAGCACACTGAAAGAATCACTCATGCAATCAAGGGGGATTTATTCCTGCGATGCAAGGACGGTTCCACATACGCAAATCCATAAATGTGATGCACCACAATAACAGAATGAAGGACAAAAACCATATGATCATCTTGTTAGATGCAGAGAAAGCATTTGACAAATTTAACATTTTTTATAATGAAACTCTCAACAAATTAGATATAGAAGAAATCTACTTTAGCACAATAGAGGCCGTATATGAAAAGCCCACAGCTAACACTATACTAAAAGCTTTTCCTCTGAGATCAGGAACGAGATAAGGATGCCCACTCTAACCATTTCTATTCAACATAGTAGTGGAAGTACTACTAGCCAGAGCAATTAGACAAAAGAAAAAAATAAAAGGCATCCAGATAGGAAGGGAAGAAGTTAAATTGTCCCTGTTTGCAGACGACAAGATCTTATATATGTGTATAACTTTGACCATTCCACCCAAAAACTGTTAGAACTAATAAATGCATATGGTAAAGTTACAGATTACAAAATTAATACACAAAAATCAGTAGCATTTCTATATACTAACAATGAACTATCTGAAAAAGAAATTAAGAAAAAATTCCATTTACGCTAACTAAAAACAAAATAAAATGCATAGGAATAAATTTAAACAAAGATGTGAAAGATCTGTACACTGAAAACTATAAAGATTTTTTTAAAAATTATAAAAGGCACAAGTAAATGGAAAGCTATTCTGCGTTCATGGATAAGAATTAATATTGTTAAAATATCCATAGTACCCAAAGCAATCCACAGATTCAATACAATCCTTACCAAAATTTCAATAACACTTTTCACAGAAATAGAAAAACAATCCTAAAATTAATATTGAACCACAAAAAACTCTAAAAGTCAAGGTAATCTTGAACAAAAAGAACAAAGCTTGAATGGCCAAGTGTGGTGGCTAGTTGGGTGCAGTGGCTCATGCCTGTAGTCCCAGCACTTTGGGAGGCCAAGGTGGGTGGATCACTTCAGGTCAGGAGTTCGAGACCAGCCTGGCCAACATGGTGAAACCCTGTCTGTACTAAAAATACAAAAGTTAGCCAGGTGCAAAGTGGTGTGCCCCTGTAGTCCCAGTTACTTGGGAGACCGAGGCAAGAAAATCGCTTGAACCTGGGAGGTGGAGTTTGCAGTGAGCCATTGCACTGCTGCACTCCAGCCTGGGCCACAGAGCAAGACTCTATATCAAAAAAATAAATAAATAAAATGCAAGAACAAAACTGGAAGCATCACGCTACCTCATTTCTAACTATATTGTAAAGCTATAGATATTAGAACAGTGTGATACTGGCATAAAAATAGACACATCGATCAATGGAACAGAATAGAGAGCTCAGAAATGAACCTATGCATTTTTAGTCAATTGATTTTCGACAAAGGTGCCAAGAACACACTATGGGGGAAAGGACAGTCTCTTCAGTAAAGAGTGTTGGGAAAACTGGATACCTACATGCAGAAGAGTGAAATTGGACCTCATCTCACACCTTATACAAAAATAAACCTAAATGGATTAAAGATTTAAACATAAGACCTGAAACTATAAAACTATGAGAAGAAGACATAGGGGAAAGCTACACTGCTCTGGGCAATGATTTTTTGAATTTGACTCCAAATGCTCCGGTAATAAAAGCAAAAATAAATAAATGGAATTACAACAAAGTAAAAAGTTTCTGCACAGCAAAGGAAACAAAAAGTAAGGACGCAGTCTACAGATGGGAGAAAATATTTACAAGCCATACATCTGATAAAGGGTGAATATCCAAAATATATAAGGAACCCAAAAGAACTCAATAGCAAGAAAACAAACAAATTAAAAATGGATGAAGAACTTGAGTAGACATTTCTCAAAAAAAGACATACAAATGCCCAAGAGATATGTTTTTAAAAATGCTCCACATCACTAATCATTAGGGAAATGCAAATTAAAACCACAGTGAAATATCACATCACACCTGTCAAAGTGGCTATTATCAAAAAAATGAAAGATAAGTGTTGACGAGGATGTAGAGAAAAAGGAACCCTTGTGTTCTGTTGATGGGAGTGTGAATTAGTACAGCCACTAAGGAAAACAGCCATTATGGAAAACTGAAAAAGTTGAAAATAGAATTACCAGCAAGCCCACTTCTGAATATGTAGCCAAAGGATTTGAAACCAGTATGTTGAAGAGCTATCTGCACTCTCACGTTCATTGTGTTGTGGTTCACAATAACCAAATTATGGAATCAACCTAAGGTTCCATCAGTGGATGAATGGATAAAGAAAATGTAGTATATTTTATATGCATGATGAGGTACTATTCAGTCTTTAAAAAGAAGGAAATTCTGTCATTTGTGACAATGTAGATAAACCTGGAGGACACCATGCTAAATGAAATAAGCCACACATGGAAAGACAAATACAATGTGATCTCACTTGTATATGGAATTCAGCTCATACATGAAGAGTAGAATGATGGTTACCAGAGGCTGGAGTGTTGTGGGGAGAGGAGCACATATATTATTGTGCCACAAAACTTTTGGATAATTTGATGAATGTATTTCAATGCAATTGATTTCTTTTGTAATCGTATGTGCTTGATGTTAGGAATTTTGTTTACAAATATTTGTTTTTATAGTCTTCACTAGTCTGCCAAGTAGTCTTTGGTACAAAGCAGTTAAGAAGCCCTGGTCTAGGGTTTGTGCTTTTGCTCCCTTACACCCCTAACACCATTCCAGGAGGAAGGGGGAGGGAGATGGCAGGCAGTCTAGTTCAAAGGGCACACATGTGGGCTCTGGAATCACACTTCCTGGATTTGAATTCTTGTCCCAAACAGTTACTGGCTCTGTTATTAACTTGGGCAATTCACTTAACCCCATTAAACGTCATTTTCTCAATCTGCATGTCTTAGTAACAATAGTCCATACCTTATAGGGTTACCAATAAGAATTATGCAAAATAATGTGTCCAGTACAATCAGTTCTCATTTGCAGTAGTTATGCTCCACAAAGTTACCGTGAAGAGCGAATTAGTGAATACTGAACAGTTTCTTCATAAGCTGCCAACACCAAAGCTAGGGTTGGAGTGCCAAAGAAACTCAGTGATCAAAAGAAATAATAATTCTCATTATTCAAGTGGTGATGTTCTATAAAGTCATCATGAACCCTGAATTAAGGAATACTGAAGCATTGCTCCTGGGAAAAAGACAAGGTTAGGCTCATGTGAGCTTCTGGTCACATTTTCATCAACTGACCAAACACAATTTTGTTTGATGTATGTTTCTGTTTAAAGACACCCTGTGGCCAGGTGCCGCGGCTCATGCCTGTAATCCCAGCACTTTGGGAGGCCGAGGCGGGTGGATTACGAGGTCAGGAGATTGAGACCATCCTGGCTAACATGGTGAAACCCCGTCTCTACTGAAAAATCAAAAAAAAAATTAGCTGGGTGTGGTGGTGGGCCTTGGTAGTCCCAGCTACTTGGGAGGCTGAGACAGGAGAATGGTGTGATCCTGGAAGGCGGGGCTTAGAGTGAGCCAAGATCGCGCCACTGCACTCCAGCCTAGGCCACAGAGCGAGACTTCGTCTCAAAAAAAAAAAAAAAAAACAGACAGCTTGCTTAGTATTGGTGCAAAAGTAATCGCTGTTTTGCCATTACTTTCAATGGCAAAAACTCTGATTACTTTTGCATCAAGCAAATATATGTTTGATTGCTTAACGTTGAACCCCTGGCCAACAGAACTACAACTCATGCCTCAAGGAAGCTTCTCTAAGGCACATCACAGCCTCCCTTGCTTAGGAAGAGGAGACAGCATTTCACCACTCGATTTGGAGGGTGTTTTAAACAGCAAAGTCACTGAAATAAAACTCCACAAAAATGAAAGTCGTGACACTCAGTACATCTAGAAAAGGGCACTTGTTTACAATATGGAAGATGAAACAAGAAGGCAGAGGCCTTCTTTGGCTTCAGCTGGAAAAATACATGTCAGGCAACTCTCTGCACATGTCCACAAACGTCTGTGAAAACGCCGTGAATATTGATCTGGGGATAGACATGAATTTTAGCAAGTAGGTGAACTTGCAAATACAGAATCCGTGAATAATGAGGATCCACTGTACCTAACATAATATTTTCTGGAAAATGGTCAGTTCTTATTATTCTCATTACTTTATGCCCTAGAAGAAAGGCAATGACAGGGAAGGACACAGCCCTGCCCCACCTCCTCGGTTCAGCTGGCTCTGAGGAATGTACAGCCAGGAATACAGGAAGCAGTAGGGGAAGAGCACATCCCCCGATTTCTCTTTGCTGACTGTCCCCCAATTTTCCTTGTGTATGTTCTCCTGCTTCTCTTGCCTTTTTTCCCTCCTTCTACACTTCTTGGCATGTGCAAGAGCCTAGCTTAGTACAGTAATGGATAGAAAGACCACATGACATCGCCTCTTCCTTCAAGGGACTGCAGCACTGGGAAGACAAACATTTATATAGCAAAATGCCAGGCACCATGTAATCTCATGAACACACTGCTGAATCCAGTAAGAGGAGTCTAGATCCATTCTATGAATCTCCCTTCCCGTGCTTGATAATAAGGCTATTCATAACAAACACTGATTCAAGCATCTCTGCTACAAATTCATTTCAATTGAGGTTTCCTTGACACAGAACCCATCTTGGCAACATGGTCCAGGGTGTCATTTGGGAAGTTCTCTAATATTCCTATACATTTGTTTAAGCATATATTTTCTTTCTCTCTCATACAATTTTTTGGTTGGGTGTGTGCACTGAGTACATGCTGACTTTCTGGAGAGAAATTAATTGCGTGTTATCACTTGCATTGATAATTCAAGAAATAGCAGCTAGAGGTTTGAAGATAGAAGAGCAAAGCTACCTTTAGCCAGGCACATGTCCCAACCTGACCAGGTGGAAGCAGGATTGATTTGGCCCAGAGGACGTGCCCAGCACATGTCTGCCAGAACCAGAGTCTAAAACGCAGAAAAGCATATTCCAGCCAAGGATAAGAGGAGACTTTCCGACAGCTCCTGCTGCCTTCTGAAGTAGTGAACTCACTCTCACTAGGGTCTTCTGCCTGGTTGAGATGATCACATGTCAGTAAGCATGACTCTCCTGAACCGTTGAGTTGCAGGCTGGAAGGGGTGAGGTCTGAGGTCACTCCCTGTATTAGTCTGGGTTCTCCATAAAACAGAAACAAAAGCAGCAGGGTGTGTATGTGCATGTATATGTGTGTGTGTAAAGAGAGAGAGAGACAGAGAAACAGAGAAAAATTTACTTTAAGGAATTTGCTTGCCCATTGTGGAGGCTGGCAAATTCAAAAGTCTAGCGAGCTGGAGGTTCAGGAAAGAGTTGACGTTGCAGCTTGAGTCTGAAGGCCATCTGGAGGCAGAATTCTCTCTTCCTTCGGGGATCTGGGTTTTTTTTTTTCTCAAGGCCTTCAACTGATTAGATGAGGTCCACCTACATTTTGGAAATCAATCTGCTTTCCTCAACATCTGCAGATTTAAGTGTTACTCACATCCAAACAATAGCTTCACAGCAACATCTAGACTGGTGTTTGACCAAATAGCTGGGTTCTCCAGTCCGGCCAAATGTTCACATAGGCTCAGCCATTCAATAAGGCCCCTCCCTAGGTGTCTTCAGACTCAACATCTCTGGCGCAGTACATGTAATTAAAATTCAAGTCTCAGAAATAACACACATTTCTACTGTATTTAGCATGTAAGGTCCCTTGCCATGTTGGCTAGTTAACACTACAAATGTGAAATTTGAATGAAAGTGTTACTCAGTTGACACATTCTGACGATTCACTCAAGGGCAAGTTGAGTTGCAATGTGGCCTGAGAGCTGTTGCTCCAGGAAGTGCTCCAGCAAGAAATATATATGTACATTTAGCAAGGAGAGTATGAGTTAGACAACAGCATTGAAAATGAGAATCTGTGTTATTAGGGCATCCCCAAAGCCATGTGGGTAAGCTGCACGCCATTCCATCCCACTCAAAAGAAATTTGAAACAGTGGTTTTGAGGGAGGGTCTACCTTATTGTTATCTTGGGGTTATTTCATTGTATTGTAGTTTTAGTCATTCTGATGTAATTTTTAGCATTTTTTGTTTCTATTGGTTTATTGGCTTTCAAATATTTCATGTGCCTCTATAGTTCTCATTTGTTTGCCCTTGGATGAACTCCTTAAGAGGATATATTTCTGTCATAACAAAATTATTATCTTTGTACTTAGAAATTTAGATTAAAACATAGACAAAGGCAGGCTATTATTATAAAGTCCTTGTTCTTCCTGACATTAAAAATCTAATATGCAGGAAACACACTACCTTTTATTTCTTTTCTTCTTCTTCCTCTCTGTCCCTCCCCCTTTTTTGAAAATTATGATTTTTCTAGATACTAAACTGGCAGTGGGAGAAATTAGATTGCTTAAAGTTTGCTTAAATTGAAATTACTCTTGAAGTTTGGTCCTTCTATTTCAGTAACTCCTATGAACGTTACTTTGAGAAGATTGTAATTAGAAGCAATTCTTTCAGTGCTACAGAATTTTACTGTGTGTGTGAATTATTATTTTTTTCTTCTGAATACAATAAGAGCCTGAGATTTAGGCTGGAAAATGGCTTCAAAATCACAGATCTCAAGCAGCCAATCCTCTCCCAGCCCCAAGAATTTTCTCCAGTGTTCCTAAGCTTGTCCTTACACTGAACAAAGGCATTTCTCAGTTCATTCTTTAAAGATACTATTTAGGAAATGGTCCAGAGTATTCAGTTGCTACTTTGGGATCCTCAAAATGCAAAACTGTTGTGGGGAATGCACAGTTGGTTCTCAGAAGACCGCATAAAGGCATAGCTGCAGAGATTTTAGATTTTGGAAAGACCTTCTTTCCAGCCTTTTCTTTTTCAAAGGAAGTTGAGGTTCAGGAAGCCCCCATGATGCATCAGACCACCTACCCTAAAAGGCAGAGCAGATCTTGCATAAGTCTTTGATGTCAAGACAGAGCTTGTGACCCTAGGAGACATTCCCCCGCCCCCAGCAGGCTCCAGACCTTGCACAACCAGGTCACTGCTGAGGTAACCAAATTGATACAGGTTGGTGCTTTGGAAAAATGTGTTCTTGAAGCTGGGCAGTAATGGAAGGAAGACAGCAGGGGAAATCAAAGGGATTTTGACATTGGGTTCTAACATAGACCCAGCATCCTCTGCATGTGCTCCCTCATCATCAGAAACCCAAAGATGCCAATCAATGTCATATCATCATCCCTTCTTTGAAATGAGAAGGTTGGAAAGCTTTCCCAATGGCTCTACCATTTAAAGTATTTTATCAACCAACTGGACTTATTACATGATTAGTCATAACTTCATTGTTTCTTCATCAAAGCCATGCATAACCACATGTGATAATCAGGCCTGATTATATTAATATCACCCAGGATCACCATTACATCACCCGAATGATATAACCCAGCCAAAGGCAGACAGCCAATGTTGAAATTAGACCATGTTGTCTGTTAGGCTGTTGAAATTTTGGGAAAGAGCTTAAGGACTTTCACATTGCCTTTGGGAACCTGTAGGGTCTGGAACCTCCCTTTGTTTACCACTGGCTTTACTATTCCATGCACACCATTCAGGTTTTTATTCCCGGTTAATTTTCCCCCATCTTAAATAATGTTCATTTTTTTCAAGCTTTTATCTACCAAAAATATTTCAAAGGATGGAGCAGTGACAAGTACTGTGACTAGCCTGAGATTTGTACAGTCCCAGGAGTGTATTGTGCCCAATTTCCCACCCATGAGATCACTCTGGCGAATACAGACCTTGGTTATTATGTTGAGTACATCTGTCAGTTCCAAGCTTGGGCATTTCTGAAAAGCATGTTGAGGGATGATAGTGTTCATTATTCTCAAAAATGTCAAAGGAGAGCATCAAAATAATTTACAGGCAAGATATTTAGTTAATACATTTATTAATACAGGGTCTTCTTCCTGGTTGAGATGATCACATGTCAGGAAACATGACTCCCCTCAACCGTTGAGTTGCAGGCTGGAAGGCTGAGGTCTGGAGTCACCCCCTGTATTAGTCTGGTTCTCCAGAAAACAGAAACAAAACCAATAGGGTATGTATGTGCATGTATATGCATGTGTGTAATAAGAGAGAGAAACAGAAAGAGAAATTTACTTTAAGGAACTGGCTCACCAATTGCGGAGGCTGGCAAGTTCAAAAGTCCAGCGGGCTGGAGGCTCAAGAAGGAGTCAACGTTGCAGCTTGAGACTGAAGGCCATATGGAGGCAGAATTCCCTCTTCCTTTGGGGACCGCAGGGGTTTTTTTTCCTCAAGGCCTTCAACTGATTGGATGAGGCCCACCCACGTTATGGAAAGCAATCTGCTTTACTCAACATCCACAGATTTAAGTGTTAGTCACATCTAGAACATACCTTCACAGGAACGTCTGGACTGGTGTTTGACCAAACAACTTGGTTCTCTAGCCTGGTCAAGTGTTCACATAGGTTCAGTGAACCAACAGGACCCCTCCCTGGGAGTCTTTAGACTCAACATCGCTGGCTCAGTACATGTAATTAAAATTTAAGTCTCAGAAAAGAAGACGTATTTCTACTGTATACACTGTATTGAACCTTGCCACTTTGGCTATTCTTACTAATACTAGTACTAATAAGAAATATTTAGTGAGTTTTTTACCCTGTGCCAATCCTGCCTATGCCCATCTTCTTTCTTAGAAGCTGAAAACACTGCCCCTGTGCAGAGGTGGTTCAGTCCATTAGAGGTGTCAAACAAATGAACACTGGTATAGCAGTGCAGTAAGGGGCTGTGGGATCACAGAACAGGGACTGAAATCTAGGCTTAGAGGGAAATCAAAGAAGTTTCCCCAGAAAAAGAGGTGCCTGAGCTAAGGTTTGAACACATGAGGAATTATTTCAGTAAGGGAGAGGGGTGAAGGAGGACAGGAGTTTACAAGACACATAGCCCATTGAGGAAGAAAAAGGGAGAAGAACCAGGACATGCCCAGTGCCATCTTGATTTCTAATACCTGCCCCAATAAGGGAACCAGGGCATTAGTCCTTGAAGAAACAGCTGATTTTAGAACTGGCAAAGAAATATACAGATGAGCCTGGAGTATCTTGCTGCACCAGAAAGTAAGGAAGTACTCAAGCAAAACAAACCATTGATGAGGGTATGTCGTGATGTACAGAAGCCAACTGAAAGGGCTCCCAGTGGCCGAAGCTGGAACAATTTGAACAACAAAATAGAGTAGTATTTGATTATATGTATGAAATAAATATGCATGAGTACATACTGATATAAAAAATAAGTGAATAAATTAAGAAATGGGGGAGAGGAGACAAATCTCCTTTGCAGTACAAGTTCAAATAACTTAGGTAAACACCCCACTCTCAAGGAAGTGGAGCTGTGCATGGTGACTTCTTTCCAAAGAGTAGTGTATGGAAGGGATGTTGGCTGGAACTGTAACTTAACAGTGGAGAAACCTGGCAATCACCACCTCAGGCAAGTCATCAGGGTCCACATCATGGTGGTAAGTCATGCTGATAATATGCACCCTTGGCATGATGTGATGAAATGCCACTTTACCTCCATGGTCTTCCCCATGCCCAATAACGCCAGTCTAGTTCTGAAAAAAAAAAAAAATACGCAAAGCCCAGTTGAAAGCCATTTTATAAAATACCTGACCAATACTTCTCAATGCTGTTAAGGTCCTCAAAACTGAAGAAAGTCTCAGAAACTGTCTCAGTCTTTCTGGAACCTAAGGAGTCCTAATGACTAAATGTAATACCATATCCTGGAAGGGATCCTCACACAGAAAAAGGACATTAGGTAAGGACAATCTGAATAATGTATGGACATGAACTAATACTAATGTATTAAATTGGTTCACTACTTGTGACAAATGCATCAAAGTAATGTAAGATCTTCACAATTGTGAGAAACTAGATGAGGGTATATAGGAACCATTTATGCTATCTTTTCAATTTTTCTATAAATCAAAACTATTCTAAAAATAAAAGCTTCTGTTAAAAAAAAAACAACAAAACAGCACTAGGCATTAGAGGAACTGAAGATAATTCAGTTTGGCTGGAGCAGAGAGAGTGAAGTGAGAAGTGGTGAGGGGAAACGGTGAGAATAGGAGTGGGACCAGGCCACAGTCAGCCTTCCATACCAAGCTCGGGCTTCAGACTTCACCCAGTGGAGGTGTTTGGAAACCACGGGAAAGTTCTGAGGAGAGTAGTGACATGATTAGTATCTTAGTCTGTTTTCTATTCCCTGAAAGTGGGCAGTTTATAAAGAAAACAAATTTCTTTCTTACAGTTATGGAGGCTCAAGTCCAAGGTGGAGTGGCTGCATCTGACGAAAGTCCTTTTGCTGTTGGGGACTCTGCCGAGTCTCCAGGTCCCCGGGTGAAGGGCATCACATGGTGAAGGAGCTGGGTGTGCATTTTCATATTCCTCTACCTCTTCTTATAAAGCCCTGCTCCTGTGATAACCCATGATCCACTAACTCATTGATCCATTAATCCATCAGTGGATTATTTCCTTCATGAGTGAAGAACCATTGTGACTCAATCACCTCTTAAAGGCCCAACCTCTCAATACTGCCACATTGGGGATTTAGTTTCTTTTTTTCTTTCCAACTGTTATTTTAGGTTCGGGGTACATGTGCAGGTTTGTTACATGGGTAAATTGAGTGTCATTGAGGTTTGTTGTACAAATGATTCCATTACCCAGGTAGTGAGCATAGTACCTGATAGGTAATTTTCTAACCCTCACCCCATCCCACCCTCCCTCTTCTTGTAGTCCCCAGTGTCTATTGTTGCCATCTTTATGATCATGTGTACTCAATTTTTAGCTCCCTGTTATAAGGCAAACATGTGGTATTTGATTTTCTGTTCCTGAATTAATTCACTGAGACTAATGGCCTCTGATCACATTCACGTTGGTGCAAAATACATGATTTTGCTCTTTTTTATGGCTGTGTAGTATTCCATGGTGTTTGTGTACCACATTTTCTTTATCCAGTCCACTACTGATGGGCATGTAGGTTGATTCCATGTCTTTGTTATTGTAAATAGTGCTGCAACGAACTTATAAGTGCATGTGTCCTTTTGGTAGAACAATTTATTTTCCTTTGGGTATATACCCAGTAATGGGATTACTGGGTTGAATGGTAATTCTGTTTTAAGTTCTTTGAGAAATCTACAAACTGTTTCCCACAGTGACTGAACTAATTTACATTTTCATCATCCGTATATGAGCATGCCCTTTTCTTGGCAAGCTCACCAACGTCTGTTGTTTTTTGACTTTTTAATAAAACCCATTCTGATTGGTTTGAGATGGTATCTCATTGTAGTTTTGGTTTGCATTGTTGTAATGATTAGTGATGTTGAGCATTTTTCATATATTTGTTGGCCACGTGTATGTCTTCTTTTGGGAAGTGTCTGTTCTCATCCTTTGCCTGTTTTTTAATGGGATTATTTGGGTTTTGCTTGTCAGTTTGTTTAAGTTTCTGATAGATTCTGGATGTTAGACCTTTGTCGGATGCTGTTTGCAAGTATTTTCTCCCATTCTGTAGGTCGTCTGTTTACTCTGTTGATAGTTTCTTTTGCTGTGCAGAAGCTCTTTAGTCTAATTAGTTCCCACTTGTCAATTTTTGTTTTGTTGCTTTTGGGAACTTAACCATAAATTATTTGCCAAAGCTGATGTCCAGAATGGTAGTTCCCAGATTTTCTTCTAGGATTTTTATAGTTTTAGGTCTTACATTTAAGTCATTAATTAATCTTGAGTTAATCTTAGGTGAAAGGTAGTGGTCTACTTTCATTCTTTTGCATATGGACAGCCAGTTATCCCAGCATCATTTATTGAATAGGGAGCCCTTTCCCCATTATTTATTGTTGACTTTATCGAAGATCAGATGGTTGTAGGTGTGGGGCTTAATTTCTGGGCTCTCTATTCTGTAATTGGTCTATGTGTCTATTTTTGTACCAGTACCATGCTGTTTTGATTTTTGGTAGCCTTTTAGTATAGTTTTAAGTAGGGTAGTGTGATGCTTCTTTGGCTATTTGGGCCAAATAAACAGACGACCTACAGAATGGGAGAAAATATTTGCAAACGGCATCCGACAAAGGTCTAACATCCAGAATCTATCAGAAACTTAAACAAACTGACAAGCAAAACAAATAATCCCATTAAAAAATAGGTAAAGGATGAGAACAGACACCTCCCAAAAGAAGAAATACATATGGCCAACAAAGATATGAAAAAATGCCCATAGAATTGCTTTGGCTATTTGGGCTCTTTTTGGTTCAGTATGAATTTTAGAATAGTTTTTTATAGTTCTCTAATGAACAAAGGTTGATAAATTACTGGTGTGTTAAATGGCAATGTTTTGTTAAGGAAGCTGTTCTGCTTTACATATCTGAAAACTACTTGGAAAGTGTCTGCATTTCCTAACTTCAGAAGCTGCAGTCTTTTTAGGACAAGGGCCTTTACACCATTTAGTGCTTAGTGTTCTTAGCACAACAACACAATTTAGTTCAGAAGGTAGGTTGGCAACTCTTAATCTAAACAAGAATAGGGACTTTGAAAAATAAGGGTTTGAGAAGGCTTGTTGGCCAGGTGTGGTGGCCTACACCTATAATCCCCACATTCTGGGAGGCCAAGGTGAGAGGATCACTTGAGACCAGGAGTTCAAGCCCAGCCCGGGCAACAGAGCAAGACCTTGTCTAAAAAAAAAATTTACACCTTAAAATTACTGCTGGGTTCAAAATAGTTTTATGTGAAAATTAAATCTGTACCAAAAACTTGGCATTGAGTGTGAAGGTGTCACCATTTTCTCAGCAAAGTGTACAAAGGCTCCCTAACATCAAGTTCAATTCCCACAGGGATGACAAGAGTGTTTGGAAAGTAGTGGTACCACACTGCAGGATACCACTTTGCACCAGCAGTTTCAAACGACATGGGACTCACAAGGGAAAAGCAAATTAAGAGCACATCTGTGTGCAGATCGGATAGGGGGCATAGTTTCTTGTCTAGTTGTATTCCATAAGTCCAGATACACTGATTTTCCAACTACCGTAACATTAGCAGAACAGTTGTCAAAGACAGTAGGGATATAGTCTCCAGGAAATGCATTGGTTGTATAACCAGTCAGTAGGCAAGTTTTACCTGCAACTCTGTCTCCCACCTCCACACACTTGATGGCCTGCATCTGGGTTGCTCACTGGGCCACGGCGGGCAGTGGCAGCTGAGTGCTGAGATGGGAAGCTGCGGACTTGGGGCACGGCAGACAGGCAGGCAGCTTGCAGGCAGTGGAGTGTGGGGCACCAGGGCTGCTGTCCATGCCACCTCACCATCCACAGACTGGAAGCTGAAGCCTGGTAGCGGCCACCACCCACAGCTGAGGAAAACTGCCTGGGGATTAAGTTTCAACTTGAGTTTTGAAGGGGACACACATTCAAACCATAGCGATTAGCTTTCAATTTCAGTTCATTCGGTAGTGGTTTAAAGAATGGAGAGTGGGGTATTAGACTCGCAATAGTTAGGCTAGAAGGCTGTTCTCTGATCTCAGCAAGACAAAAACAAGGGCCTAAACTAAACTGGTCACAGATAGTAAAAAGAAAGGAGCAGATGTGAATGATAGTAAGAAAGCAAAATTGATAAAAGTTGGTGACCAGTTGTTTGGATGAAGAGAGGGTCATTTGTTTGTTTTTTCTGTGTGTTCATTCATTTAGTAAAAATTCACTGGAAGCCTGTCCCGATTCAGCACTGGGTGTTTAGCAGGGAATACAATGGACCATTTCCCCACTCTCAGAGCTTTCATTCTAAGTGGGGAGACAGATGATAAAGGAATAAGCCCGTGTAAAAGTGAGGTAATTTCAGCTGGTGATGGCAACCATGTTGAGTAAGCAGTATTGATCAAAGGGGAAATTCAGGAGGGGAATCGATCGCACAGGAGTAACGTATCAAATTTGGTCAGTAAGTAGAAGGAATTAAGTTAATAAATTCTGGTAAAACTATATAGGCCAGCTAGATCTTGTGGAAAAAGCCATGGAAAGGAGAGAAAGCGGGCCGACCTGTAGACTGGAGTGTGTTCTTCTGACTGCAAAAGTTAGTGCTGGAAGGAACACGGTAGGAATCCTGAGACCTGCAAGCAGAAGGTGTTAGCCAAGGCTCCAGGGTCCATCTTCCACCTCTGTTTGCACTGGCTGTGCCCCCCCATCCAGCTTCTGATCCTCAGATAAAAGTGGTGAAGTAAGTTGTAATTACAGGCAGAGCCACTGTGTGGTCTAAGTAGCTCTACCATTACGTGATGATCTGGGGTAAAGTTGGGAAATGTTTCATGGATTTGAGCCTGTGAGGTTAAGAGAGTTTCTGGGTGCTATTGTGCTCCTGGGCTGTGGCCCAGTTGGTGATGAGCATCTGAACGCCCGCGTGGCCTCACACATCTACTCACCAGCATCCCTGTTGGAAGAGACCCAAGGACTGGGTGAAAGAAGATGTTTGCTGTCCTGGTGTCCTGTGAAGGTAGGCTGGAGACTGGGGCAAGCATAGCTCTCCTGTCCATACCATCACCAAAGGACTGGGATTTTGTTTTAAGAAAAAAAAGTCTTGAGAATGTTTATGCATTGAAGAGAAAGAAACACAATACTAATACAGAGCAAGAGAGATTCTCTACAGAGAAGAGGGGTAACTGGCAAAGCTACAGGAGGTGGGATTCAGACAACAGGTGTAGAAAGTGGTGTCTCTTCCTATAACAGTGTCTGCAGATTCATACCAGGTCACCTCAATTTCCTCTCAGGTGGGAGGAGTTTGCTGAGAGAGAGGTGGGCAGGCTGGAATCAGGAGCTTAAGTAGTATGGCGATGGTTTGGATAAGCTGCTGTAGAGGGTGAGAGAGGAAATGTCTAGAACCAAGCACGACGATTTCCATGGGGAGCTGAAGACCCAGGTAAAACTTGAATGAACTCAGGCATGAGAGACTTAAATGGAAATATTGGAAGCATCTTACTTTTTATGATATATTGCTCCTGAAAATTTACTTATAAATAACATTTTGACAAATTCTTTCTGTTTCTTTCATTCGAAAAACATCAGTCATTTTCTGCCCAGTGAGCTTGGGGCTGGATGATAACATTGATTAAGAAACCAGACTCCGGGGCTCTTCATCTACAGGAGAAACAGGCAAGAAATAGACCCATGCCTCTGGGGGAGAAGCAACAGAGAGATGATGTAGACACTGGGTCTTGTGGCTGGGAGTGGAATCAGGAAAGGTGATTATTAAATTGGCAGCTAAAGGAATTCATCAAATGGAGGAGCATTCCGGCAGATGGCACAGTCTGTGAGACACAGAACCGCGAAAGGCCTCTGCAAAGTGTTGAAGGATCTTGCTATTGAGGAGCAGTCCATGGTGACAGGTCTCACCTGGCATTTGGATGTGGCAGGTGGAGACATATGGCTCATCTCGCCTGAAGCAACTGCTCTAAATCCAGGTGCCCTAGAACCGTGATACTGGCTTTCCAGAAGCTACATGTGGTTTGAGGAGACTACATTTACAGACAGAAGGAACCCACATTCCTTCATTTTAATGGAAAGAATGCAGCAATGGAGACCAATCTGAAAAGCAAAAGTCCTTGGCTCCTTCCTATTTTCTACCCTTTCCCAACTGTTTCCTTGTGTTGTACCACTCTTTAAAAGTTTCACTTCTGGGCTGAACATGTAGCACATGCCTATGGTCCTGGCTACTTGAGAAGCGGAGGCAGGAGGATCACTTGAACCCAGGAGGTCAAGACTGCTGTGAGCCATGATCATGCCACGGCACTCCAGCCTGGGCAATAGAGAGAGACTCTGTCTCAAATAATAATAATAATTAAAAGTTTAAAAAATGAAGATTTGGTTTCATACAGAATTTCTTCTTGTATCTCTTTCTTTCCATTGTCTCAGAATTAGTTTTTCTGCCACACTTCTTGGCTAAAGAGATGTTAGGTTCCTAAAGACTAATAATATTCAAATAATGTTCAAATTATATTCAATAACTCAAATATGTATAATTAAATGTAGCACTCAGCTCTAATAATCATTTTTCTTCCGAAATATGATTCACCCAGACAGAATACATTATTCCCAATATTATCTTTCACGAAAATTATTATGCTTATTTAGTATAACCAAACCCAGTTTCCCACAGAAACTGTGACCCTTCCACTCCCACCTATGGCCACCACTTGGCTCCATCCTGTGGATTAGCCTTCCACAGCACTGTCTGTGCTGCTCACTGTTAGTTTGGATCTAGAGGAACAATGAACCTTTTTGCCGGGGATTTATGGCATCATTAGAGATCACCAGAGAAGAAGAATATGCCCACAGGTGCCCACAGCTCTTTCAGTACAGAGTACTGTCCTGGCTCAGAGTCTAACTAGAGACCCTAGTACCAGAGAGTGGGAGAAGGGCTCACTGCTTCTGGGTCAACTCTGAATATTCAAAACTCTTTTCATTGATTAGGGCCAGTTGATTAGTTTACATTCCCCTGAGAAAGCACAGTTACAAAGCGTTAACTCCTCTGAGGCTCATTCATCTATTATACAGGATTAAATACCTAACTTAGAGGGCAGGAACAAAAATAGGAGGAGGTTAGGTTGAATAGTATGAAATTGCTGACATTTGACTACTTTTTGACCTACAAAAACAGCTGTTTTTGTATATAATCTAATATATCAACATGATGTGAATTCACATGGCACTATACAGTTATAACACCTATAACATCATGTATCAATCCATAGATTTCTTGCATTTCAAGAGGGAAGATTGGGATAAACCAAGAGAAAAGATGATTCTAACAGTTACTCTCCTAATCGACATTGCTTGTGAAGTCTGTGCCACTTTTAGGTCTCAGCTCAAATGGAGAACAAGGCAGACTAAATCTTATTACTCTGCCAGTTTTCTGCTTACATGGAGGGAAATGGATTAAATCAGGGTTGTTGCTTTCTCAGCCTGTTACCATCATTCATGTCAGTGGAAGCAGGAAGAGAGAAGAAAAGTCAAGATGCATACAAGAGTTTGCTGGGAATTTACACCATTTGCACCTGAAAGATCCACAGCCATGTGGCTTCTTGTGCCAGTCCCCTCTCTTGCTCCAGATGAGCTGTTTCCAACAAGCCCACCCACTTTCTGTGTGCAGATGGTCTTTCCAACAGGATTCCACTCATGTTCTCAATCATTCAGCAAAAACCCACTGTGTTCAAAGGACCATATTGTGGGTTTCATTGTTTCTTTGGAGATGATAAGTCAGCCCCAGACCCTATCACCTAGGTGTGAACTCAGAAAGGACCTGGTCCCCTCTATGCCTGTTGGACCTCATTTTCAATTCCAGACTGGGTATCAGTGAAGGAGCACATGGCCACTGATGCCATAGAATGGTAACTTGGCAGAGTCACAGCTACCAGCTGCCATAATGAGCCTTGTATTGCTCCAGCACTAACATTCCTGCCCTTTCCAAGATAATCCATTTGCCATATTCTGAGTGTGACTCCTTTTCTTGGGGGGGTGGGGGTTGGGGGGACAAGGCTTCACTCTGTCACCCAGGCTGGAGTGCAGTGGCGTGATCATAGCTCACTGCAACCTCAAACTCCTGGCCTCAAGCCACCCCCCTGCCTTGGCCTCCCAACTCATTGGTATTACAGGTGCGAGCCACTGCCCCAGCCCAACTCCTCTTCTTTGACCTGTAGATTCTACACTAGTCATATCCTAAAAATGGCTTTTGTCACAATTATGTCCGTTTGGAGGTCTCCTGCCTGTTATTCAGGGTGCATTTCTTAACTCCTAGACCCACCTTGAACACCAAACATTATCTTTGCCAACACTGTCTAGACACAGCCTGGAACCATTTCCTTGTTTCTTAGAATTTGTGTATCACGGACAAATACATGAATCAAATAGTTTTATAAGATATGTAGACAAAAACAACAGCCCACTGCACCCCTCCCCACAAATCCATGTTTCCATCCCTGAAGGCAACTTGTTTTAGTCTTTCAGTTGACCTCATTGGTGTTTAATTCCATATTTCTAAATAGCATGTTTGCATTGATACTTCCTGATTGTTCTGCTGTCGGCATTCTCTATCGACTTTGTACCATAAAAAATAAGAGTTGACCTATCTTTTCCCTCTGTGTTCATATGATCCCCAAGCACCCTTTGCAGCCATCTAGTCTCCAGTTCATTTATATCATTATTTTTGAATATACTCATCATGTTTATATTATTATAAATCCAATTCACCATAGAACTTGTGGTAAATTATTATTGCTATTCTTTCATGAGCAACCTTTCATCATTTTCTTAGATTCTTTTTATATATTTTTTTCTTTTTAAAAAATGTCAATAGGTTTTTGGGGAGCAGTTGGTGTTTGGTTACATGAATAAGTTCTTTAGTGGTGATCTCAGATTTTGATGCACCCATCACCCAAGCAGTGTACGCAGAATACAGTTTTATTCCTCACCTCCTTCCCATACTTCCCCCCGATCTCCAAGGTCCATCGTATTATTCTTATGCCTTTATGTCCTCATAGATTAGCTCCCAATTACAAGTGAGAATATACAATGTTTGGTTTTCCATTCCTAGGTTACTTCACTTGAATAATGGTCTCCAATTCCATCCAAGTTGCTGCAAATGCCATTATTTCATTCCTTTTTGTGGCTGAGTATTTTTTGTGGTGGAATATTCCATGGTATGTGTATACCACATTTTCTTTATCCACTCATTGATTCATGGGCATTTGTTCCATATTTTTGCAGTTGCAAGTTGTGCTTCCATAAACATGTGCGTGCAAGTGTCTTTTTTCATATAACGACTTCTTTTCCTCTGAGTAGATACCCAGTAGTGGGATTGCTGGATCGAATGGTAGATCGACTTTTATTTCTTTAAGGAATCCCCATACAGTTTTCCATAGTAGTTATACTAGTTTATATTCCCATGAACAGTGTAAAAGTGTTCCCTTTTCACCACATTCATGCCAACATCTTTTTTTTTTTAATTATGGTCATTCTTGCAGTTGTAAGATGATATCCCATTGTGGCTTTGATTTGCACTTCCCTGATAATTAGTGATGTTGAGCATTTTCCCTTATGTTTGTTGGCCATTTGTGTATCTTCTTTTGTGAATTGTCTATGCATGTCCTTAGCCCACTTTTTGAGGGGATTTTTGTTTTCTTCTTGCAATTTGTTTGAGTTCCTTGTAGATGCTGGATATAAGTTCTTTGTCAGATGCATAGTTTGTGAAGATTTTCTCCCACGCTGTGGGTTGTCTGTTTCCTCTGCTGATTATTTCTTTTGCTGTGCAGAAGCTTTTTAGTTTAATTAAGTCCCATCTATTTATCTGTTTTTGTTGCATTTGCTTTAGGATTCCTGGTAATGAATTCTTTGCCTAAGCCAATGTCTAGAAGGGTTTTTGCAACGTTATCTTCTAGAATTTTTATAGTTTCAGGTCTTAGATTTAAGTCTTTGATCCATCGTGTGTTGACTTTTGCATAGTGAGAGATGAAAATCCAGTTTCATTCTTCTACATGTGGCTTGCCAATTATTCCAGCACCATTTGTTGAATAGGGTGTCTTTCTCCACTCGGTGTTTTTGTTTGCTTTGTCGAAGATCAGTTGGCTGTCAGTATTTGGCTTTATTTCCAGATTCTCTATGCTGTTTCATTGGTCTATGTGCCTATTTTTATATCAGTAGCATGCTGTTTCAGTGACTGTAGTAGCCTTATAGTAGTTTGAAGTCGGGTAATGTGATGCCTCTGAATTTGTTCTTTTGCTTAGTCTTGCTTTGGCTATGTGGACACCTTTTTGGTTCCACATGAATTTTAGGATTGTCTTTTTCTAGTTCTGTGAAGAATGACAATGGTGTTTTGATGGGAATTGCATTGAATTTGTAGATCGCTTCTGGCAGTGTGGTAATTTTCACAATATTGAGTCTGTCCAGTCATAAACATGGAATGTTCTTCCATTTGTTTTTGTTGTCTATGATTTCTTTCAGCAGTGTTTTATAGTTTTCCTTGGGGACATCTTTCACCACCTTGGTTAGGTATATTCCTAAGTATTTTATGTTTTTTGCAGCTATAATAAAAGGGGTTGAGTTCTTGATTCGATTCTCAGCTTGGTCGCTGTTGATGTTTAGCAGTGCTACTGATTTGTGTACATTGATTTGTATTCTGAAACTTTACTGAATTCATTTATCAGATTTAGGAGCTTTTTGGATGAGTCTTTAGGTTATACAATCATATCATCAGTGAACAGCAACAATTTGACTTCCTCTTTACCAATTTGGATGCCCTTTATTTATTTCTTTTGTCTGATTGTTCTGGCTAGGACTTCCAGTACTATGTTGAATAAGAGTGGCAAAAGTGGGCATCCTTGTCTTGTTCCATTTCTCAGGTGGAATACTTTCGACTTTTCCACGTTCAGTATAAAGTTGGCTGTGGGTTTGTCGTAGATGGCTTTTGTTTTTATTTATTTATTTATTCATTCATTCATTCATTCATTTTTTGAGACAGAGTCATGCTGTGTTGCCCAGGCTGGAGTGCAGTGGCATGATCTCGGCTCACTGCAACCTCCGCCTTCCGGATTCCTGCCTCAAGTAGCTGGGATTACAGGCATGTGCCACCACACCCAGTTAATTTTTTTGTATTTTTGGTAGAGATGGGGTTTCGCCATGTTGGCCAGGCTAGTCTCGAACTCCTAGCCTCAAGTGATCCACCTACCTTGGCTTCCCAAACTGCTGGGATTACAGGTGTGAGCCACTGCGCCCATCCCATAGATGGCTTTTAATAACTTACATCATGAGCAACCTTTTAATTCTCCATAAAATTAATTATTGTGTTTTTTGTTTGCTTGGTTTTCTATGACCCTATCATAAATTCAACTCCAAACTCTGCACCAGTTTTTTTTTAATTTTACTCGAGAATTTAGGCCACATAAACATTCCAACAAATTTATCTTCTTAGGTAAATCTTTTCCAGAGTTTTCCCACTATACCTAATGTGCAGCTGTCATCCTGGCATCTCATTCTGGGTATTCACTCCCTGCCTTCTGATCCCTGCATCTTATATCTTTCTTTCTAGGATTATTCCCTTATTTGGTAGAACACATCATCTAGGAGCATGCAGAGAAAGAGGGCATGGAAGTAAATGTTTTGAGACCTTGTACATCTGAACCTTTCTTTAATCTATTTTTATGCTTAATTTGGCTAGATTTGAAAATAATGATCCTAGAGAATTTTAAAGTTCTTGCTCTTGTGTCCTTTAACATCCGAAATCATTATTGAGAAGTCAGAAGCCAAATTAATTCCTGACCTTTGAAAATACCTTTTAAAAAAATCTTCCCTGGAAGCATGCAGTAGCTTTTGTAATTTCAGAATTAAATGCCTTAACGTGGGTTTGTTTTCATCTATTAGAGCGCTCAGAAACTCAGGTGTTTCTGTTTCAGTAAATCTTCTTGAGTTGTATTATAAATAATTTGTTTCCTTCCATCTCTCTTTTCTAAACTGTGTATTATGTGCATGCTGAGTTTCATGGTCTGGCCCTAGCCCTCTAATTATCTTTGCTTTTCTCTTCTGTTTCCTATCTCTTTGTGCTCTTACTCCATTCTCTAAGCTCCTTAGATTTGTTTTCCAAACCTTCCACTGAGTTATAAATTTCTGTTTTGTATGTTTAATTACCAGAGATCTTTTTTGTTTGCCGATTTTTTAAATTTAACATTCTATCCTCATTTTGTGGATGCAATATTTTCTCTTATCTCTTTGAACACATAACAGATCTTTTGAACTTTATTCTCCTTGAAGAATCTGTTTCCACCAAAGTGGTTGTTTTTTCTGTTTGTTTCAGCTCCTATATTTCAAGTTAAAGAATAAATAAAGACTTCCAGTGAGCCTCGGCTGTCTGCTTATGCTTATGAGCAGGGCACTATTAAGTTGATGGGAAGCTCTGAGCTCATGGGTTAGAATGGATGACTTTGAGTTTAACTCTAGGGTTACCTAGTTGGGGGCTTTTTTGTTTGTTCATTCGTTTTTAGAGGTGGGATCTCACTCTGTCACCCAGGCTGGAGTGCAGTGGCGCGATCATAGCTCATTGCTACCTCAAGCAATCCTCCACCCTCCGCCTCTCAAGTAGCTGGGACTACAGGTGTGCACTACCATGCCCAGCTAATTTTTGTTTATTTGTTTTTAGAGACAGGATCTCCTATATTGCCCAGACTTGCCTCGAATTCTTGGGCTCAAGCAATCCTCCCAGCTCAGCCTCCCAAGTCACTGGGATTACAGGCATGAGCCACCATGCCCAGCTTAGTTGGGCTATTTAATTGAGGAATATCAGTGTACGTATCTTTGGATCTTTTTTCTTGGTCTTTCAGGTTTCCAAGATAAGACTCTTCCAGTCTCCCTCATGGAGAGCAGTGGCCTGACAGCCTCCTGGGAGCTGAGAGGGAGGAGAGCTATAGTATCAGCATCTGGCAGGTGTTCATGTAATTAATTCCCTATTTTATCTGTGGCATTCCCATCTTCAATTTTGACATGTGTCCTCTATTCCAGAGATCCTGTTTTATCTTTTCATGACTATTCAGCTCTAGTCTTTTGTCAGTGTTGGGAGGGACAGCAATCTTACTGCTGGGAATAGAGGAAGTTGGAAGGTGTAACTTCTCAGAAAACAGACTTTCCACCAATGCTTCTTCATTTTAGTTCCACCTCATTTGCCCTCACTTCCAAAGGTATTCACTGCCATTAATTTATGAGCCTTCTTGGGGTTCTGTAGTATAATTAGTTTGGTTCTCAGTTTTCCCCACTGCCGGGTCTAGGATTTAGTTTCTTCAGATCAACTAAGTCATTTATGATAAGTAAGTAGTTTTCCAATGTACAAAAACTTGTATTAATCAAACGTCTCTTGGACACAATCTACAGAAAATGGTTTAGGGTCTAAGGAATCATTAACTTCACAAATTTTTATAGTAAACCTACTCGATGTTAAATACCATTTGTCCTAGTCTGTTTTGTGTTACTATAAAGGAATACCTGAGGCTGGGTCATTTACTAACAAAATAGATTTATTTGGTTCACAATTCTGCAGGTTGTACATAAAATGAGGCATGGTGCCAGCATCTGCTTATGATAAGGACCTCAGGAAGCTTCCAATTGTGGTGGAAGGTGAAGGGGAGCAGGCATCACATGGTAATAGGAAGGAAGCAAGAGAGAGAGGGGAGGGAGGTACCAGGCTGCTTTTAGCAATCAGTTCTTGCAGGAGCTAATAAAGCAAAAACTACTCACTCATTGTCGCGAGAATGGCACAAAGTTATTCATGAGGGATCCGCCCCCATGACCCGAACACCTGCCACCAGGCCCCACTTCCAACATTGGTATCACATTTTAACATGAGATTTGGAGAGGACAAATGTCCAAACTATATCACTATTCTATTCACAAGAGGTACAGTGAACAAAACAGAAAATAGCCCTACTTCATGGAGGTTACAATCTAGTGAGCTTGCATTTATATAGATTACATTCCAAGCAACTAAATAAGTGGATGGATAATAGAATGTCAGGTAGGTATGGAAAAAAATAATAAAGCTAGGTAGCCATGCGGGAGCATGCTATTTTAGAAGGATGCTCAGGAATTCCTCTCTGATGAAGTGACATTTGACCAGACTTGAATGTGGCATGTAAATTGGTTAGGCATGTTATCTGCTAAGAACTTTCCAAACATGGGCAACTTCAGGTGCAGAAGTCCTGGAACAGGAGTGTGCTTGGCCTCTTTGAGGAACAAGAAGGAAGCCCCTTTGCCTGGTAAGAGTAGTAAGGGTGAAGGCACAGAGCTCACGCAAAGGTGTAGACCAAGAGTCAGACTGTGTGTTTTATTCAAAATGCAGTGGGAAACCACTGAAGGGCTCAAGTAGGGAACTGACAAGCCAAATTTACATTTTAAAAGGATCATTCTGGCTGCCCTCTGGAGTCCATTTTGAGGTTGATATGGTGTCCAAATAAGAGATGGTGAGGAGTGGTTAGATTCCAGACGTCACTGCAGATAACACCCATAGGATTTGCTTCTGGGTTGGAAGTGGCATATGAAAGACTAGCGTAGGCTTCTGGACTGGGAAAATGGAAAAGGAGAATTTCAATCCTGAGATGAGGAAGATTAAAGAAGGAGCAAGCTGTGAGGAAAGCATGGAGAAACAGAGTTCTGTTTTCATTCTGAGATGCCTAATAGACATCTGAGTGGAGATGGATGGATATCATGAATTTTGGAGCCTAGAGTTAAGGGAAGAAGTTCGTACTGGAGCTATACATTGGAGAGTCATCAGTTTTTAGAAGGTATTTGAAGCTCTAAACAGGATGAAATCATCTGCAGAGTGAGTTTAGAGAGAAAAGAGAGGAGGCTAAATGAATGAGCCCTGGGGCACAGCAAAGCCCACAAAGGGGACTGAAAGGAGCAGATGGTGATAGAAAATCCAGACAGCAGAGTATGCTCGAAGTCAAAGAATGAAGTCATTCAAAGAAGTTGCCCCTAAGAAGGCCATCATCTGGTTGGGAAGATAGGCTTCTAAACCAAAACATAGAAGTACAAGCTTTTAAACACTAAAATAGGGTATGAACCAAGTGCTATGGAAGTCCTGAGGAAGAAGTTTTAATACCTCCCATGGAAGGTGAGGGAGGCTTCACTGAGCAACATTAAGCTGTACTCATTGCTTAGTAGAAATTACTGAATGAGAAAGTGCAGGGAGGGAACAGCTCCCAGATGAAACAAGTATGGAGAGGCAGAGGCACTGAGACATCCACCAGTGAGGGCAAAGGACCAGTTTGACAGCCTTTTTGGGTACCAGCACTTGGTGAGTCCCAAATTCTTGTCCGGTGCCCAAGAAGAATGAGATCACATGGATGAATTGAGTAACAGTGAATGTGGAGAATTTTATTGAGTGATGGAAGTGGCTCTCAGTGGAGAGGGCAGCTGGAAAGGGGACAGTAAAGTCAGGTCACTCTCCCCTGAAGTCAAGTTGCCTCTCTCCAATGTCCAGCCATTGTCGCTGAAGTCAAGTTTCCTCTCTCTGACACCCAGCCACTTCTTTCCTCTACAGGCTGAATCTGGGGTCTTTATAGGCACAGAATGCGGGGGCAGGGTGGGCAACATTTGATGTATAAAAACACATTATTCAGAAGAACCAATCAGGAGAGAGAGGGAAAATAGGGATAGAAGTTCTCGCTTTGGGCCACAGGTTTCAGGCTTTTTGACTTGAAGACCGGGCTTCACCAGGGACCTGCCCCTGCCTGCCTAGAGTTTCTCTGTCTCCTGCTTCTATCATTCAGAAGGTATGATTTAGCAGAAGGAAGTATGGTAGACCCACACAAGCATCCACACTGACACAGGGGGCATCTGGCTTTGAGATTTTCCTTTGTGGGTTAGCTGCATCAACTGCTGCCTGTCATGGATGAAACCAAAGAGCCTCATGATTATGGTCCGGGCTCTCGCCTGGATGACAAGGCTGCATAGGCACTCTGGCCTTTGATGCTTCTTGAGGATGGAGTAGGAGAGAGTTACAAAGTGGTTAACAACTAAGAGGACCTAAGGATGCTCCAGCATCCTAGGAAAATTTGGGGCACCCACTTTATTCTGGGATCTGTCTGAAAAAAGATTCAAGAGAAATATGTCTGGGCCTGCCGCATAGAAGGCACCCAAGTTATTAATTCAACCAGACTCTGCAGCTGTGAACAGATGAGTAATGCTATGGATCATTTGCAGGGTCCTGCAGGAGAGTTGGCTGAATGTAAGACCTTTTATCCTATGAATAACCTTCCACGGGTAGAAACACATGTGCTATCTCTGCAGAGGTATATTCATTTTTAACTTTGTTCTTAGCAGCACAGTAACGTAAAATGTCCTTTGGTAATGGTTTCATCAACATCATTACTCAAAGGGCTAATCTGCTTCTACAGTTAATTGTGAAACACAGGATAATTAACACTACTATTGTAATAAATAACCTCAAATTCTCAATGGCTTAACACATTAAATGTTTGTTTCTCACTCCTGTCGCTGTGTAATGTGAGGCCACTAGTCTGCTGGGTCTTTCTCCTACAAGTGGTGACTCAGGAATCCATGATTATTCTTCTTGTACTACATCTACCTTCTGTACATAGTCACTGTGATCTCTAGGAAGGGAGAAAAGGACTACGGAGGTATTTCTTTCTAGACCTGAAACTGATATACATCATTGCCACCCACATTCACTGACCAGAATCCAGTCACATGCACCCAATCTAACTGCAAAGGAAGTTGTGTCCAGGAAGAAAAAATGAGGTTTGAGAGCATACATCCAGGTATCCATCTGGTATGGCTGCCTGTATCAATTTACATGCATTCACACTCACACAGACCTGTGGCAGATTTAAAAGAAAATAGCGTAACCACAGCATGTTTTATAATTGTTCTTGCAAATACTCTTCTAATCACTTACACATTTTATAGCAAAGATTCTGTTTGCAAAGCAGAACTGCATTACAACTTACTTGAAGGTGAATGAGATTATATTCTATTACGCCTGTGATTTTTATGGAGGCAGTTTCCATTATACATGCATAATACCCAGTACAGTGCAAAAGCATGTAGGTATTCAACAATCATATTGAGTAGATCCTTAGATGAGTGGATGATGGGTGGGCGGGTCAAATCAGAAATCATTTTTGTTGTGGTTCTATGACATAGGGCAAGGAGTCCTGGGTGATGCCCTCTGAGCTCATGCCACCATCTTTATGCATGTGCACGTCCCCCTTATGGCTTCAGTGGGGCCCATGCACATAGAGGTAGGCCAGCTGCCCAGTAAATCCTTCTCCTACTGCTAGACAGTAAAGGCAGGTCACTCTCCCCTGACGTCAAGTTGCCTCCCTGCCTCTCTCCTCCGAAGTCAAGTTGCCTTGGGGTTCTCTATCCAGCAAACAGCAGCCAATGACAGAGTCAGAGGAAATGGTACATAATAATGGTACATAATAAGCAGTATAATAAATAGTCCATTGGACCTTCCATGTGGATCATTATCAAGTCATTTGTATCAGAATTAATATTTCATATAGCATAGTTGTATGAGAGCACTGAAAGAAACAGGGGTACGGTTAATACATTCTGATGATACGGTACCAAATTTATATTATTCAGTAAAGTTAATTCTGTCTCTAAAGAAAGGCTCCTACAATTTCAAGTTTAAAAAAGACTCTATGATCATGGTCTCTAGGATATGAAAGGTTGGCAAATACTGATGGAAAAAGAACCAAAGAATAAAAAGAATCCAAGTGACAGCCATAATCAATATCTTCCCCAAGAGGAAACAAATGCTTTTTTCTTTTGTTTTTTTCCAACACCAGTTAAATAGCATGCACTTGTCTTTTTTGATACATTGCTAATTTAAAAAATAATTTTAGACTGTGTAAGCAATACAACCACAGAAGATATGGGAATGAAAGAAAGTTCCGTAATCACAACATCCTGACACAATTATTATTATTATTATTATTATTATTATTATTATTATTATTATTTTAAGACGGAGTCTTGCTCTGTGTCCCAGGCTGGAGTGCAGCGGTGCAATCTTGGCTCACTGCAAGCTCCGCCTCCCAGGTTCACGCCATTCTCCTGCCTCAGCCTCCCGAGTAACTGGGACTACAGGTGCCCGCCACCACGCCCAGCTAATTTTTTTGCATTTTTGGTAGAGACAGGGTTTCACCATGTTAGCCAGGATGGTCTCGATCTCCTGACCTCATGATCCACCCGCCTCGGCCTCCCAAAGTGCTGGGATTACAAGCGGGAGCCACCGTGCCCAGCTGACACAATTATTTTATAACTTTATTTCCTTCCAGAGTTTATTTCCATCTGTATGTTCTGCACAGTTCTAAGCATACTGCATGTAATCTTTTCCTTTTTTTCTTTCCTTGTGTTGAAGATCCTATTTTTATGAAGTGTAGTAGGTGCCCCTAGTAGCAACTGAAATGGTGTGGAAGAGCCTGCTTTGACGAGCAGCCATCTTCCACCTTCACTCACCAACCTCTAGTCTCACACCCCATTGAAAACTTCTTAACCATTTTGGTTATTAGTAGTTCTGCTAATTACTTCTGTAAGTCTAAGTAATATGCTTATCATAACTTTATTTCTTTTTATTATGAATTAACTACATCAAAAGGTACAAATGTATGATGTAACCACCATCTAGTTGTATTAAATGCAAAATTTTTTTGTACGTTGCTTTCCGTTTCTTAAGAAAAATATGTTGCAGATACATTTGAGCCCCCATCCCTACCTCCAGACCCCATCACTTTGTCTCTCCTCCTCCTCCTCAGAGTGACATGCACTTGATGTTCATCTTTCCTAGGTATCCTCTTACACCAGCAGTTGTCAAACATGTTTAATCTCAGAATCCCTTCACGTTCTTAAAAATTATTCAAGACCTTAACATTGTTTCTGTTATGCTGATTATAACTATCATTATTTACAGTGTTTGAAATAAAGGCTAAGACATTTTAGAAACATCCTTTAATTAATTTAAAATTATATTAAACTTATACATTGGTATAAATAACACATTTTTATGAAAAGTAAATATATTTTCTAAAGTTAAAGAAGAGTAGCAGTGTTTTACACTCTGCAAATTTCTTTAATGTCTGGCCTGCTCAAAGACAGCAGGATTCTCATGTCTGCTTCCACATTCAACTGTTGTGGTGTTACATGTTATGCAGCCTATGGAAAACTCTGGTACACTCATGATAATATAAGAGTAAAGGAAAAAAATTAGTGTTATTATGAAATTACTTTTGACCTCACAGAATCTCTGAAAAGGTCTCCAGGACCCTTTGAGAATGATGTTTTATGACATCAGTAGATAAATGTAATTGTAAACTATGTAAAATTATTTTGCTGGTGTTCAAACTCTGTTATGTAGTTTGTATTAGTCTATACATAGCATTATGAAATTGGCTTTTATTTACTCAATATCGGTTTTTATATTTATAAACTAGCAACATGAGCTCAAATTACTTTCACTTTTGTATGGTACATAATTATGTTATATCATACTTTTCCTAGTCTTTTTTTCATGGTGCTATGGTTTGCATATGCTTTGTCTCTCCCAAAACTTGAAATTTAGTTGCCATTGTAACAATGTTGAGAGGTAGAACCTTTTACTGGGTAGGGCCTAATGGGAAGCTTTTATGTCATGGGGGCTCCACCCTCATGAGTGGCTTGGTGAACTTCTCAGAGTAGTGAGTTCTCACTCTCAAGAGACTCTCTTGAGTTCTTTTGGGAATGGATTCGTTTCTGCAAGATACTGTTTGGCACCCTTGCATGTGTCCGCTTCACCTTTGACCTTCTTCCATGCCCTGCTCAAGCAGGAAAGCCCTTTCCACAAGTCAGTGCCATGCCCTTGAACTTCCCAGCCTGCCAAACTGTGAACCAAATACACCTCTTTTCTTTGTAAATTACCCAGTCTCAGGGATTCTGTTATAGCAACACAAAATGGGCTAGATTGATACTTGAAATTTTAAAAGTTTTTCCTTGTTACTAACAAAGTTTTAGAGTATTCTTGTCTTTGTCTGCTCTCAAGATTTTGTAGTAAAGGGAGCTAAGTGGAGAACTGTCCCGTTGAAAGAAATATGTACCTTTGACTTTTCTAGATATTGCCAAATTGCTGTGTAGAGTAGCCTTGCCAGTTTACACATCCACCAGATGTATGAGAAGTCCTGCTGTTCTACAAGGTTGACATTTGTTATCATCAGATTTTCAATTTGTGGTCAATTTCAAGGGTATAAAATTATTTCTTTTTATTGCTTCAATTTGCATTTCCTAGATCACCAATACATTTTTTAGTCATTAATGTTTCCTCATCACTGCGTTTCCTGTGCATTCCCTTTGCCCATTTTTTCAGTTGGGTTATTTATCATGAATTTGTCACAGCTCTTCATAAGTTCTGATTTCCAATCCTGTGTTGGTCATATGGGTGGTAGTCATCCTGTGTTTTTCTAAATGAAGCATTTACTTATTTAGGAGGCACCTAGAGAGTCAGAGTTCAGTCTCTGGAGGCCGACTGGTTAAGTTCAAATCCTGATTTGCAATTCTCTATATATTCTGAATATTAAATCTATTCCCAGTTATCTGCATTTTAAAATCTTTATTCATGAGTAGCCTTGAGTAAGTCTCCCTATTCTTCAAGATTGCTATGAGAGTTAAATGAATTAACACATGTAAAGCATTTAAATAGCACCTGTCAGTAGAAGGGGTTTTGTATGTGTCTCCTATAGCTGAAATGCTGGTTGCCAGCCTTCTAGAACTCATTCTCCTCTCCCTCTCCAGACATAACCCGTGTACTAAAAGGTGTGTAACCTCACAGTTTGTGTTTCCTATATTTATCTTAGGAGTATATTTTTATAATAAAGTTTTCACAAATAGAATCAGATTGTATTTACCGTGCTTCAGCTTGTGTTTCTTAGTTAACATTTTCAATATAGTTTAAATCTTATAATTATAGCTAATGTTTATGGAGGTCTTGCTATATGATAGCTATAGCAATCATTTAAAGTTCACAATAGTGCTCTGAAGTAGGTGTATTACTCTGTATAGTCCTTGCTTTGCACGTGAAGAAACTGAAGAACAGTAACCTTAAGTAACTTGCCTAAGGTCACACAGCTATGAAGTGCAAGAACCAGGATTCTCAACCAGACAGTCTAGCTCTAGAACTTGCACTTGTAACCATGTGCTGTATACCCAGAATAAGATACAAAGAAGAGTACACAATAACGTATTACATGGACAAGTATCTACCACCTAGCTTAATCAAAACCTATTATTGTGCCATGTTCATTTTAAGGTTTTTTTTTGTTTTTAAGAAATAGAATATTACAGATACAATTGTGACCTTCTGCATCCTCAGGGGGAATTACTATTGCAAATTGTGTGTTTATCATTTCCATGCATATTTTTCTGCTCTACTGCATATCTGTGGATCCATTTAAATTATATATTTTTGTGTATTTTTCAAAATTTATATTAGTGCCACAGAACTGGACTACCATTTAGCAATATCCTTGTTCAACTACTATTTATTATATTTATTCATGTTAATACATAGATATGCTAATATTCAACTACAATACACCATTGTAGCTGAATAATATGCTATGTTTATCCTTTACCTGTTGATGGATATTTAGTTTATTTCCTGCATTTTGCTACTTAAAACAGCACTGCAGGAAACATTTTGTGTAGCTTTCTTTGTGCATGTATAACAGAGTTTCTCTAGAGTGTGTACAGCAAAGTAAAATTGTGAGGTCAGAGTTATGAGCATATTTGGCTTTTAAGAGCATGTTACACCAAATTAAATTTATTCTAGAAATGTGTAAGCAGTGTTTAAAGGCTCACTACTCTATATTCTTACTAACACCTGCTATTAAAGATTTTAAATACTTTTTCAATCTAATGCTTATGAAATGGATGGTATCTTTTTATGGTTGTACTGAGTAATTTTCTGCTTACTAGTGAGGGTGACCATATTTTCATATTCAAGTCTCCTCTTTGCTAAATTGCTGCTCATTTGTAATTCTTTATATAGTCTGGATACTTTGTCAATTATCTGCATTGCAAAATCTTCTCCCTTGCTGTGGTTTTATTTGCACTTTGTTTATGAGGTCTTTTTTGTTTGTGCAAGTTAATATTTATGAATAATTTTACTCATGGTTTATACTTTTTCATATATACAACATGCTTCTTGTCTAAGAAGTACTTCTGTAGTCTGAGATTATAAAAATAGTCTTCTACATATTTTGAAAATTTTAAACATTTCCTTTATGCATTTAGTTTTTTAATCCTTGAAATTTGTCTGTAATGATAGTAGACCTCCAATTCTAATATGAAGTAGACCTCTAATTCTAGTTTTTTTTCAGTAGTAAGTAATCTCATCAACTGCAGTGCATCTTGTCAGTTTTCAGAACTTCACATACACGTAAGTTTGTTTCTTTTTCATCCACTGAATCTCCCTGTAATTAAGTGCCACACAACCTTAGTTACTCTAACTGTACTATAAGTCTCACTCCCTGACAGGTCAAATCCTCTATTTGGCTTTCTTCTTAGTCATGTCAAATGTACTTATCCATAGTTCTTTTATATTAATTTTAAAGTGATCTTGTCAAGTTTTCTAGAAACCCTTTTTGAGATTTTGCTTAAGCATAGCTTACTTTTTCATATTCT
This sequence comes from Papio anubis, assembly GCF_008728515.1. NCBI lineage: Eukaryota > Metazoa > Chordata > Mammalia > Primates > Cercopithecidae > Papio > Papio anubis. Next base: position 203,537,255 of record NC_044976.1, read on the forward strand.
TCTAAGGGAAAAGTCAACAAAAGTATCATAATGAGTTATCTAATATGTAAACATGATATGTCTCTCCATTTATTCAGTTCCTCTTTTATGTCCCTTGTGATTGTTAATTATATGAGTCAACCTGACTGGGTCACAGGGTGCCTGGATATTTGCTCAAACATTATTCTGAGTGTGTCTCTGAGTGTGCTTTTGGATGAGATTATCATTTGACTGAGTAAAATAATAGTAGATTGAGTAAAGAAGATTGCTTTATTCAATGTGGGTGGACCCCGTGAAATCAGTTGAAAGCTGAATAGAAAGAAGGCTGGCCCTTTCACAAGGAAGAGGGAATTCCTCTTGCCTGACTGCTTCAGCTGGGATAACAGCTTTCTTCCTGCCTTCAGATAAAAATTGAATCATTGGTTCTTCCTGGGTCATGAACCTACTGGCCTTTGAACTATAATAGAACTATACCATCAGCTGTCCTGGGTCTCCAGCTTGTCAGCTGAAGTTTTTGGGACTTGTCAGCCACTATAATCATGTGAGTCAATTTCTTATAAGAAATCATACACATACACACACACACACACACACACACAGAGGTTCTGTTACTCTGGAAAACTCTGACTAATATAGATTTTGGTGGAGATGGGGTGGTTGAAGGAGTTTTGAGGACTTTGCTAGTATAACATTAGATTACTGTGAAGGGACTGTTGGTAGAAATATGGATGTTAATGATGATTCTTGTGAGGACTCAGAACGGTAAGAAAAGAACTGAAGAGAAAGCCTCCATCTTCTTAGAAAATAAGTGAATAATCGTGAACACAATGTTGGTATAAGTATGGACAATAGAAGCCATTCTGGTGGTCTCAGACAGAAATGGGGAACAAGTTATCGGAAATTGGAGGGAAGATGATTCTTGTTATAAAGTGGCAAAGAACTTGGCTGAATTGTGTTCTAGTGGAAGGTAGAACTTGCAAGCAACTAAGTTAGATACTTAGCTGAGGAATTTTCTAAACAAAGTGTTGAAAGAGCAGCTTAGTTTCTCCTTAGTGTTTATAGTAAAATGTGAGAGGAGAAAGATAAATTGAAATAAGTGGTAAGCAAAAAGAAACCAGAACTTAAAAATTTGGAAATTTCTCAGCATTTCTTTGTTATGAAAAATGAGGAAACATTCTGGAGAGAACAGCAAAGATGTGGTTGGACAATTGCTCCATAAAGAGGTTATCCATGATGTTAATGAGCCATCTCAGCAGAAGCCAGGGATAGAGATGAGATTATACTGGCAACGACACTGTCAGTTTGGACCAAAAGGGACAGTGTTAAACAGTAGAGCTGTCTGGTTGTGAACACGCTTCATCCTGCAAGAAAAGAGAAGAATGACCTGAAGATGAGCCAGAGATTATCAGGGCTACCACTTCCACCATGGGATCATGAGTCAAAACTGCCTCTACCTCATTTTCAAAGGTTAGGGCCACTACCATGGTTTCACTGGCCAGGCCACACCACCTGGAGCCTTGAAGGTAAGGCTCCCTAGAGCCTTGGGAGCAATGCCACCTACTAGCTTGGGGTTGGTACCTCCTGGCATAGCTTCAGGGGTGGGACGACTGCCCCAGTGGGTCTGAAAGGTAGGAGTAATTTCCCAATGGGTCCAGAAGGTAAAGGTGGAGCCTAGTGGGTTCAGAAGGCAGTGCATTGAGCCAAAGAGGATTGTTCTTGGGCCTTAAGATTTAATGTAACTTGCCTTGATAGATCCGCAACTTGCTTGGGACCCATCATCCCTGCCTTCTTTTCTATTTCTCTCTTTCGGAATGGGAATGTCTATCCTGTGCTTGTTTCTTCATTGCATTTTTGACACACATAAACTTGTCTTGTTCCACAGGTTCACAACTGGATAGGAATTTGCCTCAGCATGATTTCACCTTGAGTTGCAACATATATCTGATTTAGATCATATTTATATGAAACTTTGGGCTTTAGACTTTAGAGTTGATGAGTTGATGCTGAAATTAGTTAATACTTTGGAGGTTGTTGGGATGAAATGAAGGAATTTTGCATTCGAGAAGGACATGAATTCTGGAAGAGCTAGGGGTGGAATATCCTGGACTGAATATTTGTGCCCCCCACCCCAATACATATGTAAATAACTAAAGTTATTTTATGTCATAAGAGTGCTGCCCTGATCCAATAGGATTAGTGGCCTTTAAAGAAGAGTTACCAGGGAGTGTGCTCACTCTCGCTCTCTATCTCCTCTCTCCTCTCTGTCTCTCTTCTCTCTTTCTCTCCCTCTCCTGTGTGTGTGCACATTGGAAAGATCATTTAAGGACACAGCAAGAAGTCAGCCATCTACAAGCTAGGAAGAGAATTCCCATCAGCAACCAAATTTTGCTAGCACCTTGGTCAGGACATCTAGCCTCCAGAAATGTGAGAAAATGCATTTCCATTGTTTAGGCTACTCAGTCTGTGGTATTTTGTTAGGGAAGCCCAAGCTAATACACCCCTCAATACTATTTTTGTATTTTGTTATTTGATAGAGATTTTACTCATCTTTTACTAGGCTTCTTCTTAGATTCTTTTAGATTTTGTTACTATTGTGGATGATTTCTTTTAAAATATTTTATAATTGGATATTACCAGCTCACAGAAATGCTTCTGAGTGTTTATACTTATTTTTGTATTCAGAAAACTTACTGAACTCTTGGATTTACCGTATTGACAATTATATTTTCCTGTAACTTTGTAGCTTGTTTTCTAGTTCTTCTAAGTCTTCATTAAATTTTTCTTGGTTACTGCATTAGCCAGAATCTCCTGAATTGATTTGAGTGTCTCTTTTACTTTTGTTTATGGTTTCTTACCTTTATATTTTGCCCAAGATTCTAGCTTCATTTACTCTTCAATCACTTTATTGATTCGTTTTTATTTTCTAAGATGTCCTTTTTCTTTCTTTTTTATAAAATCATGCTCTTATTTTAAAGATATAATATCAATTAATCTCAAAGTTTATTTCTTAAATGTCTTTGAGCATGACATCAATTTATTTTTTAATTTTCTTCTACATCTTGAAATATGTTTTTAATAGTTTTGTATGTATAACTCACATACCATACAATTCATCTATTTAATATGTACAACTCAATGTTTATTAGTACATGGTATCTGTGTGACTATCACCACAGTCAATTTTAGACACTTTAATAACTTCAAAAGAAATACCATACCCCTAGTTTTACTTGCTATTCCCCACTCCACCCAGCACTATGCAACCACTAATCTACTTTCTGTCTATAGATGTGCCAATTCTGGACATTTCATATAAGTAAAAGCATACAATATGTGGTCTTTTGTGAACATCTTCCTTGACTTGGCATAATGTTTTCAAGGTTCATCCAATTCATCTGTTTTTTCTTTTGCTACTCATGCTTTTGATGTCATATCTAAGAATCCATTGCCAAGTCTGAGGTCATGAAGATTTATCCTTGTGTTTTCTTCTAATGGTTTGGTAGCCTTAGGCCTTATATTTAGGTCTTTGATCCATTTGGAGTTAATTTTTGTGTATGATGTGAGGAAAGGGCCCAACTCATCCTTTTTTGTGTGGATACCCAGTTGCGCCAGCACCATTTGTTGAAAAGACTGCTGTTTCTCAATTGTATGGTATTGGCAACTTGTCAAAAATCAGTTAACCATAGATGTATGGGTTTATGTCTGAATTCTCAACTCTGTTTTCTTGATCTATATATTTATTTTTGTGACAGCACCCAATGTATTGATTGCTGTTTTTTTCAAGTAGGCTTTGAAATCAGAAAGTGTGACTCCTTCTATTTTGTTTTTCTTTTTGAAGATTGTTTTGGCTATCCAGGGATCTTTGTAATTCCATATGAATTTTAGAATCTGTGTATTAATTTCTATAAAAGCATCAGTGAGAATTCTGGTAGGAATTGCATTGACGAGGCAGATTAATTTGGGGAAGTATTGCCATTTAACAATGTTAAATTTTCTCATCTAGTAACATGGTATCCTTTTTTATTCATTTAAATCTTATTTAATATCTTTCAGCATTTTAGTTTTTAGAATGTAACTTTTGCACTTCATTTGTTGAATTTATTCCACAGTATTTTATTATTTTTATGCTATTGTAAATGGAACTGTTTTCTTAATTTCATTTTCAGATTGGTCATCCCAAGTATACAGAAATGCAATTGATTTTTTATCCTGCTAGTTTACTGAAGTCATTTATTAATTCTAATAGCTGTTCAGTGAATTTCTTAGGATTTTCTGTGTATATGATTATGTATCTGTGAATACAGATAGTTTTACTTCTTCCTTTCCAATTTGGATGCCTTTTATTTCTGTTTCTGTTTCAATTGCCTTGGCTAGAACCTCCAGTCTAATGTTGAATGAAAATGATGAGAGCAGATATCTGTGTCTTTGTTTTTGAGACAGAGTCTCACTCTGTTGCCCAGGCTGGAATACAGTGGTGTGATCTTGGCTTGCTGCAATCTCCATCTCCCAGGTTGATGCAATTCTCCTGCCTCAGCCTTCCTAGTAGCTGGAATTACAGTTGTGCACCACCATGCCCAGCTAATTTTTGTGTTTTTAGTAGAAACGGGGTTTTACTATGTTGGCCAGGCTGGTCTCGAACTCCTGACTTCAGGTGATCCACCCGCCTCGGCTACCCAAAGTGCTGGGATTACAGGTATGAGCCACTGCACCCGGCCATGTGTCTTTCTTCCGATCTGAGTGGGAAGGATCCATTCTTTCACTGTTAAATATAATATTTGCTATGGGTTTGCATACACACCCTTATCAGGGTGATAAAGTTCACTTCTAATCTTCGGTTTGCTGAGCGCTTTAATATGAAAAGGTGTTATATATTGTCAAAATTTTGGTTTGCTGTGGATTTTTTGAGGAGTTTTGCTTTATATTTCATTCACAATACCAATTTCTGAATGTTAAACCAACCTTGTATTCCTATGATAAGTCTCAGTCTCACTTAGTTATGGTGTATAATTGTCTTTATAAATGTTCCTGAATTTTGTTTTTCTTTTTTTTATTATTTCTGTTAAACAGGGTCTCAATCTGTTTCCCAGGCTGGAGTGCAGTGACACGAACATGATTCACTATAGCCTCAAGCTTCCAGGCACAAGCAGGCCTCCCACCTTAGCTTCCTGAGTAACTGAGACTATAGGCATGCACCACTATGCTCAGCTAATTTTAACCTTTTGTTAGAGACAGGGTCTCACTCTGTTTCTCAAGCTGATCTCAGAACTTCTGGCCTCAAATGATCCTCCCACCTCAGCCTCCCAAAGTGCTGGGATAATAGGCATGAGCCATTGTGCCCAGCCCCTGGATTTTGTATGGCATTATTTTGTTGAGGATTTTTGCACCCTTTTTTGTAAGAAGTATCATTCTATAGTTTTCTTGTGAATGACTTTGTCTGGTTTTCTTATCTGGGTAATGCTGCCTCATAGAATGATTTGAGGAGTGTTCCGTATCTTTGTGTGTGTGTGTGTGTGTGTGTGTGTGTGTGTGTTTTTCTTTGGTTTATTGTTTGTTTGTTTGACTAATAAAATCTCTTCGCTCATTATGTATCTATTTAAATGGCCTATTTCTCTTCAGTTAGTTTCAGTAGTTTGCGTCTTTCTGGTAATTTGTCCATTTCATCTAAGTTATCTGATTTATTTGCATACAGTTGTTCTTAGTATTCCCTTATAATACTTTTTATTTCTGTAAAGTTGGCCTTAATTTCCTTGTTTCATTTCTTATTCTAATCATTTGAGTTTTCTTTTTTTCTTCTTGGTCAGTCTAGCTACTAAAAGTTTGTTAATTGTATTGTTCTCTTCGAATGAATAGCTTTTGGTTTCATCCATTTCTCTCTATTGTTTTTCTGTTCTCTATATCAGTAAATTCTACTGTAATCTTTATTATTTCCTCCTCTTTTTTTAGGTTTAGTTCTTTTCTCAGTGCCTTATGGTAGAAGATTAGATTTCTGATTTGATATCTGTCTTCTTTCTTAATACAGGCATTTATAACTATAAACTTTCCTCCAAGCACTGTTTTAGCTGCATTCCACATGTTTTTTTCATGTTTTTGTAAAGTGTGTCTTCATTTGCATTCATCTCAAAGTATTTTCTAATTTCTCTTTGGTTTCTTCTTTAATCCATTGGTTATTTAAGACTATTTTATTTAATTTACACATATTTATGAGTTTCCCAAAATTGTCTTTGTTGTTGATTCCTAAATTCAGATCATGTATTAGTCAGGGTTCTCTTAGAGGGACAGAACTAATAGGAGATGATATAGATATAGATATAGATATAGACATAGATATAGATATAAGGGACTTACTTAAGTATCAACTTACATGATCACAAGATCCCACAATAGGCCGTCTGTAAGCTGAAGAGCAAGGACAGCCAGTCCGAGTCCCAAAATTGAAGAACCTGGAGTCTGACGTTCAAGGGCAGGGAGCATCCAGCATGGGAGAAAGATGTAGGCTGGGAGGCTAGGCCCATCTCACCACTTCATGTTTTTCTGCCTGCTTTATATTTGCTGATTAGATGGTGCCTGTCGAATTAAGGGTGGGTCTGCCTTCCCCAGCTCACTGACTCAAATGTCAATCTCCTTTGGCAACACCCTTACAGATACACCCAAGATCAATATTGCATCCTTCAATCCAATCAAGTTGACAGTATTAACCATCACAGATCCCAGTGAAATGAAATTAGGAATCAATAACAAAACATACTTAATGTTATTTCAGTACTTTAAACTTTAGCGAGGTTTATTTTGTGGCCTAGCATGTGGTCTGTCCTGGAGATGTTTCATGTGCATTTGAGAAGAAAGCATATTCTCCTACGGTTGTAGAGAGTATCCTATAGATGTCTGTTAGGTCTAGCTGGTTTTTAGTGTTATTGAAGTCTTCTATTTCTTTGTTGATCTTTTTCCTCATTGCTTTTCTACTATTGGAAATGAGGTATTGAAGTTTCTAACTGTTATTGTTGAATTTTCTATTTCTTCTGTCATTTCTATCAGATTTGTGCTAACTTAATTGCAGTGAGCTATAGGAATGTTACTCCTATTTATTTATTTATTTATTTTGAGACAGGGTCTCACTCCGTCACCCAGGCTGGAGTGCAGTAGCACAATCTCAGCTCACTGGAACTTCCACCTCCCAGGCTTAAGTGATTCTATCACCTCAGCCTCCTGAATAGCTGGAACCACAGATACATGCTGCCATGCCTGGCTAATTTTTTATGTTTATTTTTGGTAGAGACAGGGTTTTACCACGTTGTCGAGTCTGGTCTTGAACTCTTGAGCTCAGGCGATCCACCTGCCTTGGCCTCCCAAAGTGCTGGGATTACAGGCATGAGCCACTGTGCCCGACCCTACCCCTATTTATTTTTAATCACTTCCCCACCTTTAATCATTTCTGTTTCTCTCCATTTCTTCCTGTGTATTTGAGTTACAATCTGGAGTAATCCCCTTATCCCAATATAGCTTTCCTCCTACTCATTTCATCTTGTGCTGTTATTGGCAATATATTCTATCTCTATGTCTTATAGGGCACAACATACATTATACACAGACTTTTTAATATAATTTTTTTTACATTACTTAAGAAAATAAGGGAAAAGAAAATACACATCTATACTGTCCTTTATAATTACATAATTACTTTAAATGGCATTTTGTGTACGTGTATTTTTAGGTAAACTCAAATTACTATCTAGAGTTACTTGCTTTCAGCCTGAAGAATTCCTTTTAGTACTTCTCATAAGTCTTGTCTTCTAGCAACAAATTCTCTGTTTTTGTTTATCTCAAGGTGTCTTGTCTTTTCTTTTTAGTCATGATTTTTTGAATGATATCTTAACTGGTTGTAGGATTCTTTGTTGACAGGTTTTTAAAACTATGTTATCACACTGCCCCTTGGCTACCGTTGTTTCTATTGAGAAGTCAGCTGTTAATCTTATTGAGATTCTCTTTTAAATGATAAGCCAGCTTTCTCTTTCTGCTTTTAAAATTTTCTCTTTTTCTTAAGATTTTAGAATTTTACTATCATGGGTCTGTGGATCTCTTTTTGGTTATTCTACTTGAAGTTTGTTGAGTTTACTGGATATGTAGATTATTGTTTTTTTACAAAATTTGGACAGTTTTAAGCATTAGTTCTCCAAATATTTTTTTCTGCTCCTTTCTCTTTTCTTTTGGTTTACCCATTATGTATATATTGGTAATTTGTGTGCTTAGTAGTGTCACAACTTTTCTGAATCTCTGCTAATTTTTTTATTCTTTCATTTCTCTGTTCTTCAGGTTACATAATCTTTGTCCATCTATCCCCAAGTTTGCTGATTTTTCTCCTGCCAGTTTAAATCTACTGTTGAGCCCCTCTACTAAATTTTTCTTTTGGTTATTATACTTTTCAGCTTCAGAATTTATGTTTGGCTTTTAAAAAAAATAACACTTGTCTCTTTAGTGATACTCTATTTGGTGCAACATTGTCATTGTACCTTTATCTTTTAAAGAATGGTTTCTTTTAGTTTTTTTGAAAATATTTATAACAGTTACTTGAAACTTTGCCTTTTAAATATGACATCTGGTCACTCTCACAGTCAGTTTCTGTTGCCTATGTTTCGGAGGTATGGGTCACAATTTCCTGTTTCTTATATGTCTCACAATATTTTTTGTTGGATACTAGACAAAAATGTTACCTAAAACCCCACTGTAGAGAACATATTGTTTTAACTCTCAGTACTTCTCCCCATCCCTAGGACTCGTAATTGCTCTTTGCTTACTGACTACTTTTGTCACTGTTTGGATGATTTTTGTGAAGTTTATTTTCCTCCACTTCCCTCTCATTATAGTTCCATTGCCTGAAGTTTCTGATATTATTCTTTGGTGGTAAGGCCTTGGATATACCCTGAGTCACCTTAGGATGATAGTGGTGTTAGCGAAGCTGTCTTTGACTTTTTCTTGCCCTGGTCACACCTAGCTATTAAACTCCACTAAGTACAAACTGGTTATGTCCTGGGGGCATAACTTGTTCTGCAGACTATTCAATCTACTGTGGCTCTTCTGAGTAGTTTTCAGGTCAACGTTTGAGATTCATGTGGACCCCCAGAGGGTTCCTCCCAGCTGTCTCCTTCCTTGGACCTCTCTGGCAAACTGGTAAGCCTGAAGTTGTCTTTCACCACAATATCAACTGGTTTTGATTGTGCCCTTAGGCCTAAACTTTTCCTGACTCTGTTGCAAATGAAGTCAATTTCTTTAAGAAGTAATTTAAGAGATTTCTGTTTTCTGTTCTTTTCTTCCATCCACCAGCAAAGTCTCTTAATCAAGGTTCTGAGGGTGGAAACAATGACATACTTCTGAATTTAACCTCCACTTTGGGATCTGAGCAACAGCAAGGGCCATCAGGGTCCTAGGATTCTCATCAGTGTCCTGCCCAAAGTAGGGCCTCCATCCTGTTCCTGGACCAAATTGAGGGTCGGACTGCTATTTCTCATGGCCCAATGAGGAGATACAGATGAACTGGGGAGGAAGAGAGTTTTTATTTCTGCAACTCATTACAGGGAGAAGGCCTGGAAATTATCACCAGACCAACTCAAAATTACAAAATTTTCCAGAGCTTATATACCTTCTAAGCTATATGTCTATGTGTAGGTGTGAATGCATCTAAAGACATAAGTGATTAACTTCTTTTAATCTATAACTAAGGTTTGAGTCCTGAAGACCTTCCTCTGGAGCCTCAGTAAATTTACTTAATCTAAATGGGTCCAGATGCTGGGGTGATCCCCTTATTTTGTCTCCCTGCTAAATCACAGAGGTTTGCGGAGTTCCTTCAGACCCCCAATAAAATTGTTTGTTGAAGCCTGGAGAGTTTCTTCAGACCCCTCCGATAAAACTTGTTTAATCCTAAATGGGTCCTGTTAAAGAATTCCTTTGTTATTTTGTCATGTTTTAACGCCTAGGAAAGAACTAGGCAACACTCTTGGTGGGCTTTTGTTATATTTCAGCCGTGGTATAAGGGCAGTGGCTTTTGTTTAGCTTTTAATATTTAACTTAACCACTCCATCAATACTGAAACAGTTGCTATAGAGGCCTGAATTAGTGAGACCCAGCCTGCCACAATCCCATCATGGAGGACTAGGCAGAAAAAGGGAACCTCCACTTTTTAGCATTCACCTAGAACTTGGCCTCATCAACAAGTAGCTAGGAACGAATGATCTGAGACCTGCCAATGCCCGCTTCTTCTGTGAAGATAGTCCTACATGTAGGAGCTGAGGGTCCAGATAGTCCTGTATTGTTAACCGCACCTGGAATGAAATCTCCATCTCACTTAACTGTTTGTTTTTATAATTTCACTGGGAAGCATGTCTGTGGAGCCCCTCATGGTGTCATGCTGGAAGTAGGTATCTAAACATCTGGATTTTGGGGGGAGGGACTGTTTCCTTTGTCTGTTTTATGCTTTTGCTTTCATAACCCTAGATTCCCTCAATTGCCTGGTGATCCTTGATCACATCTGAGAAAGGACTGTGTATTTCCCTTGAATTTCTTTTTGTGTTCCAGCTATGCGTCTCGTGAGTGATCCTTTTGACTGGGAAATTGGCTGCTGGGCTTTTGATCTCCAAATGTTAGAATAAGAAGGACTTTATTCTATGGCTAATTTAACATTTAATAGACCAAAATATATCTTATTATAGTTTTCATTTATTTATCAGGGTTATAGAAAATTCATCTAAAACTTTTTACCATTTTCTTTATAATTCAGTGGAGTCACCAGAATTCTGCTCCAAGTCTATAAGCAAGATGTTTTCCTAGATGTTTTCCTGCAGCAGGTTTTGGCTGTCACATAACACAACTGGAGATGCTACCCCCAGGGTCCTGTGGCTCACCCTGACACAATCACATGCAATCTCTTTATTTATAGTTGTGCTGTGGCTAATTGTGCTCATTTTATGTATTTAATTCCGTAGGATTTTAATATGTGCTATTAAATCAAGTTAAAACATGATAATTGTTTGATTTAACTGCCTTAGAACACTGCGTTCAAACAGATCCCAGGGTAGACCAGATGTGGTTCAGGCATCATAGTACCTAGGGCCATAAATTGTTACTAAAGTTTTTTATCTCTAACAGCAACCCAGGACAGTAAGGAACTCTTGTGCATTTACACCTGTCTATATAGAAAGCAGATACTGAAAGCTGGCCAGAGTAGGATATTCTGAAGGGTCAGCATCAAAGTACTGAAGACTATTTTATTTTATAAGAGCTTAAAAAGAAGACAGCAAAAAATAGTGCCAGTTGCCTTAAGTAACCTGATCATAACAAAATGTGGATCATGCCTATGATAAGAGAAAGAATGTTGACACAGTTGGTGTGCATCTGGGAAGTTTTTATTGTATACTTAAAGTGGTCATGGTTGTAAGTGTGGAAAGGAAGACTGAAAAGGGATGTGAGATCTACTGATAAAAATACTTTCTTTTTTTTTTTTTTTTTGAGACAGAGTCTTGCTCTGTCTCCCAGGCTGGAGTGCAATGGCACGATCTCGGCTCACTGCAACCTCTGCCTTCTGGGTTCAAGGGATTCTCCTGCCTCAGCCTCCCGAGTAGCTGGGACTACAGACGTGTGCCACCACACCCGGCTAATTTTTTGTATTTTTCAGTAGAGACGGGGTTTCACCGTGTTAGCCAGTCTGGTCTCGATTTCCTGACCTCGTGATCCCCCCACCTCAGCCTCCCAAAGTGCTGGTATTACAGGCATGAGCCTCTGCGCCAGGCCCAAACACTTATTTTTTAAATAAATTAGCTTCTGGTTTGACATTTGTGTTTTCAGGTCTATGGAGATTTAGGACTTGAGAATGCAAGGTTTACTTTTATACATATATCCTTTTACTATTGTTGTGTTTAAAATAAAATTTCTATATCACAATATATGAGTCTGCCGTGAGTGCTGTGAGAAAAATAGATCATGTCCTACTTCGATGGGCATGTGATGTTAAAGTAAAGATTTAAAAACAGTATGTATGACCTTTTGAAAGTAAACCATTTCTTGGTTGACTGCACCTTAACCACAGTAATTTCTTGAAACTATATGAACATAACATTTATTTACAAAATTAACTATTTTTCTAGAATGAGTTTAGATAAGTGTATTTCCATTTAAGAAAATAAAATGAATTAAAATTAAGATTAAAACAATAAACCAATACAGGAAAACTTGCCATACATGAGGTTCAGAAATTTCAGTTGCGTTAAATATGGGTGACGTCCTGAGGTCAGTGAATGACTTGAGGGCCCTTCGGCGGTCGGGAGGCAAGAACCAAATCGGTTCCGTCCCGGTTGCATCTTGGCGCCACCTGGTGGCACGATTCTGCTCTGGTATCCGAATCAATGGGAGTGATTTGGGGTCCGGTAGCTGGCTGGAGAAAAAATAATTATCATTATTATATTAGGAATCCCAAGGAATTCGAGTTTCCACAGTTCTTTTTGTGAAGACTGATGAAGAGAAACACTGAGTTACTAGGACCGTGGTGTTTTTCTTTGGCTGCCTGTTGCTCAAGCCTTTTGTCAGCACAGCAGCGGAAGGGAAGTCAGGTGAGGTCCCTCCTCTGCTATAGCAGTTCCCATCTTACTCCCAGGAGAAATCTCCAAGGCCCTCAGATCTTCTCTTCCGCCACACACTCCCCACCTCTCTGGCCTCATCTAGTACCACTCTCTGCTTGCTCATCCTGCCCCAACTACGCTGGCCTCATTGCTGTTTCTGGATCCCACCAAGGTCGTTAGCTGGGACTCCAGGCTGCAGCGGTGAGTCCAGGTTTCTTCATGGTTTTTAAGCAATCCGTGGAGGTAGGAATGGGAGGACACCAGGAAGTCCGTGTCCTTCTTACCTATGGAAATAGGGTTGTCTTCCATTATGCTCCTGGTCTCTTCCTCTTCACTTCCCACTGCCTTCTCCTTTCCAAAGATAAAAACGTTTGCCCCTCCCCTACTTCTCAAATAGGAGTTGGATGAGGGCAAATAATAGAATCCAGTCTCTCTCTCTCTCTCTCTCTCTCTCTTCCTCCATCACTTTCTCTCTCTTTCTCTCCCTCTCTCTCTTTCTCTCCCTTTCTCTTTCTCTCCCTCTCTCTCTCTCTCTTTCTCTTTCTCTCCCTTTCTCTCTCTCTCTCTCTCACACACACACACACACACACAATTATATTAAAATCTCTGTTATTGCAGGCTGTTTTTGTACCCAATTTCTGCAGATGACTAGGGAATACATAATTCCATGACTTAATTTGTGTATAAATAAAGCTAGTCCCTTAAAGGATCAAACACTTTTTAAATAACTCTTATAATAAATATCTTTCTTAAATGTGTACTGTTCTACTCTGCTTTCTTAGTTCTGATTTGTCAAAGTGTATCACCACAATCATCATTTGTTATATCCCATTTTAATAAGGACATAAGGATATTGCAGAGGCAATTGTGATTTTTTTTCTACCTACACGCTGCAGATGACAACTGAATTGAGGCTTTTTGAGATCTCAATTTAGGTGTTTATATTTGCCTCAATTATTTCCCTGTTTCTGAAGATTTCAACTGGCTACTGTCACTACCTTTAGCATACTCACCTATAGTAACCAATGTCTATTGACAATTCTAACTAACTATACTAGAATAATATCCCACGGGCTAAAAAGTCAAATAAAAATTTTATTCAAAAATATCTAAACACCGATCCATGGTCTCTGAGCAAGGATGTGGTGGATCATTTGCACCACAACCTCCGCACATTCCCTCCTTATGTCCACATCCGTGAGTGGTCTTCTTGACCCTGACTCTGGGCTTGATCAGATGACTTGCTTAGCATAAGAAGGAATTTTTGAGCCCTGACATCTGGGAGTCTTACAGCTTCTTTTCTCAGAACCCTAAGACTACCTGGGGAAGAAGCTTGGGCTGTCCTCCTAGAGGATAAGAAATCACGTGGCAAAAAGAGTCCCAGCCAACAGCCAGCACCACCACACATGTGAGTGAGGACATTTAATACCAGCGAGCCCCAGCTGAGCCTCCAGATGACTGAGGCCACGTGCATGACCCCTGGCAAAACCAGCAGAACTGCTTGACTGAGTCCAGTCCTGCTTGCTCATTCACAGAATTACGAGCAAATGAACGGGTCATGGGTCATGGTGGTGGTGATTTGTTACACAGGAAAGGGTAATTTATGCACAAGGCCTCTGCCATTACCTTCAAATAAAGTAGCTGGGTTTGGTGTAAGACCTCTGAAATATCTGTTTGTCCTCCAGAGGTGGGCTTTACTTATTCCAAAATTCTGGGCTTGGTTTCAGGTAACTGAGAGCCTTCCAACTAAATGCCATTTACTCACATTATGAAAACCTCATGGCTCTCCTAGAGATGTTTAAGCAATTTAAGGATAATGAACCACTTATGAGATTGGAAGGGAGACAGATAAGCTTAAAAGTGTTAGGAGCCTCTGCCAACTGAAACTCCATCAGAAATGAAAATGAAGTGTCTCTAAATGTGTTAAGAAAGTGACTGTAAACGTGGGATTCAATGCGAAAAATTCCACGCACATCAAACTTTCAGAAATAGTGAAGGCACTCTGTCCCTGTCTTTTGGTTTACGGCTTCCTCTTGAAACTCATGTATTAAGAAAACTTCAACAACTACTACAAGCCAGATGCAGTCAAGGGTGCTGTGAAAGATGCAAAGGTGAGTTAGCCCTGACTCTCATCTAATTCACAGTCTGTAACAGAAGACTCACATGCTAACAGCTACAAGAAGAAGCTCAGCCTCCCGAGTAGCTGGGATTACAGACGCCTGCCACCACGCCTTAGCTACGAGAGAAGAAGCCATCATAGAAGCCATAATTGCTGTCCCTGAAACAGAAGTAGGCACAAATAGGAACTATAATAGAAGTAGGAACAGGAATAGCCAGGAATCTGGGAGTCAGAGAGGGGTGTGTGTGAGCAAGCTTGTGTGTGCGCATGTGTGCGTGCAGGAAAAGGCAGGAGGGCAGATCACATAGGCCTCGCAGACCACTGTAAATGCCTTGGCTTTTGTTTCTTGTGAGATGGGAATAAAGAAATGTCCAAACAGAGGAGTGACAGGATAAGATTTGAGACTTTCATATATATATATATAAAGCATATTTATATATATTTTATATCTTTTTATATTATATATTATATATAATTATATATACTTTATATATAATATAAATTATATATTAAATACATATTATATGTTATATAATATGATATATAATATATAATAGATGTAATTTCTATATATAAATATATGATATAATTTTATATATGACATTTTATATATAATATTAATATAATATATAATTTTATGTATAAATACATATTTATATATTTATACTATATATACTTTTATATAAACATATATATTATATATACTATAAATATATATATATTTTTTGAGACGGAGTCTCACTCTGTCACCCAGGCTGGAGTGCAGTGGTGCAATCTCGGCTCACTGCAACCTCTGCCTCCTGGGTTCAAGCGATTCTCCTGGTTCAGCCTCCCAAGTAGCTGGGACTACGGGTGTGTGCCACTACACCTGGATAACTTTTTGTATTTTTAGTGGAGACCGGGTTTCACCGTGTTTGGCCAGGATGGTCTTGATCTCCTGATCTCATGATCCACTGCCTCGGCCTCCCAAAGTGCTGAAATTACTGGCATGAGCCACCGTGCCCAGCCGAGATTATTATTTTAAAAGCATCTCTTTGTCTGCAATGCTGAGAGCCAAAAGGTGGAGAACAAGTTGCCAGAACTTAAGAGTCCTCTTAGGCCTCACTCACAGACTCATGGGAGCCCAGCCTACCCCAGGATCCTCAGAACAGGGGTCCCAAGGTCCCTGAGGTATTCCTCTCTTGGCTGCCACCCCGGCACTCTTAACACAGTCTTGCATTTCCCTGCCTTTTCTGTTGCTCTTCCTGCAGCTCAGACATTCTTCCCTTGTCCCTGATGGGTGCCATCCTCAGTTGTGTCTTGATTTCATTGCCACCAATTTCGTACTGCCCAGACCATGCTACATTCTGGCTGCCAGGTTCTGTGTTCCCAGAGGACGCCCTTCATTCTTACTTGAGCTGGCCTTGTTTATACAGGAATGGAGACAGCACCACCTTGTGCTCTAATCTCATACAGAGCTTTCAAACCCACATCTTCTTCCAACCACCTCCTCCACCAGGACGTTGGTTTAAATGGCTGGAGAGAACGTTCGGAACCAAAGAAGTCTAAGCAGCACATACTCTGCTGGACTCAAGGCCATCCTTTCTGAACATTCTAAACTGACCTACCTCCTTGGAGCCCTACACAAACACAGCGTCCCCTGGTGTGAAGATGAGCTCTCATGCATTCCCCAGAAGGTTCTGACCTTTCTTCATACAGCAGGCTCCTGGAAGGCCTACCTGCTGGCTCTAGTGGCTGAATATGATGAAGCCTGCAGGCTGCCTGGCCAATTACTTCATTAATGCTGACGTGAAAACACAGCACATCAAAATAGGAAACATGGTTTTTATGCCTTCATTTCCCAGTAGGCTTTTACATAATTTACTTTTCCTATACATAGAAGAATTTATTTATGTGTATACCAACCAAATAGTCTTGATTTTTTAAAGTAAAGTTTATATTCCAAGTATTTTTATCCTGGTTTCAGATCATGTTGACCAATTTCTGGTTTAGCAAATATGGTGACCATAGCTGTATTAAGCCTCTCTCCCATAGACAAATCTAACAGAATGTTGGGTGTGTCCGCAATTTGTTTTTAATTACCTTTATAGATAGTTTCCATGTGAATTATTGCTTTTTAATCTCATCAGGTTTATAGAATTATTCTGACAATTCATATTAGTTAACATCTTTCTCTGTTTTTCCATATTTTAAGAGCTTGTCTATTTTCTGCAGTTTTTTTGTAATGTTATAATTGACATATTTTTATGCCACTCCGTAACATATCAGTTCATTTTAGTAATTTCGTATGATGGTCTCCTTAAAATAAATAATCAATGCTCCTTTCAACCTTCTAGATTTGTGCAGAGTTACAATTGGAGACTGTTAGAGCTAGGAAGAATCCGAGAGCTTACCCTCAACTCCCATTTTGGGAGATGAGGAAATAGATGCAGAGCAATCCCCTGTCTCACCTGAAGCCTTGCCTCCAGGCAGCCGACCGACTCTCACGACTCTTATCAGAGAAAGTCTGTCTTGTTACATATACGGTGAAGAGACTGTATGTTTAGGACTTCCTTTCAAAGGAGTTGTCCCTCCTCTGGCCCTGTGAGAGGAGAGGACCCAAGAACAGACACGGCAGAGTCTAGGGACCTGGCATCCATGTCACTACAATACATGAGTACCTGCTGGGGGTCAGGTGCGGGTCAAATGCTTTCTTTATTTCCTTGACAATTACTTGTTGAGAAACTATGGGCCAGGCACTGTTCAAAGTGCTTGGGACACTCCAGAGAATAAAATGGTCAAACAGCTCCATCATCATGGTGCTTCTTTTAGAACCATTTTCAGAAAGCTTGTTCCCATCCTGGTTTCATTAGAGCAAAGACGACGGTCTTCTCACTTCTGCTGGGTCCCCCACCCCTGGCAGAGAGCCTGTAAGTAAATGGGTGGGTGGACAGTCCTTACATGACCAAATTCATGTGCTTCCAAATCTTTGCCATTTCTCTCACCTCTGGTAAGAGCAGAGCATTAACGGGTCAAACAGAAATGATCAGTTTGGTAGACTCTCACCATGAAAGGTACAATAAATAACATTTTTAGGAATATTTAATGAACATTCCATGTTATTCAGATCATGAACATGCAATTTGTCGTTGATTAAGTGAAGCCTTTGGAGGAAAGCAGCAGAATGCTTCAAAAGATGTCTAATTTCCACCTACAAACCTATTAATAACAGCTCCTCCCAAACTCCGTACCTCCTATTGGCCTGCCTCGTTAAGATGTAATTAATGGCCAAGGACCACCCTTTCTACTCCCCAAATTGTTGGCTAGTTGTTGAAATTATGGAAATTAAGAGATTCCACTATCCCTTGTCAATGAAGTTTCATTGTATCCCACAGAGCTCAATTGGCACAATTTACCGGCCTGGACAGAAAGAGGAATCAGGGGACTCATGAGTGTGGTTGCTTGAACTGGGAATGAGAGAACTTATGACAATGTAGCTGAGTGGAAAGAACTGTTTTTAGAGTTAGATTTATGTAAGTGACTACTGAAATTAATTCAACACCAGTAGATATTGTAGGAAGCATGACTGCTTTATGTGCTGTTGCTAACTCCAAGGATTTCTCGAATAATAGGACAATCCTAACAGTGCTAGTTTATTTTGGATATTTTTCTGTCTTGTCTAAGTAGCTGTGCCCTGGATTTACATTTATTTATCCGTGAAGAAGGTTGCACTTAATAAAAGGTGCTTGCTATGGTCGTATGTTTCCTTCTGCCTTTATTCAGATGCAAACACAAATTTCTGTTCGTGACAATTGCCTATGCCAGTCATTGGGCCCTTAATTCACTCAACAGATACTTCCTGAGCGCTCCTCCGACACTGATAGAGACAATGCAGTGAACAAAACAAAGCCCCAGCCCTCCTTGGTAGAAAGAGAGAGGCATGAAGCAAATATACAACTAAATATGTAACATGTTAGGTAGAGTTTAATACGATGGAGAAAAATTAAGCCAGCAGGGCCTGGGATGGAGAGGGGAACTTGTTATTTTCTATGCAGTGATCAGGGAAGTATCTCTGATGTGAAGATAACTGAACAGAAACTTGAAGAAAGGGATGGGGGGCTGCGGATATCGGGAAGAACAGTGTTCCAGGCAGAAAAGAAAACCTATGCAACCCCTTGCAATGAGGCTATGCTTGAAGTGTTTGGGGAACAGGAGGAAGCCAAAGTGGCCAAGGCCTATGAGTCAGCAAAGAGTGGCAGGACAGGACACAGGGGCAAGGGGGCAAGGGGCCCCACCACACCAGGCCTCAGAGGTCTTGTAAGAACCTTGGCTTGGCGAGGAGAAATGGGAAGACCCTGGAAGGCTTTGATTAGAGGAGTGGCGTGAACTAACTTAGGTTTGAAAAGAATCACTTTGGTTGTTATATGGCAAAGCAGATGGTGGGAGGACAGGCGTGGGCACTGGGAGACCTGGCGAGGGTGTTTTTGATAGCCCGGTGGAGAGATGATGGAGGCGGCTGCCGAGGCAGTACAAAGTGATCCCATCGACTCATCTGTTCCATGTGGATGTATCTGTACCTTTCCCACAAGAACACAGATGCCAGATGGGCAGATATGCTAGCTTCTATTTCCTTTTGTTTTTTATTTTACAGACAGGGTCTTGCTCTGTCACCTAGGCTAGAGTGTAGTGGCATGATCATAGCGCACTGCAGCCTTGAACTCCTGGGCTAAGCAATCCTCCCACCTCAGTTTCCCATGTATCTAGAACTATAGTCATGAGTCACCAAATCTGGCTAATTTTTAAAATTTTTTTGTAGAGATGGGATCACACTATGTTGCACAGACTGGTCCTGAAATCCTGGGCTCAAGCGATCCTCCTGCCTTGCCTTCCAAAGTGCTAGGATTACAGGCATGAACCACGATGCCCAGTCCCCCATCTTCTATTTCTTGAGTCCTTCCATAAGTGCCTTGCATAGCTGGATAATCAAAACAAAACACAAAGGTCATCATGGAAAGAAGCCAACAGCAGCCAGAGCTGTTGGAGACTGTGAACAAACCATCAAGCCTATCAATCAGGATACCCATCACCTACCTCCCGGTTCCTTTAAAGGTACTGGGAAATCATTCTGAAAGTCTGTGAATCAGATCGATTTAAATCACTTCCTCTGATATGATAAATATATGATACATACCACTCATTTCATTGTCGATATAAAATTAAAAATCCAGTATAAACTGTGAAACCACTGGACTTATATTCTGTTCTTTCCCTCATTTTTCCCATTTGCATGTGCATACCTCAGGAAAAAGTCCCGAGTTTGATGTCGTACTTGCTTTAGTTTCTTTTTTTATTATTAAATGTGGTAAAATATTTATAACATAAAATTTACCATCTGGGCCATTTTTAAGGGTACATTCGGTTGTGTTAAGTGTGTTTATATTGTGTATCATTGTCCAAGCTTTAGTTTCTTTTTCTGCTAGGTCTGGCAGGCCTGGAAGTCGTATTGAGTTTAGCAAAATTCTCCATCTAGTCTTCTACTGTTTTTCTGTTAATGTCTTTCGTGCTACATTTTAAGAAACGCCCCTCTTGTCTCACGGTCTGAAAACTACCTTTTTTCCACAGGTGTCGGTTGTCCTCCTGCTCTTCATAAGTTAAACACTCTCTTCAACTTTCCCTTTAAAATGCAGGTCAGGGTCATGGGTCACATGGCTGGTCAGTAGCAGAAGCTTGCATCCTGATTGCTGGTCCTGTTCTCTTTTCATTGCCTGCTACTATCTCTTCTGGACCCTCTTCTTTCTCTTTTGACTTTATCATCAGTTAATGATTGAACACTGGGCACTTCTAAAAGCAATGCCAGAGCAGGCAGCTGCCCTAAAGGAGTATGTCAAGTAATAGAGGCGACTAGCAAATAGACATAGATATTGAAAACACAAATGACAAAATTGATAACCACAGCCATGACAGCTCAACCCATGCAGATATGTATATATGAGTTCTGAGTGCCCAACTAGGTGGAAAGATGAAGTGTGGAAGGGTAGGATGACTTCTAGAGACACTGGAATCCCAGTGGGCCCAATCAGAAAAGGCAGGACAGGCAAGGGTGGAGCTCAAGCAGAATTTTGAAGGTTTCAAAGCTCGTGATTTCTTAGAGGCAGGAGGTGATCTTTTCTCAGAGGCATAGAGAAGGTTCAGAAAGTGTGCAGAAAGCAATCAAAGTAGAGAGAGTGGAGCAGAATTTGTGGGAACTAAGTGAGGTTAGGGCAAAAATATTTCAAGTGCATGTAATTTTCATTTGGTAGGAAAAGCAACTGGTAACCACTGTTGACATTGAAGAAAGGAAATCCAGGTGACACTGATGAGAATCTGCTTTTATCACATTTGAGATGTCTGGGGAGGAGCTGAGACTAAAATAAGGAAAGTCAACTAAAGGTGTTGATCAAGAGCCTGGGCTTGGGCTGTGATGTCTGAGTTTGTTGATGTTGGAACCAAAGGAAAATCATGGCAATGAGGACTTAGGAATCAAGGAGAAAATAAAGAACTCAGTCTGAAAAGTTTGATTTTACATGGTAGTGAGATACACCGATGAGAGAATACTAACAATGTGGAAATCATATGGTGAAAGGGAAATTGAGAAGTTAGTGATATAAATCTGAGAGACATGTGCTCCATGTTAGAACAAAGGAGACAGATGATTTAGGCAAAATAATGAACCAAAAATGGACCTTGGGTGAAGAAACATCTCAGCAAAGGAAACACACAAACTGGTAAGAGGAAAACTACTAGTAAACGGTAGTGACAACCCCACATGCATGCCAAGCCCTTCACTTCATTGTAGGGAGAGCCAACAGAAGTGGTCTCCATCGGCCTTGTGCCTTAGAGCATATATTTTAATCTATGTACAAAAATATGGGAATATTTGCAAAGAAACATGTCTTTAGTGCAAGCTAATAGCATGTGGGCTAAGCAAATTGTGCTGAAAAAGTGATAGAATGATAAGGATAGTTATTTTGAGAAGATTTCAGATAAAATGTGTGGGAAGCACTTTCAGCAATTCATTCCACACTGAGAAACAACTGAGGGCCAAGCTATGCACACTGTAGAGCAGTCAGGAGTAAATAAAATAGTTTATTATCTATGGCAGTGGTGTGAAATCTGGAGAATGTTAAGGAAAATAAAGACCCCAATTCACTGCCAAAGGGAAAAAAATAAGCTGAAACCTGAGTCTTGCAAGAAGCTGCCTTTCCTTTTGTTGCTAAGCAGATAGCTACAGATAAAAGGTTAAACATTCACACAGGTAGCCAGTCTGTGTTCACCTTATCTTATGTAAAGTGCTGATACACTGAGTAATTGACTATTCCCCTACCTGCTCCTTTTCTCCTGCAACTTGTGGATTACCACACCCACCCTTTTTCCCTCCAGACCACTTTTCCCATTTAAATATTGAAGCCCTCAAGTTCAACTTTGGAGAAAGGCACAGACCGCAGACTGTTTTCTGTGATTCCGTGTTATTTTCTTCTGGGCATGTTCTTAACCTTGGCAAAATAAACTTCTGAAATGATTGAGAGCTGTCTCAAATACTTTTTGGTTTACAGTTGAAATATTGGAAAGTTAATAATGGCAATAATTCACTACGTGGTTTTTTTTTCTCTGATGAAGTTAAAAAGCTATGAAATTGTGTCATATATTGCCAGGTGGTGCCAATACATTTTAAGTGTATTATCAAGGTGACAGCCCCATTAATTCTGAGAGGATAGTTTGGAACCCAGAAAGCATTTTTTAAAAGAAAAAGGTAGTAGCTGGGTGTGGTGGCTCATGCCTGTAATCCCAGCACTTTCACTTGAGCCCAAAAGTTCGAGACCCACCTGGGCAACATAGTGATACCCCGTCTCTCTCTACGAAACAAACAACCAACAACAACAAAAATAGCAATTTTTTTTTTTTTTGAGACGGAGTCTCACTCTGTCGCCCAGGCTGGAGTGCAGTGGTACAAACTTGGCTCACTGCAACCTCCACCTCCCAGGCTCAAACAATTCTGCTGCCTCAGCCTCCAGAGTACCTGGAATTACAGGTGCAGGCCATCATGCCCAGCTAATTTTTGTATTTTAGTAGAGATGGGGTTTCGCCATGTTGGCCAGGCTGGTCTCGAACTCATGACCTCAGATGATCTGCCAACCTCACCCTCCCAAAGTGCTGGGATTACAGGCATGAGCCACAGTGCCCAGCCACAATAATAATGTTAAATAAAATA
The DNA here is from genome assembly GCF_008728515.1 of Papio anubis. Lineage (NCBI taxonomy): Eukaryota > Metazoa > Chordata > Mammalia > Primates > Cercopithecidae > Papio > Papio anubis. The sequence continues at coordinate 203,560,179 of NC_044976.1, forward strand.
AAAAGCTAGAATCCTAGCAGTTCTCTTCTGTAGATAAAGCCTGCCACCCAAGGGGAGAGAGCCTTGCAGGGGTGAGTCCTGCAATGGAAATGCAGAGTTGCCAGGGAGTTACCAAAGCATCTTGCTAATGGTGGGCATATTAGTCCGTTTTCACACTGCTAAAAAGAACAGTCTGAGTCTGGGTAATTTATAAAAGAAAGAGGTTTAATTGACTCACAGTTCAACATGTCTGGGGAGGCCTCAGGAAACTTACAATCATGGCAGAAGATGAAGGGAAAGCAAAGCACCTTCTTCACAAGGCTGCAGGAAGGAGAAGTGCTGAACGAAGTGGGCAGAGCCCCTTATAAAACCATTAGATCACCTGAAACTCGTTACCATGAGACCAGCATAGGGGAAACCACCCCCATGATTCAATTACCTCCACCTTGTTTCTCCCTTGACACGTGGGGATTATGGGGATTACAATTCAAGATGAGATTTGGCAGGGGGAACAAAAGGCCTAACCTTGTCAGTGGGTGTGCAGTGTCATGCTGACTGGGAGGTTGGCTACCACGGATCAGGCACCCTTCAGAGATCCAGTCAGCTTTGGGCAGGAGGTGACTTCTCATAGCCTACACCACAGCTGTGGGGCTCAGTTCCAGAAAATTCTCACAGCACAGTGAGCAGCGACCCCTCTCAGTTCACACAGTCTGCAGTGCTGCCTGGCATCCTCCAGGGTTTCCCAATTCAGTTGTGTGCCTCTTCTCTGGAGCCTCCACCCTCCACCTCCAAGGGCCTTCACAAACACTTTATTCCCAGCAGATGACATTGAGGGTTGCTCCCCGGAGAACATGAAAGCTGTCAGGGAGGAATTACTTCAGCTCTCCACCACTGAGTCTACAAACCTACCTCTGTCATCACCCACTATTCTCTCCTTGACTCCTACTGCAGAGGAAGGTGTCCTTCAACTAAGGCCAGTCCCTTCACCTGCAGGTTGAATCCTGTCCCCTTCCAACTTTCAGCAAGTCTTATGGTCTCCTTCATCTCTCTGTCCCTGTGCGTTCATCTTTTTCCTTTAGGTTCCTTTCCTCTACCATTTAAGTGGGTCTTAAGGCTTGCTCATATTAAAAACCAAAACTACACAAAAGCTGCCTCTCTTAAGGATTTGTCTTCCTCTTCCTCCTCCTCCTCCTCCTCCTTCAGCTACCAATGTTTCTCTCCAATTTTCTCAGAATAGTTATCCACACTCACTGCTCCATTTCCTCACCTCCTACTCATTCCTCATTCCACTTCAGCTGGCTTCTGAGCATGTTATTCCACCAAATCTCACTTCACCAAGATCACCAGAGACCTCTATGTTAAGTTTAACTGTAGGCATTTTTCAGTCTTCAGTGAACTCACCTTCAGCAACAGTCAGCCCTGTTGATGCCCCTTGCTCCTTTCTGAAGGTATCCTCTCCATTGGTTTCTCTCCTTCCACCAGTGCCTGCTTTTCTCTGACCTCTCTAAAAGCTAAGCCTCAGATTCCTTTGCAGGCCCTTTCTTCTGTATCTGGACAATAAATGTTTGGATTCATTGGGACTCTAAGCCCTTTTGTATTTTGTTTTTTCTTTCTGACTAACTCTCAAAATAGGCAGTTAAGTCCTTTTCTATAGCTAATTATTATTTTTTTTTTGTAGGATGTTAGAATCAGATCTGGAACTTAAAAATTATCCAGTTCAGTATCTTACTTTATACAAGGAAAAGCAGTCACTGAACAAGGACATGACTGACCTTGCAGGTCAGAACTGAGGTCTCTGTTTTTATTTAAATGTTCTTTCACCCTCACCACACTAGGATCTGCAAAGAGAGAATTAAAAGAGCTTCAAATTTCAACTGCCTCTTTTCCAGAAAAAAAATCAAAAGCGACTCTAAATTCATATAGAAAAGCAAGGGACACTGAAAAGCCTAAATAATCTTGAGAAAGACCAAAGTTGGAAGACCTGCACTTTCCAATTTCAAAAGATACTACAAAGCAACTGTAATCAAGCCAGTGTGCTGCTGGTACAGGAATAGACATATCGATCAAGGGAATCGAATGACATAGTTCAGAAAGAAACCCATGTATAAATAATCAATTGATTTTCAACAAGGATACCAAGACTATTCAATGGGGAAATAATAACCTTATCAACAAATGGTGCTGGGACATGAGTCCATTTTTATATACAGTGTGAGATTAGGAGTCTAACTTCATTATTTTGAAGACCTAAATGTCAGAGCTAAAACAATAAAGCTCTTAGAAGAAAACATAGGAGTAAATATTCATGATTTTAGATTAGGTATCCATTTCTTAAATATCAAACAAAAAGCACAAGCCACTGAAGAAAAACAGATACTTTGGAGTTCAGAGTAAAAAGATAACTTACAGAAAAAGACAACGATTTTGCAAATTATATATTTTGAGTTTAGCTTTCAGAATATACAATGAACTCCTAAAACTCAGCAATAGAAAAGTCATGAATGAATGAAAAATTGACAAAGGATTTAAATAAGCATTCCTCCCAAGAAGATACACAATTGATCAATAATCACCAATGAAATGTCCAATATCATTCATTATTAGGGAAATGCAATTTGAAACCACAATGAAATATCATTTCCCACCCATTTATGATAGCTAGAATAAAACTTTCTTCAAAAAACTGAAAATAAGAAATATTACGGAGGATATAGAGAAACTGGAATGTTCATATACTGCTGGTGAAAAAGTAAAATGATGCAGCCACTATAAAAAACAGTTTGACAGTGTGATAGTGTGATATAAAAAGACACAATATATTTGGTTTTGTCTCTGATTTCTGTAACAGAGCTCCTAAAACCCTAGAGATTTCTTGAGTGATGGGGAGAGACGGCACCTTTTGTTATTCTTAAAAATCCCCTTTCAGCAATACCTGAGTGTGTGCTAATGAGGTGACTCTTGGAGGGTGAGGGCTGGTTGCCAGAGATGACCAACAAGGATCAGAGGGATAGAACTTTTAGCCCTACCCCTGACCTTCAGGGAGGGAAGAGGCTGAGTGTTCACTTAATCACCCATGGCCAATGATTTAATCACTCATGCCTACAAAATGAAGCCTCCATTCAAACCCTGAAAATTGGAGTTTGGGGGAGCTTCCAGGTTGGTGAGCAAATCAAGGTGCCGAGAGGGTGCTGTGCCTGGGAGGGCATGGAAGCTCCACGCCCTTTTATTATTATTATTTCTTATGACATTACAGTATCACAGGCGGTTCCTCAAAAAGTTAATTACAAAGTTACCATAGGACCCAGCAATTCCCCCCAGGTATATGCCCAAGAGAACAGAAAACATATATTCACACAAAAACATGCATATGAATGTTCCTAACAACACTATTCATTATTATAGCTAAAATATGGAAACAGCCCAACTGATGAATGAATAAACAAATATTATATATTCCTACAATGGAATATTATGCAGTCATTTAAAGTAATGAAGTGCTGATGAATGCTTCAACATGGATGAATCCTGAAGACATTATGATAAGTAAAAGAAGCCATACACACAAAACAACAAATTGTACGATTCCATTTATATGAAATGTCTAAAATAGGCAAATCCATACAGAAACAAAGTAGGTTAATGGTTGCCAGGGAAGGGAAGTAGAAGGAAGTAGGAATGGTTACTAACAGGTACAAGATTTCTTTCTGAATCAATGGAAATATTTCAAATAATAAAATAGTGGTGATGAGTATACCACATCATGAATATTCTACAAACCAGTGAGTTGTATATTTTAAGATGGTGAATTTTATGTTATGTGGATTTTTATCTCAATAAAAAATTGCAAAAAAAGAACCCTTTGAAGAAGTAATATTTAGTTCTTTTTCTTCTGTTCCTCCCTACTCACCACAATTATTCAACCACACAGCCCCAGGCCAACTTGACCAACTCTTAAAAATTTCCTTTGCTTCTCATTCCTACTGCCATATATTCAACAATAACCTCCCACCTGGTCTTCCTTCCTCGATCTCTTCAGTCTTTCCAGAAGCTCTTGAATCCTACATGAACCCATGCCTCTGCCAAAATATTGCAGGCTGCAGCCAGTCTACAAGTGGCGTACAGGCCAAACGTCCATCTATAACATGGTTGGAATTCCTAACACATTTTTGTCATAGATCTGATGCCATACGACAGGTGGAGGTTAGATCCTCCGGCAACTCGTGAAAGTATGTTTCATCTTCAAATAACCAAGAGCTCGTTCTAATAGTACTAGAGAATCTAATCATAGCAAACAATGTTTTTTTTTGGAAAATAAGCTCAGAGTTCTAATTTGTACTCCCCTGAGCCAAGTTGCTGGTTCCTCTTTCCCAGAGTCAGGACCTGGAAGAGGGGCTATGGGAGTCTGGGGATTGAGTGGGCAGCAGTGGGTCACTGTGGGTGGGGTGAATATCCTTCTATTATAACCACAGAACCCTGTTTCTAACTGGGGTTACCTATTCAACCCTATGCTTTGCTTTTCTTCACACTGCCTTTTCTTGATGCCTTTAACGAGGGCTTCTGTCTTGTGCACTGTAAAAGAGAATACTCCATCAAAGCTTGTGTGCCTTCCAGGTGTGGACCCCTGGGGCAAGCTGGTAAATTGGCACCTTTTTTTTTTTTTTTTTTTTGAGACAGTCTTGTCCTGTCGCCCAGGATGGAGTGCAGTGGCGCAATCTCAGCTCACTGCAAGCTCCGCCTCCCAGGTTCATGCCATTCTCCTGCCTCAGCCTCCAGAGTAGCTGGGACTACAGGCGCTCACGACCACGCCTGGCTAATATATATATATTTTGTATTTTTAGTAGAGATGGGGTTTCCCCATGTTAGCCAGGATGGTCTCATCGAACTCGTGATCTACCCACCTCAGCCCCCCAAAGTGCTGGAATTACAGGCGTGAGCCACCGCGCCCAGCCAATATGGGCATCTTTTCTAGCGATGCTTTCTGCACTCATTCACTGAGGTCAGAGAAGTACTGAATTTTATACTAACATACAAAACAGATTCCATAATAATTCATGACTGCCAGCAGAAGTGTTCTTATAAAATTTGGCAAACTGCAGATCCGTTTTCTGCGGTTCATGTTATCTCCTCGGTTTCCTCTGTAATTTTGTAAACAAGACAACTTCTTGGAGAAGTACATCAAATGGCTTTATGTATAAATAATAGGAATCTCTATAAATGCCACTACATCATGCATTATTTGATTTCACAAATTCAATTCACTGCCTGCCTGAAGCTAACTGTAACCATGTCACAAAAATTCTCAACCTAGGCAGAGCAGTGTGATAAAGAGTGTTTGCTTGTTTTGTGGTTTTACATTCTGTTTGTTTTCATTCCCAAAGTTGCTGCCTTGTCATTTATGTAAAGACTGTGTCTGGAAACCTAAGTTAACTGGGGTCCTCTTGTAAAATTTGTGCCAGCGTTAGTTGACACTGTAGTATCCCAGGGACTGTCAAACCAATTTGTATTAGTATGTTTTTACGCTGCTGATGAAGACATATCCAAGATTGTGTAGTTTATAAAGAAAAAGAGGTTTAATGGACTCACAGTTCCATGTGGCTGGGGAGGCCTCACCATCATGGCAGCAGGCGAGAGAAAACGGGAGTCAAGAGAAAGGCAAAACCCTTTATAAAAACATCAGATCTCATGAGACGTATTCACTACCATAAGAACAGTATGGGGGAAACCGCCCCCATGATTCAGTTATCTCCCTTTGGGTCCCGCCCACAACGTCTGGGAATTATGGGAGCTGCAATTAAAGATGAGATTTGGGTGGGGATACAGCCAAGCCATATCATGGTCCCACTTAACCTTTCTCTGCTTCCTAACTATGAGCTGTACAACCTTTGGAATCTTATCTAAGGATTTCATTTTTGCTCAATTACCTATTAGATTGGAGGAGGAGAAGAGCAACAAGACATTTTTCCTCTTTCTGTTTCCTTATTTTTTCTTGCTTAATTCTAGGCAAAGACATGTTAATGATAATATTGGTTTGGGGCACACAGAAGTCTGTTGACTTCAAAACTGCAACTATACTCGCAGCTGTCTCCAGTGATTAGCAGAATCGCTGCTAATTGAGGTTTAAGAACAGCAAGCATGCTACTTCTCAGAGCACTCTTTGATAGAGTGGATCAGGTCAGAGTATTCTAGTGTGGCCGTTTCCTTCTTTAGGCTCTTAGATACTGGTTTACTATCACCTACGCTACTTCATGCTTCTTAGTATCTTGTTTTTTTCATTTTGTTTTCTGGCACACATTGCTCTGCTGTGCATTGACATTTGACCTGAACTGCTTTCTGTTGAGTCATTCCATTCTATAGTACCCATATACATCATACACAATCTCTAGCACAGAATAATACATATAGGGCTTTAATAATGACTTCTTCTCTACTTTCTCTCTGAGTACCTTCTGCAACCTCGATGTCTTCATTCCAGAGTGCTTGTGAAGCGGGGCTGCTGTCAGATCTCCAGTCATTTCTTATGAAAGGCTGAATAAGCATCGGACTACTTCCTAGAAATGTCTCACTCATGTAGATTTTGTTCCCAAAGCACTGCAGTCTTGTCATCAGAATCACTGCCTACTCTGAGCTTGCTGTCAATTTACCACTTTGAGTGGGAAAAGCATTGTGAGGCAGGAGGCAGTGGGCTTTCTAGTACAAACAACATTTGTTTTTGTTTTTTTTTTTTGTTTTTTTTTTTTTTGAGATGGAGTTTCACTCTTGTTGCCCAGGCTGGAGTGCAATGGTGCGATCTCGGTTCACCGCAACCTCTGCCTCCTGGGTTCAAGTGATTCTCCTGCCTCAGCCTCCCAAGTAGCTGGGATTACAGGCATGTGCCACCATGCCCAGCTAATTTTGTATTTTTAGTAGAGACAGGGTTTCTCCATGTTCTTCAGGCTGGTCTTGAACTCTTAACCTCAGGTAATCCACCTGCCTCGGCCTCCCAAAGTGCTGGGATTACAGGCGTGAGCCACCGCATCTGGCCAACATTTGTTAAATAAGCGATTAGCATTCTCATGAGGCATTTTCTCTAGTTGCTGGTGATGAGGAATAGACACACACACACACACACACACACACACACAACTTTGTGGGTGGAGGGGAGGGCAAGTTATTTACAAATAGTTTTTGTCTTGGAGATATTATATGTGCCTATGTGAATTATATATACCTGTGAATCCCATTCAATTATTTGCATGTTGCCAAACAAATGTGAAGCAAAAAATCTTGAACTGGATCAACCCATTTCAAAAGCCCAGTCTGCACAGTTAAAAACAACGTGTTTTCCAAGCTCAAACCAATTAGCTTTTGCAGCCTAAAATGCACAGCATTAAGTCATTTGTATACGTATATACATGCATATATTTTAAAGAAATTATTCCAAAGAAATTATGTGCTATAAACAAATGTTAGCGAATATTTAAGTTTGTTTATGTCAGGAAAATTAGCAAAGAAGATCTTGATTGGCTGAATGGAACCGCCCACTTCCAGACTCCTTTCAGCCTTCGCCACTCCAGGTGTTCTGTTCTATTGAAGCATAAAATGGGTTAACATGTTTCTAGAGAATACCAAAGAGGTCAAGTGGGGAGTGGATTTCAGAAATGACATACCACCCAACCAGGATCTGGTTTTTCCTGACACTGACTGGATGTATTGTAGTATCTTCAGATTGGAGCACCTGCCTGATTTTGTTTTTGGGATTCTTTACTGTTAGAAGGACTGAGGGGCCACATTAGAAGTGGATATTCTGAAGTCAGCCTAAGTCCCATGTGGAAGTGGATTCAGCCATTGAAAGGAATTAAGTACTGATGCGTGCTTTAACATGGATGAATACTGAAAGCATTATGATAAGTGAAAGAAGCCATAAACAAAAGGCTGCATATTGTACGATTCCATTTATATGAAATGTCTAAAATAGGCAAATCCATACAGAAAGAAAGGAGGTTAGCCTAGAAGGGAGAGTCTAGAACACCAGTAAATGCTGGGTTTCTGGCTGTGTCTTGCAGAAGAGCCTCAATTTTGTGCTTATACTGAAGGTTTGTCCAAGCTGGGTCCAAGGTGATTGTTAGTTTCTCCCCCATGAATCTTTGGCAGAGGAATCTTTGGCAGCTTCGGTGTCCATGAGATATATCTGTGTGGAACAGAAGGAGGCAGCTATGGCTATTTCCCCACCTATTGGTGATAATTAAAAATCACCTGTGCCTGGACCTTTACGATCAACTTGGGCTTTCAAAAATTGGTTTTTGTTTCCTAAGTCCTATAGGGATTTCTGCCCAGCCAGATTTGGAGATAAGTAGTCCCCAAACAATCATTGTTCTATGATCCCTATTTCCCTCTGTCTGAATGGAATGGGATATTATTATTTTGGCTTGCATTTGCATGAATATGGCAATCAATCTTGAGGTGTAATTTGTATCTGGGCTACCTTGTATCCAGACCTCAGTGTGTCCACCCTTTAGACATTTGCTTTTATTTGAGGGATATAAAGGTCATAAACCTTGAGCCCTATCAATGACATCACCTAGAGTCTCAGATCTTTTTTCCCCTCCCCATACTTTAGAAAAGTCAGTGCTTATATTACTAATAACTTCCATGTCCATGTTAGTGTGATGTCTTGGTCCTGTAAAGAGGTTGTCTGTGTGTGATATGGAACTCAATAAGCCCATTGTGATTCTGACTGCTCTTTGGGAAGTTTCAGTTGCTCTCTGATTCCAAGCAGGCACAATTTCTGGTCCTCAGTTGAGAAATCACGTGGCAATAGTTGATATTAGGCATAACTATTAGGTTGGACCATATATCCTGTCTTGTATGTCAAAAACAGTCAAATATCAGTCGTTTTGTGTGTTTTCACCAAAGGGAGTGTGATCTCCTTGAGATTAGGATATATCTTGCTCATTTTTGTTCATACCCTTCCATCATACCATCCTAACACAGTGCCTGATAAAATTATTGAAGAAATGAGTGAATGAATGAATGCATTAGTTCCCCATTTGAAGTGCCCATGTCTAACTCAGGATCTGGATGTACCCCTGTATGCTGCATTCATTTCCTTACTATCAGAGGACCATCCTGTATTACATAAGAACTGTGTTTGAAAACAACAAGCTGTCTTGTTTAGTTCAAGCTCAAAGTGCATTCTGACGAATGGGAGAAATGAGTCAGGGGCTGAATGTTGGGTGAGACTGTGAAGAGCTATGAGTGACATTCCCAGGACTTTGGATCTTACTCCATAGCCAACTAGGAGTTATTATCGGGCTTTGAAGCAAAAAAAAATCCAACTGTTTTTGCTTTAGTGGAACATGTCTGTATTTTAAAAGAAAACTATATTTATTCATCCTTTGATGGACAGAATGCTAATATTGAAAAGACAGATGTATTTACCTTGAGGAAAGGGATAATTTATGTGCATTCAATCCTACGAAATCCTTCACATAGCACAGTGTAAGCCTGATTACACATGATTAATAATTGCACGTGGGCTGATTACTGGGCATTCTTGGCTGGGATGTTTTTGTAGATAATTAAAGATTTATTTGGCTGCAAATACCTCCCCTAGCTAGAGAGTGGTTGGCTGTTGTTGCTAGAAAACCTTCACACATGCATGACAATTTAGGCGGATGATGATGTTTTAGAAGCGTCCACTTGGAGATGCCAGGAAATGGAAAGCTTGTGTGAAGGACACGTAGAGATTTACAGATGGCCCTAGCTGTGTCCATACAGCAGTAAATTCTGACTTATCATCACTGCATTGACAACATGTGAATAAACTTCTGACAGGCATTAGCAATTGAATTTCCCCAGGTATAATAAATTGTTTCTCTCTCTGATCATTTCATATCAAATGCTGAGTCTTTTCAAAGCTTTGAGCCTGAGCTATAAACCCGACATGACCTGTTTGAACTTCTGGGAAGGGCAGGTGCTTGGCAAAGATGTGGATAAGAGGAAGTGTCTCTCCTTTTCTGCCTGCCTTTCTGACCACCAGTAATACCCCCACCACCACTGCTTCCAAGCCTTTGGTGTGTGCCACGTTCATCTAGGGATGGGGAAAGGGATTCCTCTTCTAACAGTGAGTCATATAAAATAAACCATTCTTGCCCACCTTTAGAACTTTCATAAGTCTTTCATGCCACATGTCAGCCCAGCCATGTGTGACAATGATTAAATACTTGCTGTCACTGGTGGTGTATCTGTTAGGTGTGGTTAAATGCTCAATACCCAGATTCAGAATGTTGGAGCTGGTATTATCTGAAGATCCACAATCCAGGGTTGCTCCTTCATACTTCACAGAACTGCCCAGAGTTAAGTGTTCTGCCCAACGTCACCCAACAAGCCAAGAGTTAAGTGTCCTGCTCAACATCACCCAAGCAAGTTAGTGAAGAAGCCAGGCCGGGCACCAAGGAAACTGGACTTTAGCCTAGGGTCCTCCCACTGCACTGTGCTTTCTTCATTCCATTCATCAGACAACAGCTTTGGTGAGCCTTTCAAAGCATAAAACAAACTGTATCACTCTTCTGTTAATAAAAACAAAACAAAAAAAAAACACCTCCAATGGCTTCTCAACCCACCCAGAAACAAATTCAAAGTCCTTAAGTGTGAAGTCCCGGGTGGTCTAACCTCATCCACATCTCCCACCTCATTTCCCTCTGCCGTCTCTGTTACAGCCATGGGGCTTCCGTGGTGGTAGTGGTCACACACACCAGGGTTATCCCTGCCTCAAAACCTTTGCACAGCATTCTGCCTGCACTGCTCCTGCCTCAGATAGTGACATGGCCCTTCTTTATTCATTGTTCACGGGTTCTTTTCTTGACCCTTCCTAAAACATCCCCTCCACACCCGCCTCCAGCGTAGTCTCCCCATTCTGATATATTCTTCAATATTTATTTCTTTGTGTTTTCATTCCTCCTTCCCAGGAGAATGTAAGTTCATGAATGCAGGGGTTTTCTCTCTTCTGTACATTGTATTTCCAGCACCTACAGTAGTGATTTGCAAATAGAAGGTACTCAGTAAACAGCTTTGTTGTTGTTGTTGTTTTGAGACAGAGTCTCGCTCTGTCGCCCAGGCTGGAGTGCAGTGGCGCAGTCTTGACTCACTGCAACCTCCGTCTCCCAGGTTCAGGCAATTCTCCTGTCTCAGCCTCCCAAGTAGCTGGGATTGCAGGTATGCACCACCACACGTAGCTAATTTTTGTATTTTTAGTAGAGACAGGTTTTCACCATGTTGACGAGGCTGATCTCAAACTCCTGACCTCAGGTGATCCACCCACCTTGGCCTCCCATAGTGCTGGGATTACAGGAGTGAGCCACCGTGCCCAGCCAGTAAACAGTTTTGAATCAATGAATGACTGTATTTATTTTCAGGTTTTTTCCAAAATCTATTGTCATTTATTTGCTAACTCAATGAAAGTACTGGATTAAAACATTTTCAGTGTAGTTTGTCTAGTACTTTTTAAGCATGCATTTTGTGTTTTGTCATATTTTGTATGTTGTGGGGGCTGACAAACAACTGCATACCACAGACTATTAGGGATTTTACACATCATAAGGAATGTTACAGAACACAGAAGATTTCTTTTTTTCTATTTTTTTTAGACAGAGTTCCGCTCTGTCATCCAGGCTGGAGTTCAGTGGCACGATCTTGGCTTACTGCAACCCCCACCTCCCAGGTTCAAGCAATTCTGGTACTTCAGCCTCCTGAGTAGCTGGAATCACAGGCACACACCACCACACTCAGCTAATTGTTGTATTTTTAGTAGAGAGGAGATTTTGCCATGTTGCCCAAGCTGGTCTCCAACTCCTGGGCTCAAGCAATCTGCCCACCTCAGCACCCCAAAGTGCTGGGATTACAGGCTGGAGATTCCAGGTAATTATTTATGCACGTGGAAAACTAGTGTTCCATGAGGCAGTCTTGGCATTAACAAGAACATGGATTTAAGAGTCCTCACCCAAGGCACACACCTTTCCACATAGCATAGTCCCAGCCCCTCCTCGTTGCGTAATGTCTGATCATTTCACTCATTAAATTACCCAGACAGACCCTAAAGGCCTCTGAGTTTGCATCACCTGAAAGTCAGCATGGGCTGTGAGGATTGTGAGGTGGAGCTCACTGTGGAAGGATGGCATTAGGGAAGACTTTCTGAAAACAGAGAGAGAAGCAAGGGGCTTTCTAATGGATGACAGCAGCACGTGCCAAGCACAGGGACTAGGAATGATAGTGTTGGCCATTGAGGCCGTTGGATGGTGGGTGTTGAGTGCAGCTGGGAGAAAAACAGATGGAGGACCCTGCAGTGTCTTCACATCAGTGTTCAGGCAGGCAGACGGCAAATGCAGGAGAGCAAAGCCGCATTTCAGAAGGTTCCTCTGCTGCCTCCAGGGGACAGAAAGCACACGAGCAGGGAGGGAGGTCAGGTGTACCCCAGGGTAGTCACATCTTAATATGCACAAGGCTTCTTAGAAGTTTCCGCCTCACAGAAGACAGAAAATGAGTGTGCACCAGCTCACTGGGTAGGAGGAGAGGCAGTTTGCCACTGGAGGGGATAGGTTGGGGCTCTGTCCACCTATAAATATTGAGGCACCCTTGTCACCTATGGGGCAGAAAGTGAGAGAGAAGTGGCATAGAGTATAGAAATAAAGAAACAGACAGGGATGCACTGATGTACTAGATAAGATAGGAAAATGTCAAAGATAAAAAGATACACCAAGATAACTCCACAGGCCCAGGCCGTTGAAACTGGGAGAATTCCTTTTGAAAGATTGTTTTCGTTTGCAGATCATATATATTTTTAAGTACATGGAAAGGTAGAGGGCTATAAAATACTGTTTGAAGAGCCCATGCACCAAGCAATGATAAATTATAAACAAGGCTCTTTGATGTGACAATTTGGCAATGTGCTGTCAATCACAGAGAGCCTTTTGAGGTTGGTGCCTCTCAGCCCTCAGTCCTTGAAGTTAGCATTGCTTCATGTCGTTCACTCATTGAATCATCCTTACTCAATGCTGAGCACTGTGTGCTGTGTGCTAGAGGCACAACACACTCACAGCACAGCAAAGAGACAAACCTTTGCCTTAGAATGGATAAGAGCTATGAAAGATTTGCCACGATACAACTGGAAGGTGCACATAGTGCTGGCACAGATAGTTACGGACCAGATTTGTTCTGCTAGCATGCAGCAAGCCAATCACTGCAGCAACAGGTTTTGCAAAAGAGAAAATATTTTTATTCACAAGGCTGCAGAGCAAGGAGACCAGAGAATAAATCTCAAATCCACCTCTCCAGAAATAAGGCTTGGGAGTACTTATGGGAAACTAGGCAGCATGGTCTAAAGTATGGGGAAAGTTAACAACTGGCAGTACGAAAGGTGAGGCAATCAGGGTTTCTGTGCAAGCATCATCAAGCTACATGGCTCTTCCTGAGACCCATGTGCAGAAAATGGCAGCGTTAGCACAATCTAAGGGTGGAGTTTTCGGCTCTCTGACATCAAAAGGACACTCTTTGGGCACCCGCATAGGCCCAGTTGAAGAGTCAGTAGTCTCAACCGGCTTGGACAAGAGCTGTCCCCAGTTCCTGAAAAACAACTTTAAGCACCTGTTAAGTCAGTGACCCACAGCCAGACATGTTATCTATAAGGAAGCTAGTGGGAGTTTTAAGACCAACTAGAAGTAAGCAATTACAGCAAGCAAAGCAGGTGAAGTTCAGGCTCAATCTGGTTAGCCCTCCGTTTCAACACGGGGAGGAACATATTTTCCTCCAAGGGTCCCTGATACACCACTGAGTTGTTCAAGTACCAAAAGTTCAATGTGCAATAATAACCTCACTTTAGCTTTGTTTATTTTGTTTTGCTTTTTAATTACACAAGTAATATATGAACATGTGTGCAGATAAAAGATACACCCAATACAAAAATAGATATAATAAAAAGCAAAAGTTTCCTTGATTCATTCCCACTGAATGAACTCCTACACCTTCTTGGAAATAACTACTGTTAATAACTATTATGATAGCTTTACCTAGTCCTCACTGTATTCCCTAGTGGCTCTGAGGCACCATCACCCTACCTTGAGGCTTTTGTTCTCCAGCCCTGCTCTCTATTTACTATCAGTCCTTTCATGGACAAAGACCAAGGCCCTTTCTTCCAATAGGTTTTCTCCTAAAATTGCTTCAAGTCCCACTGGATATGCAGCAAACACTCACCCCTCCCTTATCCGCTTTTTTGTGGGACCACGACCAGAGGAGGAGAACCCCTAGAGGAAACTGGAAGTCGCTCCCTTCTCTGAGACCAGCGTGGAAAGTCTGTTCGTGCATCTCCAACCGGGGGCCCTGCCAGTGCATTCTCTGCCCTCCCCAAAACGGAGAACCAGTCAAGCCAAAAAGCCAGACTCCTACACCGTCTCAGAAGTAACAACTCTTATTAATTTGGTTTGTGATCTTCTAAGTCTTTTTTCTATACATCATTTAGGTACAGCCAGAAATATATGGAAAGGATGGTATTTATATTTAAATGGGCCTCTTCCCTGTGCATTATTTTATAACTTGCTTTATTCACTCACTGTGTTGTAGATTTCTGCACCTCTCTGTGTGCATGTTAAACTGTTGTTTTAGTATCCATGGGATGACTGAGCCATATTTAGTTAAGTCCGCCTCACTTAGTATGGCTGTTTTCCCCACGCAGCATTAATGCCTATCTTGTCCTCATGCTACCTGCTTGGAGGCAGAACGGGAGCTTACCCCACTGGGCTTTCTTTGGTTGTGAGAAGCAAGCTTCCTGTCCCATGAAGGCCAAGCGCAGCTGTTACTACATGCCCCTGCGCCACCACCGAAGGGCTCAGCCATTTGGTTTTTAAGATTTCACTTCCAGGAGCTGGAAGGCAGCCAAGCCTGGAGAAAAGAGAAGTCATTGCCTACCTGTGAGCTCAGAAGACACACCCCGAGGGAAGTTTCTCCTGGAGGTTTAAGTTCTAAAACCATTCTCCCAGGTTATAGGCTGCCTTTCCCTGAGCTTATCTCTGCCTGGCTTTATCATCAAGTTCTTTTACAGAAACCTAGGTAAGGCTTTACCAAGGCAGGGAACTAAAAAGGTATTGATAGGGAGTTGAATATTATTCTATTCTTAGAGTTTTCCTTTCTCTCTTCCATTCCCTCAGGAGTTCTCTTAGACCAGGCTGTTATAAAAGTGAGAGGACCCCTCTCCCAGCCACTCCTACCCTTGCCCCAGAGTTTCTTGCCATTTCTGAACACCTAAGAGGACTATATTGTTATAGAAATGGCATTGGAACCAACGTGGTACTGTGAAAAGCCTCAGCTTGATGCTGAGGCTACAGACCTGTTGTATTTGGATTGCAGAGTGTTGCAAATAAAAATGAATCCAGGAGGCTGGCTAGCATGGCAGTTCACGCCTGTAATCCCAGCATTTTGGGAGGCTAAGGCAGGAGGATCACTTGAGTCCAGGAATTTGTGACCAGCTTGGACAACATAGCAAGATCTCATTTCTACAAAAATTTAAAAATTAGCTGGGCATGGTTGGTGCATGCCTGTAGTCCCAGCTACTCGGGAAGCTGAGGCAGGAGCATCACTTGAGCCCGGGAGCTTGAGGCTGCAGTGACCCGTAATTGCACCAGTGTACTCCAGCCTGGGTGACAGAGCAAGACCCTGTCCCTAAAAAAGAAAATTAAATTAAAAGATAAATAAAATAAAAATGAATGTTAGTCACTAAAGAAACATCTGTACTCTCCAGTTGGCTGAGCCTCCACCACTCCCTGTTTCATTCATTTATGCTTCTAAACTAATCCTATAGGCACGAAGTGGGTGAAGTCTGACGTCTTGGCTTGGCTTTACCATATAGAGTTTCTGGATTGTGGGACCCTCATTTAACATCTCTGGGCCTCAATTTCCTAATTTGTAGAAAGTTATAGCATGAGTTAATTGTATATATCAGCTCTGGTAAACAATAAAGACTAACCCATGAGAATGTGCAAGACAATATTAATTACACTCACAGCATGCCTCCCGACATCATCTCTTCACCAGAATGTACATTTGAGAACAGAAGGCTTTATCCGGCTCAATTTTGAGCTTATCTACTCCCAGATAACTTTTCTGACATATTCCCACTGCATTCTGATAAGATAAAAACACTCTGCAAACAGAAAAGTACTGCAAAATATCATCACTGATAGCCTCATCCTAACCTAGTCCTCACCGTATCTCCCAGTGGCTCTGAGGTACCATCACCCTACCTTGAGGCTTTTGTTTTCCAGCCCTGCTGTCTGTTTACTATCAGTCCTTTCATGGACAAAGGCCAAGGCCTTTTCTTCCTATAGGTTTTCTCCTAAAATTGCTTCCAGTCCCACTGGACATGCAGCAAACACTCACCCCTGCCTTATCAGTTTATTTGTGGGACCACGACCCGAGGAGGGGAACCTTGGAGGAAATTACAAGCTGCTCACTTCTCTGAGACCAACATGGAAAGTCGGTTTGTGCATCTCCAGCCCCGGGTCCTGCCGGGGCATTCTCTGCCCTGCTCAAAGGGAGAACCAGTCCAGCCAAGAAAGAAAGGAAATGCCAGGCCCCTAAATATGCTATGGGCAGAAACAGAGACAAGTTACCCTATGTCTTGCCACTTCCCCTGTGCACATGGTGACAAGATGATCCAAGTAGGATGTACAAGAAAACCCGGAACACTTTTGGAGAGGGAGTCTGCAGCTGTGATGTTTTTGCCAGATGCAAACACGTTGGCCAAGAACAGTGCTTGCTCTGCAGCCAGTACTGTCCAGGCAGCAGACCACCCAGATGGCCAGGAAGCAGAGGCCCTGGAGCACATGGCCCACAGTCGCTGTGCACTCAGGTGTCAGGTCAAACTTCAGGAGGACTGGTGCAGACTACGGTCTCCTGTGCCTACCTTCCTGGCAGAGCGAATTCGCCTTCACCTCTGGGGACTGAGCTGCTGCCCAGAATTTGATTCTCTTTCCACCAGTAACTTCAATTTAGAGAGAAACTTAGAAGTTTAGAAACTTAGAAACTTAGAAACTTAGACGGATGAAGGAGTCTGTGCTGGTTTCTCTTCTGCCTCTGTTTCTGGAGGGAGGCCAGCTAAGTGATATTCAGCAGCAGAATCCAACCGGAACTAGTAGGAAATTGATTTGCTTTTTAAATCCTCTAGCTTCATGCAATAAATTTTCTGAAGCTCAGCTTCAGATAGCAAGAGCACTATATGCCCATGGCAATTTCTCCAGCCAGGGTCTGCTTCAGCGGAGTGACACATTGTTATCAGAGAGGATGTCTTGGGTGCTACAGGCAGTTCCCTGTTGGTGCCTCATTGTTTTCTGTGAATCTTTTAGTTAGTGGTGTCCATGGAAACAACATGTGATTGATGGGCCATTATTAGGTTGGACAGTACCTAACCATTAGTGGAACTAGGAGCTGACCCTGAGCCCCAGGAATGAGGGCCTCTGATAGCCAAACCCCTCTCTATCTCTACAGTTCCTGAAGTATGTGGCATTATAATTCAGCAGGGGGCGCTTTTACGAGGCCTGAGGGAGGCTTGATAGGGGCTTTAAAGGCACCGACGGCAATTGGTGAAGTAGACTTTTATCTAAAGGGGGAAGAGACGGCAGGTGACAGCTTAAAATGGCCGGAGAAATCAATGGTTCAGTCTGCCTATCTCTGTCTAGTATGTGGGTAGACATATGCACACATACACATAACAAGAAAGGAAATTGCTTACCTAATGGTTCTCATTTTTGTAACTCGTCATAAACCATAGTTAGTACTTACTACTTTCGTCACTACACATTGTGCTTTACATCCACCCTCCGCTGATGAGGGGTTTATCTGATGAGTTGACTCAACCTTCATTCCTGAGAAGTCTGAATCCTCAGTGGTTCTGCCTATTTTTGGTTGCTGTCATTTTCTACTAAATTTTACTATTAGATATGAAATTACTCCCAGAGAAGAAGAGAGCAAATGATCTAGGCCTAGGAAAGTATCTAGTGAGATTGCTGAAGAGCACCAGGGGCCTCCGTGAAGTTCATGGTCATTAATTTAAAATGGAGCCAGTCAGTATAACTGTGGGTGGTGAGCTGGATTTAACCATATTTGGGCCTTTGCCAGGTGAGTAGGAAGGAGGGAGAGAGGCTCAGGGAGCTGAAGGTATATCCAAAAGCATGATTATAACAATGAACCATGAGGTTCTGGCTAAATGATGAGGAAAGAACAAGCATGAAAGGGAACCGCACACGCAAAGGTGGGAAGAGGGATGGATTCGAAGTCAAGACAAGTGATGTGACTCCACCCGTGTTATTCCACATTTCCATTAGGCTTGTTTGTAAGTTCAATGCCAGTAATTTGGAGACTATATAAACTCTTTAGAATTCCTTATAACTTTCTTAGAAATTTTATGTCTATGACATGATTTAATTCATGAGAACATGGGTATTGGTATAAAGAAGGGCAACAGATTGTCATCGTTGACTAGGGCATCCCAGGAGTCAACCTACTTGGGGTCTAATCATAGTTCTGCCACTTACTTGCTGGGGGAACTTCAGCAAGTTGTTCCACCTTTCTGTGCCTCAGTTTTCTCATCTGTAAAATGGGAATAATAGTATCTATCATAGGGAGATGGTGGGAATGATTGAGTTAATGTTCACTTAGCACTTGGAAATGTGCCTGGCACATAATAAATGCTCATGAAGTATTAGCTATTACTGTTGTAATCAGTGAGTGCTTTTATACTGTGCAATGGGACATTTTCTATTCCTAATTCCATCCTGAAATAGGTAAGAGATTTTACTTACTTTTCTTCTTTGTTTCATGTGTTTCTTACCTAAGCGAGAAAATAGCTTCTAGCCTGAACTGTGCTTATGTTTGTCAAAGCAGGCTTTCAAGCATCTTTTCTTCTTTCTGACATTTTGTGCTTTGACACTCTGTGTGTTCTGTAAATATTTCCTTTTCTCCCCTCAGTGTCCTTCCCGTGACCCGTAGTTTCCAGGGTTTTCCTGTACTCCTTTATCTCTGACGGAATCAGGAAACACCAGCAAAATGCCTACCTCTCTTTCCCCACATCACCTTCTCTCTTTTTCCTCAGCAATCCCAGCCTCCCTGGGAAAGCAGCCAGCTTCTCCCTCCGTTTGGCTACACAGGAAGGAAGGATCAGTTGTAAAGCTCTGCTTGGAGAGGGATTCCATTAAATACTTACACTCTGTAGCTCTGGCCAACCCATGGAAAGTGCTTCATCAATATTTATTTCATTGTCAATCTTCCATCAGCCAGCTCTTTATCACATGTATAGCTACAGAGAATGTAGTCCATGTCTATCTTGGCAGCTTTGCCTCTCTCCACAGCAGAACATGAGTGTCTTTATTTGTGGGGCATTTGAGGAACTACAAATTGTTCTGCATAGCTGGAACAAAAAGCCCCAGAGCCAGTGGTGAGAGGTAAGACTGGAGAAGGTGCGGGGGAGCCAGATTCTTAGTCTGAAAATACAGTATAGGCTTCACTGCAGCATTTTCTCACAATAATCTGGTAGATGGATTTGAGGTGGGTAAGCCAGAGTGGAGAAAGGGAGACAGGGAGACAAATTACAACGCAATTTCAATGACCTAATATTGCAGTGATAGAAAAGATATCTTTCTTTGGGTAGCTACCCAGCAGTGGAATTGCTGGATTGAATGGTAAATCTACTTCGTTAAATTCTTTAAGAAATCTCCATACTGTTTTCCATAGATATTGTGTTAATTTACATTCCCACCAGCAGCGTCTAAGTGTTCCCTTTTCACCACTATACAATTCATCCATGTAACCAAAAATCACTGGTACCCCAAAAGCTATCAAAATTTTAAAACATTAAGAAGATATCTTCCATTAATTCAGCACCTACCTTATACAGCATGACCTCATTTCATCCTAACAACCACTGAGAGTTTTGGGTGTCTCTGTGCCCCATCTATAGAGGGAGCACCTGGACTCAGGGAAGTTAAGAGATAGCAAAGTGTCAGAGCTGGAATTTGAACCAGAGTCTACACACACACACACACACACGCGCACGCACATTATTTGTTTTTTCTCACTGCATGCTACCTAATACAAGTAGCCTCCCTCATCTGGAGGAGAAGTTATGGAACCTGAACTAAGATAATGGCTGTGGGAATTAAGAGGAGAAGGTAGAAGTGATAAGACCTGGTGACTGGATTTGAAGTAAAGGAGAAGGAATCCAGGATGATTCCCAAAGTTTGGGCTTGTCTGACTGGGAAATGGTGGTACAATTTACAAACATAGGCCATGACAGAAAACACAGGTGGTGGAGGATAATAATGAAGAGTATAAAGATGAAGAGACATGTTAAATGGAATATTCAAGACATGGTGGATGGTAGTGGATGGAAGGGTGGACAGGCAGGGATGGAGGTGGTGGACAGGCAGGGTGGTGGAAGAGGTGGATGGAAGGAAGGGTGGATGGATGTGTGTTGGTGGTGGTGGTAACTCCAGATGGTGATGAAGGGGTGGATGTGGATGGAGGTGGTGGACTGAAGGAAGGAATGGACAAATGGAAAGAGGGTGGATGGATGGAATGGATGGAAGATGGAGGTGGATTGGTGGAATGGATGGAATAGTGGAGATGGTGGAAGGGTGGACTGGAAGATGGTGGATGGAGGTGGATCAGTGGAATGGAGGTGGTGGACTGCGGCTTCAGGATGGTGATAGCAGTGCAGATGGTGGTGGTAGTGATGGTTTTATAGGGTGATGATGGAGGTGGTGATTGTGTTGGTGGTGGTGGCAGTTCAGACGGTGGTGGTACCTATAAAGCGGCAGGGCATTGAATGGTGGTGACTGTGTCGGTGGCAGGATGGTGCGGCATGGTGGTGGTAGTGATGGTGGTACCTGCATTGAAGTAACAGCAATAGGAGTGGCAATACATTGTTGTTTTCACCATAGTCCTTTCCTATATTCCACATGTTCTGGCACAGAGGGAAATAGTTTTGCTAGAAAAGGCAGAAATCATATCATACCCACAATGATAGAGGTCTAAGTCTGTTATTGGCATGCTGAAACTTAAACTACCATAGTTTACTTAGCAGTGGTTTCTGGGGAGCAACAAAGTACAGATAGAATAATATTTGGAATGATAATGTTTGGTTCTTCTTAAGACAAACTTTTAGATACCTTAAAAAAAGATTTTGCCAGCCGGACACTGTGGCTCACGCCTGTAATTCCTGTACTTTGGGAGGTTAAGGTAGGCAAATCACGAGGTCAAGAGATCGAGACCATCCTGGTAAACATGATGAAACCCTATCTCTACTAACAATACAAAAATTAGTTGGGCATGGTGACAGAGTGAGACTCTATTTAAAAAAAAAAAAAAGATTTTGCCAACATGTACTGCATCTTAGTCAAAGAGCAATACAAGAGAACACAGAGTTGCATTCTCTTCCAACACAGCCACCTTCCAAAGCAATCTATCTTCTCTCAGTGTGACACACCCTGCACGATGAGGTTGAATAGCTACTGGATGACTGAAAGATCTAGTGGAGAAGAATGAAAGATTGTGGAAAGCAAAATGAAAACATTCTACACCTTTGAGTGGATGTGAGTTTGATATTGCAAGACTGCTTTAGAAATATTTGCTAAGTTCATAGCACAGAGCATTGTATAATTCTGTTAACAGTTAAGGAATAGGCTTGGAGTATCAATGAGCCTTAAATAACAATTGAATAAATAACAATAGAATCCACATCTTACTTTATATTAAACGTGGCAGTAGTGGACATTAACAACCAAGGTGTTCTGAATGATTGGGTGTTGCGAATCTTAATTCTTAATCAAGTAAATATAAATTGAGGTTTGTGGTACTTATTAAACATGACAGCTAAATTAACACTCAAAACAAGAGGAAGAAACGAAATGAAAATGAAATTGTGAATACCATTATCATCACGATTCCACCCTCACTTTCTCCAATCTTACCTTTGAGACAGGATTCTGAATGAAACCTTTGTGGAAAGAACCAGGCTCTATCTGGTATTTTAATTATTTCTCCAACATCTGCCAAGACACAGTCCCTCAGTGTCTGCCACAATATTTCCAATAACAGTTGTAACTATATTATTATTTAGATGCACCTATATCGACCTCTCTTAATGTCTATATGTTGATCTTCATGTGGTAGTTTTGAGTGAAACTCACTGAAAAAGCAGAGAGGTAGCCAAGAAGCTGGTGTTGCCTTGTGGACAGATAATCAAAAAAGTGTGATGAGCATTCTCCCTTAGAATTCCTGGGAGATTTTGTTCAATGTATTTATTTCCCATGAAAATGTTTAAGTCTGTTTGTGGTTATCATCAATCTAAACGGTCCTGGAACAAGTTGGCGATCAAACTTGGAAATAAATAGATTAAAAGCGTGGATACACATATGCACATTAATACTCTGAGGGAGGGAGACTAAAAGGAAGAGAGGGACAGAGAGACCCTTTCTGTCTATACCTAAGCCAACAAGCTCAAACATGGCCTCCCCATGGAGCAAAAAAATGAGTGCCTCATGCGGGAGTACGCTTTTGTTTCCACAGAGCATGTTACTTCTTCCAGAAAGGGCGATGCCGGGATGGGGCAGGAATCCTAGCTAGGCTACTTTGTTATTCATGCCTCGATTGCATATACACAGTGTTTTCCGGAGCTCTTTTTGGTGGTGATCCACCTCATCAGCCCCCTCACCCATCACTCTTCATTTCACCAGCCACACCTCAACCACTTGGGGCTTTTTCCAGTCCCTGGAACACAAGCCCCTTCCTACCAGATGGCCTCCTCCCATACCTTTCCCTCTGCTTGGAATGCTTTCAGTTTAACCTTCCTATTTCAAATTAGCTAACTCCTCCTTGCCCTTCAAGTCTCAGAAAGGTGACCCTGTGCCACAAAAGCAGGTTGGGTGCCCTGCAGTATGGACTCACCACTCACTACAGTCACTGGTTATTCATTAAGTGTAATAGTTGGGTCTGTCTTCCTTTATATACATAAGCTCCGCGAGGGCAGAGAGCCTCCCTTTCTCACTCAGTCAGTATTTTTATTCAACAAATACTTCCAGTTGACTATAGTTATAAAAGAAACATGGCACCATGTTTTTGCCCAGATACTCCTGAAAACTGGAAAAAGGTGGAGATAATAACAGAACCAACACCTGGCTGATATCATTGTCATACCCATGTTGTTCCCCTTATGTCTGTAGTTCCTCCACTATTAATACAAGTTAAATTAATCTGGGAAGTTAAGAAACATGTTTTGTTCTTAGTATAGTTACTCTGAGTGTATACAGGATTGTCGTGAGGATTAAATAAGAAAGCATACACTTGAAATGGTTCTTGGCTCACAGTAAGTGCTTAATAAATGTTGGTTATTTTCCTGAACCCAGAAGGACACTTACAGCACTTTTCTAGACCTTTCAGTACCCAAGAATTCCAAGACATGATGGGGGTTGAAAGCACTGTGTAAACATTTTGGAAACAAATCATGTACATTTTTCTTGACACATTCTTAGGACAGAAACTATATTGGAATGGCCCCGGGTCAAATAGTGGCTAGGAGAGAAGCTAAACCAGAGATTCTTCATCCTTAGGAATCAATTAGCTAGCTGCAAAGTATTTTATTTTGCTGTAGCAAAATCAGGACAAACTTAAAATAGGCCACAGGCATGTTCTGCCTCCGATTCAAGACGCTGAAAGCACAGATTAGAGGATTTCCATTCCGCTCCATAGAGAGGACAATGTTCCTGACTCACACACCAGGTACCACTGCAGGAGCACAGGGCTGCCACAGCACACCTGACTGCTGAGGAAGTCACTGGATTTGGTTTATAGCTCTTCAGAAAGCATCACTACCTATGGTCACGTAGAAGGAATTTACTTTCCCCTTTCCATGTGGAGGAAAAGAGGAACTCCATATCTTTCATCCCCTGGGACCTCTTTAGGGAAGAGATGCTCTGTTTGATAAAACCAAAAGCTTGAGTTTTAAACCCAGATCTGCCATTGCTCTCTTGAAACTTGAGAACAAGAGCTCAGGATGGATTCAGACCTGGATCAGGTTTGTTTGGAATGGGTTTTGGGGAGGGGTGTGTGTGTGTGTGTGTGTGTGTGTTTTATCCTGACTCCTTTGAAGAAGACAGAAGAGTGAGTTTGAGAAATGAGTCTTGAACCATCTGCTCAAGGAAAGAGACAGAAGTCCTTTTCCAGAAGAGCCCAGTCTTGTGCAAGATCTAACCTTTCAGTATCTGTGCTTTCTTAGCCTGTAAATTGCGAACATGATTTCTCCCTGTAGAGGGGAAAAGATGAATGAGTTAGTGCCTAAGCCTTGACATGTTTCATTGCCCAAGAGGTGAGAATCAAACTGGGATGAAAAGCATCAGAAACCCCAAATGTCATCCAAGCTGTGACTGCTGCCTGTGACGTAATAACTTCAGCTCTCCACGGCTCCCCTCTTGTTCCTTCTACAATTACAAACCCACTAAACAAGCACAAGAGTCTAGCTGCCCAAGCAGCTGCCGGCTTTCCACGCGAAGTTTCCAAACCACAGCCGCTGAAGTTGGAACTTCTGAAAAAGCACTTGGCAGGAAACACACACAGATGGCTAACCAAGTTCATTATCCACTTGTAACTGAAATAGAAGCCAAACAAACAAGGGAGAAGTAAAAGTGAGCGGGGTAGAGCATGGGAAAATTTACTGCCATCGGTATTAATCTGCCTGTCCAATCAACATCATGCAAAGTTCAATGTCACTCTACACAGACATTCAAGTGCTTTGGGGAAAAAAAACATAAAATATGTGTATAAGATTAGATTCATTATAAAGAGATGGAAGTTGGTGAACAAGGCAAAAAAAGACAAATGCAACATTGTGGGCAAAATTTGGAACCCAGTCTTCTGATCTACCTGTGAGAAGAAGAGTGTGAGCAGCATGTTAAGGTGCAGCTGCCTGGCTATGAAAAGGTGACTAACAAATTTTCCTTGATTAGTACCCACCCCCACCCTCTCTCAGTGCTTCCTTGATGTTACTTTGGCAATTTCATTATTATTCATAAGAAAAATTCACTGCATCTGAGCATTGCCTTCAATCACAACTACATCTGGCCTTCAAGGCCACCCTCAGAGGCCAAGGGTCCCAGGGTGGGTGGGTGAGGGTGAGGTGGCCAGGTCCATAGGCTGTGCATGAGCAAGCATTCTCCAAAACCCTGCCTGCTGGGTGATGGGGCCTCTGGGACAGCAAAGCATAAACCTCAAGCAACCTGGGTCTTGGCCACAGGTATGGCGCCACATGGGACATCCAATGCCACTGTAGCCAACTTCACATTTTGTGGAGGGCTGTATAGTAGTTCTTACAATGATTCAGATCTAAGCTGAAATAGTAGGCCCAGACCTCTAAGCAAGATCTTCCTATCAGGGGCAGGCTCTGCTTGCCCTACCCAATAGCTGTATCCTCTTCTTTGGTATCAGAAATACCTGTATGATTAGCCTGTATGATTGTTTCCAAATATTCATTGTCTCTTCTTGGGAAAGGATTATACTTCCCCATTCATCGACTCAGCTTGGCCGTAGACCTGTTCCAGCCGATGAAATGGGAGTGGAAATGATGGATGCCACTTCTGAGCAAAACCATTAATAGCCTGCAAGGAGTCCACCACATTCTTTGCCCTTGGCCGTGAGATTAGCGGCATTCCAAATAGAGAAGTTCCAGCAGCCTGGGTTTCAGAATGAGGCCCACATGGGGCAAGTCCCCTGACCCACCACAAGTATATAGAGATGGGTGAAAATCAAAACTTGTTTGTGTTAGTCATTGAGATTTGGGAATCTGTTATTACCTTAGTGTAACCTTGCCTATTCCCCATAATTGGCATCGGGCACAGATGACATTGGCTTTGATTCTGGGAAGTGAGCAAAGAAGAAACCTTATCCTAGGCTGGAAGGATGGCAGCCCATGTTATGCAGTGGTGAAAGATTAGGTGAAATAGTCACCTACAATAACTTGGAAAGCAGATAATGTCACCAAGGAGTCTATAGCTTTAAGCAAAAATCTGGGAAAATATAATGTTCATAGCAAGATTTTGTTGCTCTGGGATATAGTTAGCAAGATATAAGAAAAAAACTATAAAGAAAGAAAAATCAGCCTTGTTGAAAGGGAATAGAGAATGTCTAGAAGTTCAGGGACCTGCATGATTAAAAGGTGAAAAGATAAAAGATTATACTGAGTAGGCCTTTCAAATGACAACAGCCAATTACAAGTCAACCTTGTGCTAAGAGTCCCATGAGTGGCATGGCTGTAATGCCTTTTCTTGAAACATCTGAATTCATTAAGATGACCTGTAGCAAATAGTGTCTTTCAGGTAAAATGGTACAAGACAAAGAGCTAAAGGTATAGTTGTACCAAGGATAGGCTCAAGATGCATTTGCCTAAATCTAGAAAGAGTGGTATGTCCCAAAAATGTAGATGTGGTTAATGGCCTATGGAGCTGACTTAAAACAAATTAGTACACATATGATTTAATTTTATGGTAGTGATAATAACAAATGGCCCACCAGTTTGGATGAAAGCAGACTGTGCATTTGAGATTTAAAACAATCTTTGGGGCCGGGTGCAGTGGCTCATGCCTGTAATCCCAGAACTTTGGGAGGTCGAGGCAGGCGGATCACGGGGTCAGGTGTTTGAGACCAGTCTGGCCAACATGGTGAAACCTCGTCTCTACTAAAAATACAAATTTAGCTGGGCGTGGTGGCGGGTGCTGTATTCCCAGCTACTCTGGAGGCTGAGGCAGGAGAATGGCGTGAACCTGGGAGGCAAAGTTTGCAGTCAGTCAAGATAGCGCCACTGCACTCCAGCCTGGGCGACAGAGCGAGACTCTGAAAAAAAAAAAAAAAAAAATCTTTGGGCTCCAACCCTCTATGGGTAGGAAGAAGGCCTTGAGAAATTGTGCTTCAGTTCCCATGAAAAGGAATATTTTCCAATGCTGTTTCTGATTTGTCCAAGGAGGATAACTATGGAAAGAAGGACCTCCCAGAGAAAGGAGTCAATGATCAAGATAAACAATTGACTGGGGAAGCTGCTCCCAAGACGTGAGACTAGGGCCTCATCAAAGAAGACCTTCTGTCCCCAGGGCAGGGGCTCTCCACACATCTGCTCAGTGGGACTTCAGAATCCCTGTGGGTCAATAGTTGTTCTGTATATCCAGTTCTTTCTCTTTCAGATGGGGTTTTGTTGCAGATATACTATTCCTATCCTGCAGGTACTCACCATTGCATATTGGGTTTGAGGAGTGGCTGGTAAGGGACAGCCTCCAAAGAAAGGGGAGCCATGTCTGCACCTCTTGCGGGATCCTACTAGGCACTGCTCAGAGACTCTCAGACTTTGAGCTGGACAGTAACTGAATGGAGCTATTGGGTTGTCTCTTTCCTGAAGGAAATGGAAGTGCTCTGTATATAGGAAGAGAAAAGAATATTTGTCATCAGAAAGGCAAACTGACTGTATTAATGTTCACAAAGCTCAGTTTCCCCTCCCTGGGGGAGGATTGTCCCCTGCCCCATTGCTATCAGGACTGGACAAGAGATTTACCCAGCTAATGAAACATAAATGGAGATGAGGCATGTTACTTCTGGGTAGAAGCTATAGAGACAGCTCATAGCTTATCCTGTTCCCTTTTCCTTCAACCACAAGATCAGCCACGTTCCAGTTAGAGATATTCTATTATCCTGGGTGTCAGAGCAAAGAAACCGTAGGGCAAAGCTACAGCCAACCCACAGCAGACATGCCCTGTGAGTGTGAGACAAGCCTTTGTTCTTGTGAGCCACTGAAATTTAAGACTACAGTTTATTATGGCTTATTCTGAAGGACATATTCCCAGAATTTGTTTGGGTGGCATTGTTCCCAGTCCAAGGTAGTTCACCATGATTGGTCTATGCCAGTGCTGGCAATCCCATTCTTCTCTGCCAGTCATTGGTCCAGAGTGGTCATGTGGCCCAGTTCTGGGCAACAAGCCAAGGATAAGTGTCTGCTGGGGACTTCTGGGAAGGATTTCTTCCATGATAAAAGAAAGAAAGAGCAATGCAAAAGAAGCTCCTTTGCCCTTCTGTCTTAGTCTACTCAGGCTGCCATGAGAAAAGATCACAGGCTGGGTGGTTTAAACAACACACCTTTATTTCTTCACTATTCTGGAGGCTGGAAGTCCAAGATCAAAGTGCCAGCAGGGTTGCCTTCTGGTGAGGCCTATCTCTTTGGACTGCAGACAGCACCTCCTTGCTGTATCCTCACATGGCGTTTCCTCCATGCACGCACAGAGCCAGCTCTAGTGTCTTCCTCTTTTTATAAGAACACTAGTGCTATTAGATAGGGCCCCATCTCTCTGACCTCACTTACTCTTAACCACCTTTTTGAATGCCCTTTCTTCAAATACAGTCACATTGAGAGTTAAGGCTTATACATATGAATTGTGGGGAGGGAGAGACAATTCAGTCCACAGCACCTGCCCCTTTACTTTCTCCTTGAAATGTTGTCATTTGAAGATACAATGTATGGAGCTATTGCAGCCAACAGGGTTCCATGAGGGGGAACTTTGCTGAGACACTGAGGACAGCCAAGTGGCAGAATGAAAAAGAACATTGGTCTTTGATAACATTATGGATCCACCAAACCAACCCTGGAGCTACTATCCTCCATCCTTCTTGTCTTTTATAAAATTGTTTAAGTCAGTTTTTAATAATCTCCACTGGCAATATTAACATGATAATGTTATGTAACAACCGAACTCAAAATCTCCGTGTCTTACAACAACAAAAACATTCGTAGTGCGTGGGTCTGCAGGTTGGCAGGTCTCTGCTGAACCGAGCTGAGCACCTCTGCATCAGGCTACAGTCATCTGGACAGGGCTCTAGGCTGTGGTTTAGGCTTCAGTTGGTGCCACCTGCCTGCCAAAGTCCTGGGATCAAGAGCTCCCCACCCTGGGCATGTTCTTATGACAAACATGTCAATGGCCAAATAACCATTTTAATGGGTTGGAAAAGTATACTCCACCTGCAGTAGGGAAGGCACTGCAAAATTAAGTGACAAAAGGTGTGGCTGTATAACCCTGTAACAGGGGAGTGAAGAATTGGCACCAGTAATTTAATCTACCACTTCGGTTATTATAGTACCTACAGTGGAGAGCACCATGACTAGTTCAGTATCATGTGTATGACTACTAGATGAAGCACCCTAGAGCAGAAAGGGCACAGACCTTCTATTTACATAGAGCTCGGTTCAAACCCAGCTCCCTGCATTTCTAACTACATGGCTTCAGTCGTGAATCTACATTCTCAGAGCCTTGGTTTCCTCAGCTATGAAACAAGTTTTACAAATCGAATGAGAAAGCATTAAAAGGCAGCTCGCAGAGGCCCTGGTAGGCAGGAGGTAAACAATAAATCTGTTTCTCTTCCATTCTTTTATTCATGGAAGCACTCAAAGTACACTTTATAGAAAAACATGGTTAGACTGACTGAGCAACTCCCTTTGTCTTCCCTCTATGTATTATTTGGAGAACTTGACTTGCTTATTTGGGCACTTACCTCACAGAGCTATTAGCAGTCAGCTATGTCTGTAATTCTTTATTTGTCTTCCAAGTATGAATACTGGGTAATGATAAGCATAAACCACCCAAGGAAAAAAAGCACTGCTTAAGTGCTAGTATTTACTGAAACAAGCCACAGAAATGGGTGTTACTACCAATCTTCCATTAAAAATATAGTGACCAACCTTGTGCAACATAGCGAGACCCTGTTTCAAATGGAAGTGAGAGATATATATATATACACACACACACATATATATGTTTTTTGATTTTTTAAATATCTTTCTCTCATAGCCCACGTATAAATCTCCACAAGCAATTGCTATAGCCATTACCAGATGTCTGGACACAGTTGTCCTGATCATTGATGGACTTTATTTCAGGTGGCAGGTGGCCTGAGAGTGCCTCTTGCTCTGGAAGGGTTTGAAATGCCTGCCACCAGTCTCAGGGGGTGGAGTATCCTTGTGAAAGTCCTTCTGCTCTGACCACCCGGATAGGCAGCTCCACACACCGAGGCATTTTGTTTTGCAGAAGGGGAGCTGCTGTGGGCAGTCTCCTTTATGTGTACATTGCTTGCAGTAGGAGTGAGTCAAGCCACCAGTGGGTGGAGGCCAGGATCAAGAACTTTTCACATTGCCTAGGGGCTTGTGAAAGAAAGTAACACTCCCTGCTACAGATTTCTTTCTTCATAGTTGTAGGGCAGGAAGGAATTTTAGAGAATGGCTAGGAACACAGAGGCCATTTCTAGAATGTTTGCTTTACAGCCTAGCCTGTAGGTTAAACGTGTGTCAAGTGGAGGTGAGAGTCTCAAAGAAGAAGTAAATGAAAGAAGGTGGAAGCAGGTGCATCCTAGAGCTATAAGCAGCTCATCTCCTCATGGTTGGAGAGAGGAAACCCCGGAGAAGCCACCTTGAATGTTTTTAGGAGTCTCCCTTTCCATCTCGTCACTGTTTCTCTCTGCGGCTGACCTTCCTTCTTACACATTGGCTCCTCCATATGGTGGCTAGCACCTTTATTTATCTATAGTGTGTATGTCATCATTCATTCTTCAATTCAATGAACACTTAGAGAGGGACTACTGTGTGCCAGGACTGTTCTAGGCAACAGGATGCAAAAGTGAGCTAGAACTATCTGATCTCAAAGATGGTAGGGAGACGGGGAGGACAAAGAGGTGATGGCCACCAGAAGGAGTGGACCATGCTCTAGGTGCTCCAAAGAGGGCGCAGTGGATGCCACTTGGGCTCTGAAGTCAGGAGGATCTGGCCCACAGTAATAGGGATACCTTCTTAGAGAAAGAAGGAGGCGTTTGAGCTGGGCTTTGAAGATGGGTGTGGCGAGATGCCATGGCCAGGGGCACAGCTACCAGAAAATGTAGCACCTGTTTAGAGAACAGCAACTAGGTCTGGTTGGAAGGGCTATGATATGACTAGGAAAGTGAAGGACAGAAGTCTGGACAGGTAAGATGGGTCCAGAAGCTCAAAGGCCCTGGAGCTCAAGCTAGAGAATTGAGAAGGTAGAGAAAAGGGAAGGTGTCTGATCAGAGGAAAGGTAGAATACTCCAGCATCAGTTTGTAGGTTAAATAAGGAGGGGGAAGATCACTTTCGATCCTATATTCCTTCCAAGAACTCTTGGATGTCTGGATAAGAGTTAGTGGCTGTGGAAATTAAAAAAAAGAGGATGACACTTAGAGACATTTTCAAGGTGAATTTCCTAGAATGTGTCAATTGATTGAAGATGGCAATGGTAACCACACCCAGTTCTCAAGTCAGCCGACAGGAGGCACTAACTGGAATGGCAGAGCCAAGAAGGGATGGTGTCCTGGGGCAGAAGCCATTAAGATTTTGGTTCAGGATAATGTGTGTGGTTTTAGCACAGTGTCTTATACACAGTAGGTGTTCAATAAACATTTGCTGAATGAGTGGACGGATGGATAAAATTGTGTTTAAAATATATATACAATTAATGCACGAAGAAAACCATACCACACAGTAAATCTCTTTAGTAAGCAAAAGAATGCAAAACACAATAACCATATGCCATTTTTTTGACAAATAACACGATTAGAATTACAGT
Organism: Papio anubis; assembly: GCF_008728515.1. Taxonomy (NCBI): domain Eukaryota; kingdom Metazoa; phylum Chordata; class Mammalia; order Primates; family Cercopithecidae; genus Papio; species Papio anubis. The sequence goes on from NC_044976.1 coordinate 203,591,823, forward strand.
GCTAGCCAGGATGCTATGGAAGACAGTTTCATCCACAGCTGATGGGAATGTAAATTGAAAGGTTTTTAGCCAGATAGATCTTATACCCTCAGACACAATAATTCACTTCTAGCAACTTGTCCTCAGAAAATAATGCAGACTACGGAAAAATCTTTTGCTATAAAACAACACAAATTTTAAACAATCTAACCAGGATGTCGAGCAAGTCTGTTAAGGTGAATCCACATGATGGAATTGCGTAACTCCGTAAAACAAAATTTGAAAAGATGAGAAGACTCTTATTTTTGTAATTATGTGAAAAATCTGGTATAAGCTTTGTTAAGTTCATAGTGGTTATCTCTAGATGGTGAGATTTTAGAACATTGTTATAGGAAATGGGAAACAGAAAAGTTTAAGATGGGAAATAAGTTAAATATTTGTTTTATAATCAGAGAAAGAAATCCATTGGGTTTTCTTGTAAGAGAGTGAATTTAAATTTTGGAATCTAGCTCCTGATCTGTGTTCGTGTGGTGAAAAGGCCCCTGTGTTTTTTGTTTTGTCTTGTTTTTTGAGACAGAGTTTCGTTCTTTTTGCCCAGGCTGGAGTACAATGGCGCAATCTCAGCTCACTGCAACCTCCACCTCCCAGGTTCAAGCGATTCTCCTGCCTCAGCCTCCCGAGTAGCTGGGATCAGAGATGTGCACCACCATACCCAGCTAATTTTTTGTATTTTTAGTAGAGACGGGGTTCACCATGCTGGCCAGACTGGTCTCGAACTCCTGACCTCAGGTGATCCATCCGCCTCGGCCTCCCAAAGTGCTTGGATTACAGGCGTGAGCCACTGTGCCTGGTCATCTTCTGTGCTTTCTGAAGACTCCGTGCTGAGGAGCCGGCAGCACAGTGGCCACATCGTGTGACCCGTGCTCCCTCTGCTGACTCCAGCCTGCAGTGACGATCCAGTCCCAAGCTGCTGGGTACCACATTCCAGGCTAGCAGAAAGAGCTTCCCCAGGACAGCGGCCTCAGAGCTCAGGCCTGGAGAAAGCTGAGAATCACGCTAAGGAAAGAAAATAAGACTTTTTTAAAAATAGGAGAAACAATGAGATGGGGCTTTCAGAACATAGCAAGATGTTTAGAATGAGGCTGTCCTTGTCCTTCTGTATCCTGTGTAGTCCCCGTCAGGATCCTGTGGGGAGACAAGCGCCTGAGAATAGCTCATCCTCCGAGTGGAGCAGCGTGAGATAAATGCAGGCCATGCTTTCTGCAGAACCTCAAATCTTTCTCATTCTTGCCATGGCTGTGCTGGTTAATTTGGTGCTTCGACCAGGTGTGGTGGCTCATGCCTATAAACCCAGCACTTTGGGAGGCAGAGGCAGGAGGATCACTTGAGCCCAGGAGTTCAAGACTAGCCTGGGCAGTAAGACATCATCTTTACAAAAAAATAAAAAGAAAAAAGAAAATAAAGGAGCCAGGTGTGGTGGTGCATGCCTGTGACCCCAGCTACTCAGGAGGCTGAGGTAGGAGGATCACTCGAGCTTGGGAGGTCGAGGCTGCACTGAGCCATGATCGCACCACTGCACTCCAGCATGGGTGATGGAGTGAGACCCTGTCTCAAACAAAACAAAAAAATCTGTACTTAGACACATACTTTCCCTATAACAATGCACAGACCACCTTGCTGTCCTTTCCTCTCATATGACTCATGTCAGAGTTTATCTTCTATCCCCTATTTCCAAAAGTAATCCCAAATCGTTATTGTCTTATATTGTATTTGGAAATTTTACCCAATCTTTTTTGAAGCTTATAATTCACACTCTTTTTTTTTTTGGAGAGAAGTCTTGCCTCTGTCACCCAGGCTGAGTGCAGTGCCGCCGACCAAGCTACTGCAAGTTCGGCCTCCCAGAGCCCGGCCATTCTGCTGCCTCAGCCTCCAGAGTAGCTGGGACTGCAGGCCTCCTCGCCACCACACCTGGCTAATCTTTTTTTTTGGTATTTTTAGTAGAGAGACAGGGTTTCACCACGTTAGCCAGGATGGTCTCGTCAATCTCCTGACCTCGTGATCCACCCTCCTCGGCCTCCCAAAGCACTGGGATTACAGGCATGAGCGAACACACCCATCCTATAATTCACATTCTTAATGACTGGTTTCAGAAATAACTTTTACTTGAAGCTGAGCAGGGGGGCATATGCCTGGAGTCCCAGCTACTCAGGAGGCTGAGGTGAAAAGATTCCTGGAGCCCAGTAGTTTGAGACCAATGAGCCCAGGAGTTCGAGACCAGCCTGGGCAAAAGAGCAAAACCCCATCCCCCTTTTAAAAAAAGAAGAAGAAAAAGAAAAAAAGAAAAGAAATAACTATTAATGTATGTGCTGTTTTTAAAGTTTCTGACATAATCAAAAAACTCTTATGAGCCCCTGATAATTTCCACATTTGTCCTCTCCATCCAACCACAGACTAAATTGCCATAATCATCAAAATAAGCCCTTGGCCTTAGACCCGGGACATAAAAGAATGAGGATGGAGCCAGGAGAAACCTGGCAGTTGTCTGGAGATCCCTTAAGCATTTGTTTTTGTTTGCATTTCAGGAAAACTGTTTCATAAAGGAAGCTTTGAATATCCTCACTACAGGCTAATACTTATTTTCTCTTGATTTATGAGAAATTCAAAGAAGCTAGAGGAGGAAGAAGCTGCTAAATGTAAATGTAATGTTGAAGGTATAATTGGGATTTAAGATATTAAATTGTTTAATTATAGGCTGCCCTAAAATGAAGTCTTTCTTGTGTTCATAGATTTTAGTTCATGACCATTAAGATTTTGGTGACATGTAGGCAGGCACGGTGGCTCACTCTTGTAATCCCAGTACTTTGGGAGGACGAGGTGGGCAGATCACCTGAGGTCAGGAGTTCAAGACTAGCCTGATCAATATGATGAAATCCCATCTCTACTAAAAATACAAAAATTAACTGGGCATGATGGCATGCACCTGTAATCCCAGCTACTCGGTAGGCTGAGGCAGGAGAATTGCTTGAACCCGGGAGGTGGAGGTTGCAGCAAGCTGAGATTGTGCCATTGTACTCCAGCCTAGCAACAAGAACAAAACTCCATCTCAAAAATAAAAAAAATAAGAAAAGATTTTGGTGACGTGTAAGACATTTCTCAGCAAAGCGCAAAGACTTGGATACAAGTGTTCTCTTGCCTCCCTTAAGCAACGTGTGCTGATAAGGGTTTAACAATCAGCTCTCCAGGAGGAGACTAGGGCAAGAGGGACCTTGATTTGCAGCATTTGCCAATTCCGTCGTGTAAATGCTCCTACTACAGCTGATTTCAAACTACCAGTGTGACATCACTGACCGTGTTTGGAAGGAGATACACACAATAGTCTTAAGAGCCAGTATGAGTTGGCTCCAGCAAACCACTGCATGCCATTAATAGATTTCTACTGTTCTTTGGAAATTTATATCATGGATTTATTGCTGATGAGAAGATAAAGAGTTTTTGCTTAAGTTTGGGAAAGGAAAACAAAATTGAAAAATATGCACTGAAATTGTTATGAAAAGCTTGTAATTCTTGAGTTTTTGTTGTTCTTGCTGTTTTTTAAAGATTGCTGGTTTGTTCCTTCAAATGTGAATAAAGGGAAGAAAATAAAACTACATTTCTAATATGGCTGATTTGTTTTTAATTATAAACTGACATATTTATGAAAGGTTCTATTTTAATGGAGGACTATTAGTTTGAAGGGAGAATTGCAGAATACTGTGTGATAGTTAAGGGATTTGTGAGTCATGACTAATCTGTTTTTCCTGTGCTCCACTTGTGTTCGTGTACACTTAAATATGAAAAGAATGTCTTTGTTTGCTGAGAATTGAGATTTAATTCTTTTAATGTGTTTTTAAAGGTCATTTTAGCTCAGAAGAAGAAATTTTAAACCTAGCAAAAGTTTAGGTTGGAATGAGGAGGGATTTCCCCTTTCTTGGACATTTGGGGAAGAGTTGGAAACAGGCATTTTTCATTGTGCAGACACAAGATGGCGCTCAAGGAGTGTAATTTAAGTATGGCTTCCTTTATTTCAAAACAGTATTTGGAAATGGGTCATTTTGAGATGCGGCATGTATTTGAGATGCGGCGTGCATTTTGCCACATGTTGGTGGGTTTTTTGTTTGTTTGTTGTGGCTGTCATTGTTTATAAAGAGACAGAGTTTTAAGGAGATCGGCTATTGAGTTGATATTAAAACATGGTAGAAAGGTATCCATATGGCCTATAAAATAAAACGGGTCAACATGATGAGGTCCTCTGGCTCTGCCTGTGGTGTTTTGGGTTCCTGTTCCTCCAAGGAAGCGCATTCATCTTGCCTGTACTTGCCTGTGGCTGCCAAAGTGTTCAGGTAGGTTTCTGCCCCGGTAAGGAAGTGTCTAAGAATCTCCTGGAAGAAGCTGGATGTGCAAGTTTTCTCTGCCTTTTGAGGGACCTCATAGTTCACTTTCTAACTACTCATCGACACCTTTTACTCTTTAGTATTGGTGCCCCTTTAACTCCTGGCTGCCCACACATCTGCCCATGCGTGGACTTGTGGGGGTTTGGAATCTGTGGTTTTAATTTGCGTCCTTTGTCCTCTGGTCCCTCCCTTGTATGAACATTCCACTGCCTTGTCTACCTCTGCTTCCCTTTTGGCCTCTTCTCTGGGCTTAGGACCACCCACTTGGAATCCAAATGCTGAGGAATAAAGTAAACCTAAGATCTACTCACTACCCCCACTTAACATGTTCGACTTTTTATTTTGAAATACTTTCAGACTTAGAGAAAAGTTGCAAAAATAGTAAAAGAATTTCCATATCCACTTGGATTCTCAAATGTTAACATTTGCTTTATTCTCTCTTCTGAACCATTTGAGAACAAGTCATGGGTATAATGGTCCTTTTCCATCACCTTGAAATATCTCAGTGTGTATTTTATAAAATCAAGGGCATTTTATTACATAACCATTGTAAACCGAGAAGTATCTGAGACATATCTCGATCAGTTTTGAGGTTTATTTTGCCAGGGTTGAAGATGCACCTGGGAAAAAGGAACACGAAACCGCAGGAATAATCTGTGATCCGTGCTTTTGACAAAAAGGGTCTGGGAACTTCAATAATTACGGGGAAAGGGTGAGCAGTAGGGGAAAGAGGAAGAAAGGAAAGGGGGAGATGGTAGATAAAAGGGGCAAGCAGTTGCATTCTTTCGAGTCTTTGATCAGCGTTCACTGAGTCCACATTTCATGTGTGAAAGGAGGGCGCAGAGGAATAGTCGATTATGTATTTGTCTCGTGCTCAGTAAATCTGCACTTTACATAAAGTCAATATAAAGTAGCTACCTGTGGAGACATCTGGCCTCAGTCTGTAGCTATCTGCTTAGGAGCAAAAGGGTAAGTAATTCCTTCCAAAAGATTCATGAGCTCTGTGTCAGGAACTGGGGTCAAAGAGACCAAATATTAGAACAAAAGACACACCTATGGCCCCTATAGCTCAGGAACTTCAAGGGCTTTAGAAGCTGTGTGCCAAGACTCAGTCAGGGGAAAAGACCAAATAATATTTCTTATTAAATCACAAGACCACCGGGCTATGTTATTATCATTATTTATTTTGGTGCTCACATTGTCCCAAATTTAGCAGTAGAGTCACCCTCCCTCCCACCTCCCATTATTTATTTATTTATTTATTTATTTATTTATTTATTTATTTTGAGACAGAGTTTTGCTCTGTTGCCCAGGCTGCAGTGCAGTGGTACAATCTCGGCTCACTGCAACCTCCGTCTCCCAGGTTCAAGCAATTCTCCTGCCTCAGCCTCCCAACTAGCTGGGATTACAGACACACGCCACCATGCCTGGCTCATTTCTTTGTGTTTTTAGTGCAGACAGGATTTCACCATATTGGTCAGGCTGGTCATGAACTCCTGACCTCAAGTGATCCACCCGCCTTCGCCTCCCAAAGTGCTGGGATTACAAGCGTGAGCCACCGCTCCCGGCCTAGAGCCCCTTTTAAGCTGGGGGTTTTGTCCTTTTTACATATTCCCATCATTCTTTGAGCAATGATTTACTTTTCAGTGCAATAAGATGTCCTAGGCTTATTTTGTACTATCTCAACCCCAGCCCTGAAATCAGCCATGTCTCCAAGGAGCCGTGGTTTATCTTATGGAGGATGGTCTTTAGAAACAGAGATCTAGTGACTAATGGAATTACCCCAAGGTAGATTGCTTTTTTCTTACCTATCTTTATTCTTGTCACCAAAAGCAAACCAAATTCAGTAAGAGAAAGTTAATATTTTTACCTTAGAGTATCTACATAACCCAAGCTGCAGAATTTCTGGTGCTTCAGAAAGCAGGGACTAAGTATCTCTCTGTTGGACCTACCTCTGCTGACACTCAGAATGACTCTCAGCTCTGAGTGCTATATTCAGATGTTGACCCTAAACAGCTCTGATTTGAAGGGTTTCATGCAAGATTCACCCTAATACAATATACAACAGGCCAGGCGCAGTGGCTTATGCCTGTAATCCCAGCACTTTGGGAGGCCGAGGTGGGCAGATCACCTGAGGTCAGAGTTTCCAGACCAGCCTGGGCAACATGGTGAAATCCCGTCTCTACTAAAAACACAAAAATTAGCCGGGTGTGGTGGCACACCCTTGTAATCCCAGCCTCTTGGGAGGCTGAGGCATGAGAAACACTTGAACCTGGGAGACGGAGGTTGCAATGAGCCGAGATCGCACCATTGCACTCCCACCTGGGTGAGAGAGTGGGACTTGTAATCCCAGAACTTTGGGAGGCCGAGGCTGGTGGATCACGAGGTCAGGAGATAGAGACCATCCTGGCTAACATGGTGAAACCCCGTCTCTACTAAAAATACAAAAAATTAGCTGGGCGTGGTGGTGGGCATCTGTAGTCCCAGCTACATGGTGTGAACCCAGGAGGCGGAGCTTGCAATGAGCCGAGATCGCGCCACTGCACTCCAGCCTGGGTGACAGAGCGAGACTCCGTTTCAAAAAAAAAAAAAAAAAAAAATGACAACAACAAAACATAGTTTATACATAAATATGTAACCACAATAAACTGTGAGATACACAGAATGAGCTCTAACTAACCTTAAAGGCCAGAGCTAATTTCATTATGCCAGGATGTGATAAAACATGGGATATCCAGACTCAATTGGGATTGCTAGTTAGCACTGTGCTTTGTTTTAATTTAAAAAATCTAGACTTCCAGAAGACAAAAATAATAGCAATGCCAAGATACTGCTTCCTGTGTCATTATGCAAAAACTTGAATCCATTGTGGACGCTAAGTAACTGAAATAGCATCCTGACTCCGTGTTACCCGGATCTGTTGTTGTTGTGATGCACTTTTATCCCACTTTTCCACAGACATCAGGCAGGAACTGGGAACAAGCATTTTGTGTGAAGAATCTGTATCGTCGGATTTCCAGCTCCACTGACACATGACCCCCATCCCTAACTTTTTACCCTTTAATGATCCTTTCAAATTCAGGGGTCAGCAGACTTTGGCTGGAAGTTCAACTTTGTGCCAAGGCCTGTTTGCATATCACTGGCAGGCTATGAATGGGTTTTGCAGTTTTAGAGGATTGTAGAAGAAAGAGGAGGAGAGAGAGGAGAGGAAAAGGAGGAAGAGGGAAGAGTGACAGTGACCAGATATGGCTTACAAAGGCTCAAACATTTATTCTGTGACCCTTTATAGAAAATGTTGGTCAATCCTGGCTCTATGTGATTCACTTAGCTGTCATGTCAGGTAAGCAGCAGCAGAATTCTTGTTTCCGTTTTTAAAATGAGGAAACTGAGGCTCAGGGAGGTGAAATGACCTGTACAAGGGCACACGCTGATATTCAGAACTAGAACTAGAAACAACTCTCCTGACTTAAAAAGTTCCATTTAGTCTATTCATTTGCTTCTCCTTTAGTGAGAAATGAGCAAATTAATTTTTTCTTTTGCTTTTTCTTATTTCTTTTTTTTTTTTTTTTTAATACCTCTTGCACTATCTGAATATTCTCAGAGTAAGGTACTAAAACTGAAGCTAAGTTGGAGTGAATGATCTAAATCGTTCTGTATTAGCTGGCTTTGCTGCAGAGGGCAGATCAAGAGAGCTGGCAGGAACCCATCAGACCTCTTGAAGTTTCTGCTCAGACAAGGCACGTGTTAGATCCCTGTACATCAATCAGCACGTCCCGTGACTGAGCTCTTTCCATAAGAGTAGCAGAAACCACATGGCAGGGGTGGGGTGTGTAAGGATAAGAGAAGAGGAGTGAATACTTGTGAGCCATCATGCCACCTGCCACACACACACAAATGCTTTGCTGCCTGCGCCTTTGCACACTAGCCTGCACCTTTTCCACAACCCTATAGGGCCTCTCAATTCATGATGATTTTTTTTTTTTTTTTCTGAAAGCATTCAAACAAAAATCTCTTAACTGCCACAATGTCATGAAGACATCAGGGATGAACAAGCCAAATAAACCATGAAAAATCTGACTCGTGGCAGAGCTAATTCCCAATTGTAGCTAATTTGTTATTAAAAAGTTTAAAATAACATGACGGGTCCGCAGTTTGATAGACGTTTCCCATTCATAACGATAGCATCACAAAAGCTTCCGATGCTGAGAAGCGAGTCCTTTCTCGGTCATATGATGAGCTGAAAGGAAAACGAAGCTCTGTTCCTTCCTTTGTGAGCGCTTCATCTAATTTAATATTAGATCATTGCTCCCATGCACCCCGATAGAAATAATCCTCTTCTACATGCTTGTATTAGATACTTAACTATTGCACTCTGTTTTATATGAGCCAGCTAGTATTAGGGGTGGGGAAATGAACAGGATAGTCAAAACAGCTAAAAGTAACAGATGAGAAGCTGAAAATAGCATAGTTGCCTATTATATAACAAATAGATTTCCATCACGCAGCAATATGCACTATTTTCTTTTCTGCGCACACACACTCAATTTACAGCCTCTAACATTTTTCTCCCATGGTTTAGCCTATTTTTGGTGTGCTGCCATTGTCAGAGCACCAGCCCTGCACTGAGAAGGCCTTGCCAAGTAGAAGCCCCTCTGTGGCTTCATGGCACCTTCCACTGTGCTGGTGGGTGCATGGGGAGCTGGAGGTGCAGGCTGCAGAAGGGAGAGTTGATGGTTTGCCTCCCAGAACTTGGAAAACACTGGAATTCCATGTTTCCAGCAGTGGGCAAGGGGACCACTCCCAGAATGACATTAGGTGACCTCTCTGTGTTTCTTAGAGATAAAATTGAGGCATCTCAAATGGCATAATTTTACTCAGCTTACATTCTTATCACTACTGAATTGAAGTTGGGGTTTCCATTTTGTATGGAATGAAAATAAGTGTGAAGTATCTTTTTAAGTTAAAGTATTGGGAGTCAGTACTGACAGTGCTATAATAGAAACTGCAGGAATTTTTGTTGTTCTGGGAATGATAGTAATAATAGCATATCAGCTAGCATTTGCTGGGCATCTGTTGTAATTCAGAAACTGTGCTCAGCATGTCCATATATACATTTGAATCCTTTGAGAACTCCAGTTCCTCTGAGCCTCTAATGCACGTTGCATTCTTTCCCCTTTGAGTGCCCAGTACGGCCAAGCATTCAAGTTCAAGGCACAAAGCTGTTGTTGCCAGAAGTAACCAAGTTACTGTGCGCATCTGGGGCCATAATTACACAAAAGTACAAAAGATCACACCTGGCTTGACAGTCGTTTTTAGCCTCATTTTGAGCATCAAGAGCATGAAGCTCAAGACAGCCCTTGGTCTCCTTGTTCTCAGCCAAGGAGGGGCAGTTGGACCTGCCTACATGAGTCACTGCCATGCTCTGCAGGCCACCTCACTGCCGGACACTCCAGTCTGTTTGCAGTTCTGCACTCAGTCCTTCTTAAAATTCTGATCAACTTTATTTACAATTGGGGGATCTTTTAAGCATTCTCTAAATCTAGCATTTGCTAAATCTAATCAATTTTCACTAATGCCTTAACTTTTTTTTTATGTGTCTTAGTATAATTTTCAAGCATTTGGTCTCTTTTGGATTCAAGCATGGGATGCTGCATATTTAAAAATCTTAGGAACAAACGTTTGAGTTTTAACCATTGTTCGCAACTCTTCAAAAAAAAAAAAAAAAAGCCCATGATAATTTTTTTTCTGAGTTCTCGTCATTTGATTTTTATCAATTTGAAGATGAAAAATTACTTTCTTAATGCAGAGTAAATGTAATATATTTTAGAAGAAAGACCTGGAAATGTCAGATGCTTAGGAAAGCTGAATAGTAATGAAAAACCTTAATAATTAAAGTAGCTTAATATTGACTTTAACATTATCCCTACAGTAATTAAGAATTCTGCAGGTTAATCAAAAGCATTCATGTGTTGTAATGACATATCTGAAAACCTTGGCATCTGACCAGGCATTCTCCTTCTTCTTTTATAAATCTGTATTTTCCACAACATGCTCACCAGAGGTGAGAGGTAGTGTTTCAATACATAGATAAATAGCTATACCAATATTCTAGTAATGACTCTGGAAAATGACTCCAAATGGCATCATATTGGGGGCATTTTTTAAAAAATTTGCTTTAAGTTCCAGGATACATGTGCAGAATGTGCAGTTTTGTTACATAGGTATACATGTGCCGTGGTGGTTTGCTGCACCTATCAACCCATCATCTAGGTTTTAAGCCCTGCATGCATTAGGCATTTGCCCTAATGCTGTCCCTCCCCTTGTCCCCCATGGCCTGACAGGCCTCGGTATGTGTTGTTCCCCTCCCTGTGTCCGTGCGTTCTCATTGTTCAACTCCCACTTATGAGAACATGTGGTATTTGGTTTTCTGTTCCTGTGTTAGTCTGCTAATAATGATGGCTTGCAGCTTCATCATCCATGTCCCTGCAAAGAACATGATCTCATTCTTTTTTATGGATGTATAGTATTCCATGGTGTATACATGCCACATTTTCTTTATGCAGTCTATCATTGATAGGCATTTGGGTTGGTTCCAAGCCTTTGCTCTTGTAAATAGTGCTGCAATAAATATGCATATGCTTATATCTTTATATTAGAATGATTTATAATCCTTTGGGTATATACCCAGTAATGGGATTGCTGGGTCAAATGGTATTTCTTGTTCTAGATCCTTGAGGAATTGCCACGCTCTCTTCCACAGTGGTTGAACTAATTTACACTCCCACCAACAGTGTAAAAGTGTTTCTATTTCTCCACAGCCTCTCCAGCATCTACTGTTTCTTGATTTTTTAATAATCACCATTCTGACTGGGGTGAGATGGTATCTCATTGTAGTTTTGATTTGCTTTTCTCTAATGACCAGTGATGATGAGCTTTTTTTCATGTTTGTTGACCGCATAAATGTCTTCTTTTGAGAAGTGTCTGTTCATATCCTCTGCCCACTTTCTGATGGGATTGTTTGTTTTTCTCTTGTAAATTTGTTGAAGCATTTTTATAGTGCATGGTAGCACAAATAGTATTGTGCATTTGGGGCCATAGCCAGTGTTAAGCATGTTTTGTTTTGTTTTTTGAGACACAGTCTCACTCTATCACCCAGGCTGGAGTGCAGTGGTGTAATCATAGCTCACTACAGCCTCGACCTCCCAGGCTTAAGTGATCCTCCCACTTCAGTCTCCCGAGTAGCTGGGACTACAGGCGTGTGCCACCATGCCTGGTTAATTTTTTTTTTTTTTTTTTTTTTTTTTGTATTTTTAGTAGAGACAGGGAACTCCTGGGCTCAAACAAACTGCCTGCCTCAGCCTCCCAAAGTGCTGGGATTACAGGTATGAACCACCATGCCCAGCTGAGCATTGATTTCTAATTCAACACTTCTTGTAATGATATTCCCTTTATCTGTGAAGAGGAATTTTTAAAAAATCAAGCTGATGTGAGAAAAGAATCTGAAAGCCCATCTTGAGGCCTGTAGCTCTGGGGACAAAGGGCCCTGGTGAGTAGTTTTAACAGCTGTGATTTAAGACAGCATTTGTTCTGGAAGAGTCAGTTCTTCATTTACTCGCCTTGGTGATTTGAGTTAGCCAAGCAACCAGCTCAGTCCCCATAATGCTTACTCCTGTGAGGTTGATATTTCAAACACATTCTCTGAAGGCAGCCATCTGTGAGTTTGATAATGTCGCAGGAAACAGAGCCAGAAGCAAAGATACGGTATCAGAGAGGATATGGAGTTTTACCGCTGAGAGTCTTCAGTGTTCATTTTACCAACAACTCTGAACTCTTACCGGATATCAGCCAGAGACAAATGATATAGTGTCAATGAGCGAGAAACCACCCAAAGATTGGTGGTTTACTAGCCAGTTCCCAAATGCTTTCTAGGTAACTCGGTCCTGTTAAGTGGGACAGTAAAGGAGAGCATTTTGTCCAAGACTCAGAATTCACAATTATTCATCAAATGCCTTCTAATCAGTATTCCTGCTAAGCTTCACCCACAGCTCATATTTGTACACATTCAAAGGTAAATAGAGAAGATTTAGGGAGAAACTGTCAAATCTGACTTCCTTCTTCCTCTTCCTCCACCCACCCAAGATCATTTTCTTCCCCTAGGGGCTGAAATAAATTATTATCATTTAGCACCATATATGTACTGAAAACAGAGATAAGGAAAACAGAGATGAGGGAGAATTCTAGGGAAAGAATGAAGCTAAAGAAACTGAATGCCAGCTGGGCACAGTGGCTCATGCCTGTAATCCCAGTGCTTTGGGAGGCTGTGGTGGGAGGGTTACTTGAGGCCAGGAGTTCAGGATCAGCCTGGGCAACATAGCAAGACCCCATCTCTACAAAAAAAAAGTTTAAAAAATTATCTGAGCATGGTACTGCATACCTGTAGTCCCAGCTGCTCAGGAAGCTGACGTGGGAGGATCACTTGAGCCTAGTAGTTTGGGGTTGCAGGGAGCTATGAGCAACAGAGCAAGACTCCATCTCTTTAAAAACAAAAGAGAAATTGTGAATTCCAAGATTCACAATTCTGATGATGGAGACTCTGTGTCTATGTGTACATGTATGTGTCCATGCATACATTCCACACACTTGTGCTTTCTCAGCTTTCTTTTGGTTTGTAAGTGATCACCTGGTGATCATCAAGGTGGCAGTGCCTCGTGCCAGATTCTAAGCATTGTGTTTTATAGCCTATTCATTCTACTGAAATTTGAATAGGGGAATGTCTCAGAGAATAATCCAGTGTGGCTCCTTTGTGTCACCATCCTATCCCACCTCATATCTCGGACACAGTGTCAAGTGATGATTTCAAGCATTGGTTTCTAATCCAACACTTCTTGCAATGATATTCCCTTTATCTGTGAAGAGGAATTTTTAAAAATCAAGCAGATGTAAGAAAAGAATCTGAAAGCCCATCTTCAGGCCTGCAGCTCTGGGGACAAAGGGCCCTGGTGAGTAGTTTTAACAGCAGTGATTCAAGACGGCATTTGTTCTGGAAGAGTCAGTTCTGCCCAGTTTAGATCTTCACACCTGAGCCAGTCACTCACGTCCCTTCTCGCTACTTCAAATTATCCTGCTCGTATCAGCCAAATTGCCCAGTTCACATTGATACAACAAACGACCCCCCAAATCTCAACAATTAACAACATAAGCTTGTTTCTCACTTAAGCTCCATGTCTATTTAGAGTGGACTTCCTCCCTGCGCCACATCCAGGACCCGGGCTAAGGGAGCATCCCCTGTCACATTTCAATGTCCAAAGCAAATCACGTGGCTGCTCTGGAGTTCACGTACTCAAGTGTACTCCTCCCCCAGGGGGCGCGCTAGGTCCATAGCTACACCCGCCGTCAGTGGAGCCAGGAAGTATAGCCCACGCCAGGCAGGGCCAGCTAATATTTGAGCAGCCAGACAGTCCGCACATTCCTCCAGCTGTTCCCAGCTCCTGACCGCTCTGGGCTTGTGCTGACTGCCCTGTCCCTAACCCAGTCTCTGCTTCTCAATCCCCCTTCTAGAATGCCAACAAAGTTATTTTCCTAAAGAACATCTCTCTGATCATGGTGGCCCTTCAGATAAATTTTTCATCCTCTGCACTGTGCACATATTACAGTCAAAATTATTTGGCACGACACTCCCAGCCTTCTCGGCTCCAGCATATACCTGCCCCTCCATTTTCATCTTGCACCACAACCCTCGGACCCCTCGTCCCTAGTAACTCAGAGCCACTTAGCGCTGCTGGGCCAGGAGCGTGCAATGTGTGAGGAAGAACAGTCTCGGGAGTTCTGTGCTTCCGCGCGCTGGGTCTGCGATCCTGAGCTAGGAGCTCCTCCACTCGGGTCACACTGTTGACTCTAAAGACACTCAAGTCCCTGGTGAATGGGGTTTTTAATAGTACCGGTTCTTGAGTTGTGATGGTAGTAAATGACTGGCTGCGTGAAAAAGTTTATGTCCATTCTTTATGCTCAATAAATAGGACCTATTGTTTTCTGCGGCTGGGACTGTTTCCTAACTGCATCTTTCAGATTCCCACATCTCTACCCAAGCCACTCCCTCCTCCTTGAAGCCTTCTCTCCCCATCAGCCAAATCCAGCTCATCTCTACCTATTAAAGCCCTACTCATCTTTTTGTTTTAACCAAAGTTTTAATTGAAATAGTTGTAAATTAATATGTTGTTATAAGAGGTAACACAGAGAAATCTCAGGTACCCTTACCCGGTTTCCACCAGTGGTAACATCTTGCAAAACTGTAGTACCATGTGACAACCAGGATATTGACATTGATACAATCCACTGATCTGCCCCAGTTTTACGTGTGTGTGTGTGTGTGTATTTGGTTTTACATGATTTTATCACCTATATAAGTTTATGTATCCATCACTACAGTCAAGCCCACACAGGTCCATGACCGCAGGCTCCCTCTTGCCCTTTCGTAAGTGCACCCATCTTCCTCCTACCACATCACCCCTTTCTCCAACCGCTGGAAGCCACCAACGTGCTCTCCATTTCTGTAATGTTTTCTCTTTCTTTCTTTCTTCCTTCCTTCCTTCCTTCCTTCCTTCCTTCCTTCCTTCCTTCTTTTTTGATACAGAGTCTTGCTCTGTCACCCAGGCTGGAGTGGAGTACAGAAACACAATCATAACTCGCTGCAGCCTTGAACTCCTCAACTCAAGCGATTTTCCCATCTCAGCCTCCCAAATAGCTGGGACTACAGGCACGTGCCACTGTGATGGGCTACTTTTTTTTTTTTTTTTTTGTCGAGATGGGGTCTCACTATGTTGCTCAAGCTGTTCTCAAACTCCTGACCTCAAGCAATCCTCCTACCTCTGCCTCCCAAAGCACTGGAATTACAGGCATGAGCCACCCCACCCAAGCCTTCTTTGATTTTCCATTTCAGAAATGCTATATAAGTAAAATCCTACAACATGCAAATTTCTGGGCTTGGCTTTCTTCACTCAGCATAATTCCCTGGAGAATCATCCATTTCGTGTGTATCAGTAATTTATTCCTTTTTATTGCTGCCTACTCATCTTTTAAGGTCCTTTATGATACCTACTTGAATACTTGATGCCCCCAACTGGAATAATCAGTTTTTCTGTGCTCACTTACCAGTCTTTAATAACTCTCTGTGATTCACAGCTATTTAATAACCAGGTTTCATATTTGCATAACTCTCCAGGACTTATGAAGTACTCTTGCATTCATTATTTTATCTCATCTTATGTAAATGTCTGTCTCATGTCATTGCACCTATTTTGATAAAATAGACATGTACCCCCTCCCTCCCAGTTGGGGGCATCAAGTTCAAAGCCTCTCACATCGTGTGCTGCCAGGAACTGCTGCATGGGTGAGATCGTTTTGTACAGAAAGCCATCTCCTGGGTGTGATTCAAGCCAACTAAATAATGCTGTCATTCAACTCAGCTTAAGGGGCAGATGTTCCTGGCTCTAGGTAAAATAGAAATTGTAGAACAAGAAGTGCTTTTTTAATGTAAGAGAATGTCATAATAGACTGATTTAAAAGCCTCCTTTGGGGAATGATAACTAAGGTATTTCAATACACAAGTATTACCATAATAAAAGCTGAGTATTAAAAATATAATGAGATTTTCTTTGAAGGGAATAAATTAGACACAAGTTTACATTAGAATAGATTTATAAGCATGATAATATTCCTCTTTAGCGTAAATTGGGGAAGATTATATGTTGCCGAGGGATGCACTAGAAGAGTCAAAGTAGTATTCTTTAATGGTCAGACCTATATATGTGAACATATGCACATGACATGAATCATTAATACCTGGTGATCTCCAATGTGTCTTGAAAATCATCTGTCCATTTCTTCCTCCAGAGGACAAGGACACATGCTGAAGACCTGACATTGGTTTGGGAGCCCAGGGAGAGGACTCAGAGGGGCAAGATGATTATCAGGAGTGGGAAGAGCTGCAGTAAGTGCCGGCTGTGTCTTCAAAATGGTGCCGACAAATGGGCATTAAGACCATAAGGAAGAGTAAAATCTAGAAAGGTCATGAACTGAGTATATTCAGAGACACAGTGGGAGCAGGAAGGAAGCGAGAAGGTCCGAGACACTTTCCAGAGGGCTGGTGTGTCTGAGGCATGTTTCAATTTGGCTTCCAGCTGTTTGCTGCATGTGTACAGCAGGGCCGTGTTTTACCCTCTGCTGTCTCTGCATCACCTGGTGAAGGACGATAGAAGATTCAGGTGCTGAAAGCCACAGTTAATGTGGAATGAGCTCTTCAGGGTGAGTCTGGCCTGGGGGGAAACAGGGCTGAAGAGTCTCTGGGTTAGAAGGTGCTGGCCAGTTGCATCCCTGCTCTGAAAGTCAGCATCTTGGACGGTGGGTGAGGGATGAGAATGAGGTGAGGAATGGCAGAGGGTGGAGTTATTGGAGCGCTGAGAACTGGAAATGAGCAAAAGCAGCATCAGAGACACAGCTGAGACTGAATTGAGTGAGGGAAATGCATGAAGAGGGGATGATAGTTTGAGCTGAATTTTGAAAAGTAAATAAAGATCAAGTAAGAAAGGGCATTCCAGGCAGAGGAAAGAGCTTAAAAAAGGCATAGGTATGCAAAGGCATGTTATATCCAAGGAATTATAGTAGTTCCTTCGTGCTATAATGTAGGATCTGTGGAGAGAGAAGGAAAAGGACATATCTCTGTTTGCTAAATTTTGTATATCTGGAGAGCAAGGACTTGCCATCACATTTCTTTCACTCGGTTGGAAAGTCGGGGACACCGCAGTAGATTCGTAACTTGGGGGTCAGGTTCTAAAGGTAATTGTGCAAATTAAAAATCACGTAATCAAAGTTGCTCTTGAAAAATCAATGAAATTGTCTGTAAAACACAGTAAATACACATCCAGCCTTGTGGTAAATTCCACACAAACATGTTTTTGTCCAGCACTAGAAGAGATTGATTTGTTGCAGTTGAACACAGAGTGAAGTTGTTGGTTTACATTAATGTTTATCAAGACACCAGTAATAAAGAAGGCAAGCTAGAAGAAGGCAAGTAGAAGAAGATATTTAAAATACATATACCCCTAAAAGGACTTAAAAATATAAATAGGCACTTTACAATAGAGGATATGCAGATAGCCAATACACATGAGAAGGTGCTTGACCTCATTAATCACCAGAGAAATACAAATTGAAGCCACAGTGAGATGTGTATACCTTTACCAGAATGGTTACAATTTTAAAAAAAGTAATACTTCAATAGACTCAAAAACACCAAATACCTAGCAATACATTCCACAAAAATATAGAAGACTTCTTGATGAGAACTACAAAACATTGCAGAAAAATATTAGAGAAGACCTAAATAAATGAAAAGATATACCATGTTTATGGTTTGGAACACTCAATATTTAGATGTCACTTCCCCAGCATTGATCCATAAAGTCAATGAAATCTCAATCAAAATCCTGGAGGGTATTTTTAGAAGACTGACAAACAGATTCTGAAATGAACGTGGAAATACAAAAGAACTCAGACTAGCCAAGAACAAATTTAGATAACTACATTACCAGATTCCAAAAGTTATTAATTTACACTAATTAGGACAGTGTAGTATTGGTGTTAGGCTAGACAAATAGATAATAGAAAAGAATATAGCGTTCATAAAAACATCCACACCTGCACTCACTTGATTTTTGACAAAGGCACCAATACAATGCAATATGAAAAGAATGTTTTTTTTTTAAATTAGTGATGCTGAAACAAATGAATATCTCTATGGGGGGACCTAACCTTGACCTACACCTAACCATAAACAAAAATTAATTCTAAATGATTCACAGACATAAACGTAAAAGCTAATACTATAAAACTTCCAGAAGAAAACATAGAAAAACGTCTTTAATCTTTCTGTGAAAGAACACAAACAGCATAAGAAAGTAGTTAGTGTCATCAAATATAAAAACTCGAAGATACCATTTAGAAACACAAGCCATAAACTGCAAGAAAATATTTACAATGTATACATCTGATGAAGGACTTACCCAGAACACATAATTAATTCCTTCAAATTAACAATAAGAATCCAAACAAGTTGATTTTAAAATGGACCAAACAATCAAACACGTATTTTACAAAATAAGTTACCCAAATGATCAATTAGCATATGAAAATTTGTTCAGCATTGTTGCTATCAGGGAAATGCATGCGTAAATCACACTTTATACCACTACACGCCCACACAGCAATTTTAATTTTTAAAACACCCTCAGTACCAAGTGTGGGCAAGGAAGTGGAGCAAATGAAACTCTCATACACTGCTGGTAGAAGCATATATGGGCCTAATCACCTTGTAAACAAATGTTTGACAGTGTCACTGAAATTGAATATATTTATGCCAAGCAACCCAGAAATTCCACACCAAAGTATAAACTAATGGAAATGCACGCATATGCAGACCAAAAATAGGTACAAAATGCATTAGTCATAATAGTTAAAACATGGACGCAACTGAACTGTTTTGTGACAATAGAATGGATAAATAAATTGTTATATATTCATACACAGGAATACTATACAGCGTGAAAATGAAGACTACCATTAAATGGAACAACATAGAAAAATCTCACAAACAAAAACATGCTGTACAATTTTATGTTCATAAAGTTCAAAGAGAGGCAAAGCTAATCTGCGATGTTGGGAGTCGGGATATCGGTTAACTTTGGGATGAAAGAGGGAATAGTTAAGTGGGGAATGAGGGGGCTTCTGGGGTTGTGGTGACGTTCTATTTCTTGCCATGTGTATTTAAAATTTTGTCATTTTCCTGTGTGCATATTACACTGATATAAAAAGCTCATTAAAATGTTGTGGTATGACCTCCTTAGGAAATGTTTAAGACTTTAGAAAATACGGGAAATAATTAAGTGAATATTTGCATGTCTGTGTTCCTGTTTCTTCTCCGTAAGAGGTAGCTGGACTCTGGAATTATAATCTGAAGGTCATAGGAAGGCTATGGCCCTACCCAGCTCCCATGGCATATCTGGCACCAAACTCATGAGCCCCTCACCCAGCCCCCCTTCTCCCCATCCCAGTCTCAGCAGCAGCTGTTTTCCTGCTTAACATCCTCAGAGAGTATTTATGTACACGGTGTTGCTGAATAACTGAAGCCAAGGTCAAAAGTAAACCAGACATGGAACTTGAGTTAAAGACTATGACGTTCATACATCAGTCTAAACTCACAGTTGTAGGGTGCAAGAAAAGGATTCAACATTTCTCAGCATCGATGTTAGGGGGCACATCATAAGCAAACTAGAATCTGCAGCAGATTTAAAGATGCTGCTCACTGTGTGTCTTTCTCCGGATTGGAGTGAGGTATCTGGAGGGGAATAGATTTTAATAGACCCAAAGACTAGAACGCATTTGGCAGGTGGTTCTGTTTCTGGGAGCAAGGCACTTATTAGTTAGCCTAATGTAGAACAGATCACTTACCTCTTTCTTTAAAGAACTGTTGATGCTCAGCAAATAATAAGCAATAATAATAAGGTTCTCTTGTGCAAACAAAGTTTTTGTTTATTCTAGACTATGTGTAAACTTCGGGGAGTGGGGCGGAGGAGAGACTGTGCAGTTCTTGTCCCTAGAAGCAACTGAGATGGGAAACATCACAAATATTGCCTAACACAGAAGTCAGAAAGAAAGTAATAGGAGGTTTGGAGTACCTATTAATAGCAAATGAACTTCCTTCATCTAACAAGATGGAAGTCAGATAAGATCGCTCAGGCAGTCAGATTCCCCTGCAAATTCTCTCTCTCTCCCTTCCCCCACCCTCACTCTCACTCCCCCTCCTCATTTTGAACATTTCCTCATATTATATAACATCCTGCTTCCACACCATTTGCAATTCCTGCCTAATACATTGCTAATTTAAATTATACCCTTTTATTACATATTTAGGGGTTTTAAATACTTCACTGCTATAAGCAATGCACAATAAGCACTAGTAGACATCCATAATTAGTTTCCTAAGATAATTTCTGGAAGTAGAATTGCTGAGTCTAAGAATATACAAAATTTCACATTTTTGGCATGTGTGGCCAAGTTTGCATCCAAAGGTTGGAATTCCTACCAGTGCATAAGAATGCTCATTTCCTTGCACCTTCAGCAGCATTGTGTAGTAACATTTTATCTAATCTTTGCAGACTGATTCAAAATAAACATTGTGCATTGTGATTTAAATATTTATGTTTATATAAAACTTTTTCACATTTTTGGACCATATGTTTTTATTTATGGATTAACTCTTCAAATCATTTGCTCATTTTTATTGTGGTGTTAATTTTTTATTGTTGAAATGTTGGAGCTCTTTACATATTAAAAATCTATCCTGTGTTGCAAAATGTTTATTTTGCATGGCTCTGGTAATTTTATTTATGGTGGTTTGTGATTTCAGTCCATGGTGTTGCATTTTTAAAGAGGCTTCCCACTCCAAAATATGAACATTCCACACAAAATTTCTAGTGGAAGCTAGAAATAGCAGCTAACAACTATTGAGTGCTGGCTCTGTGCCACACACTGTTCAAAGGTTTAATCATTTAACACTCATAATACCTTGATGAGTTAAGCAACTATTATTGTGCCAGTTTTATAGATGAGGAAACTGTGGCACAGAGTGGTTGAGTAACTTGTCTAGGGTCCAAAACTAGTAAGTAGTGAAGCTGGGATTTTAATGCGGTACGTCTGACTCTGCACATAATACTATCTCTCCTTCAATTTTTTTCTTTTTGGTAGGGAGTGTCTTTTCAAAGAATTATGGCAACTTTCTCTTTCATTTACTTAAAGCTCATCCCAAAGTAACTAGAATAATTTTTGTAATAAGATCATTTTTTCCCAAAAGAGTAATTATCCTCAAGATCCATTCCACAATGAGAAAAATAATGTAAGTTTTCAAGAGACCCACAGAAATCTTAAATTCCTTGGAGAGCTTTTCTTTGGTTCATATTTAAAGGCATCTAGAGGCCTAAGTGAAGATTATCCAGACTGCATGGAAGACCAAGCTGTAACTGAAGAAATGCTCTCCCCTTCCAGGAGGCCTGCAGGGTCCCCAGCAGCTCATAGTCAAGTTCCCTGCAGCAGATGACCAGCAGAGGCATCATACTTGAGGATTAGTGCTGGCATCACCACTTTGGCAACTTGGAACACCTGTAATATTTTATTTTCTGTACCAGGTTCTCAACACTGGCCCAGATAATCAAGAGTTAAATTTAGGAAACACCAAAGCATGCAATGAACAATGACATCAAGTATTTTAACCATTGGCAATTTTAATCAAGGTACCAAGTTAGGAATAAGATAGAGGCCATAACCCTCCTTTCTAGTGAGCTATTTATCCCTTGTAATGAGTAGTACTAAAACTAGCGGCTTAATTATCTTTGCTCTGACCTCTCTTTGATTTTCTGAATCCAGAAATCATTCGGTCCAATTTACAGAAAGAACGCCTGCTATGAACAAGAGACTGTTCTAAGCCCTGGGAGAAACAGGGTCTTTGCTCTAATGGAAAAGGTGGATGAATATGTGACCACATGGCTCTAGTATAGAAAGACTGTGATTAGTATATGATAAATGGGGTACAGCCAAAATAATCCATAAAGCGTGTAGACCATATGTAAGAGAAGTATATGAAAATAGCAAGATAAGTTGGCATTTTCAGATCACAGAGAGCTTTGAATGCCATCCTAAAGAGAATCATTTTTTTCTTTAATTTAACAAATATTTATTTTAACCATCCATTATATAGCAGTTACTGTTGTTGGCACTGAAGATGTAGCAGTGAACAAAATTGACCAAGTTTCTTCTCTTGTAAAGTGTATTTTCTAATGGGGAAATTGTATATATATAATTAATTATATATTAATTGTAATAATAATAATTATTATATGCAATTATATATACAAATTATACAAATGTGTTAAATATTTATTACTTCATGTGTGTATAAATATAAATTCATTCATTATATATGTGTATTAATTTCTGGTAGATAAATATATATTTGTATAAAGTATACGAATATCCAAATTAAATATGTATATTTAATCTATATAAAATATAGATTGCATTTGTATATTATATATAATTTTTAAATAATTAAATTTTATACATCATGTATCAGGTAACAGTACAGTAAAGAAAAATGAAACTGGATAAAAGGATAGAGTTGTAGGCTTCAGTCTCAACCCTGCCTGCACATTAAAATCATCCTGAGAAGTTTGGAAAATGATGATATCTAGGCCCCCACTCAAGAGCAAGAGGATTAAAACCTTTGGAGTGGGACGTGGCATTGGGTTTTTTGTGGGGTTTTTTGGTTTTGGTTTTTTTTTTTTTGAGACAGAGTCTCGCTCTGTTGCCCAGGCTGGAGTGCAGTGGTACGATCTTGGCTCACTGCAAACTCTGCCTCCTGGGTTCAGGACATTCTCCTGCCTTAGCCTCCCTAGTAGCTGGGATTACAGGAGTGTGCCACCACACTGACTCATTTTTGTATTTTTAGTAGAGACGGGGTTTACCATGTTGGCCAGGTTGGTCTTGAACTCCTGACCTCGGTGATCCACCTGCCTCAGTCTCCCAAAGTGCTGAGATTACAGGCATGAGTCACCACCCCCAGCCAGCATTGGTATTTTCTAATTTGCATCCCAGGCAAGAACCAACAAGACAGAGAATGAGGACATGCCATTTAAACAGGCTGATCAGGGAAGGCCTCTGTAACTGAGCAGAGACTTACATAGAGTGAAGGAGTAGGCCACACAGATAGGTAGAAAAGCTATGAAGTGAACAGCTAGCCCAACATTTGGCACTTAGCTGTCATGAAAGAGTGAATGATTAGTAGCACAAAGAGTGGATAAGTGCTTGAGGTGATAGATACCCCATTTACCCTGATGTGACTATTATGCATTGCATGCCTGTATCAAAATACATTATGTACCCATAAATATATGCACCTATTATGTACCAATAAAAATGAAAAAAAATTAAAAAGAGTGGGTGAATGGATGCATCAGGATATGGAATAGTGTCAGAGAAGAAATTAACTGGGCACCTGCATTGGGGCGTCACAAGCCCACCCCAGGTTTACTGATTGGCTAGAAGGACTCACAAGGACACAGCATATATGGCCATACTCAGGGCTCAGATTTGTTACAGCAACAGGATACAAAATAAAGTCAGCAAAGGGAAGTCCAGAGGAAACCAGGTGCAAGTTTCCAGGAGCCCTCTTACTTGCTCCAGCAACAAGCTGGGACACCACCTGTGAAATGGTGTCTATCCGGGAAGCTTGTTAGAGGCTTGGTGCTCAGGTCTTTACTGAAGCTGGTCACATAAGCGCCCTCTGCCTTGCATGAGGCATTCCAGACTCCTGAAGGGAAAGCAGGTGTTCAGCATAAACCATATTATTCCGGCCAACAGTTTAGGCGTAGCTTGTCAGGGAATGGTGGGAACACTGCTGAGATCCAAGTTCACTGATGCCAGCCGAGAGCCAAACTTGCAAGCAAGTCTTTTTAAGGAGGGCAGTCCCAGCCCTCCTCTGTGTTAACTCTTTTCTGCACCGTGCTATGTACCAAGGGCCAGATCAAGGG
Source organism: Papio anubis (assembly GCF_008728515.1). Lineage (NCBI taxonomy): Eukaryota > Metazoa > Chordata > Mammalia > Primates > Cercopithecidae > Papio > Papio anubis. The sequence goes on from NC_044976.1 coordinate 203,615,866, forward strand.
CACTGGGGATGAGAATAGAAAGCAAAAGGATATAGCAGGACTGTGCTCTTTGAATGAATTTGAGGACACTTGAATTGATCTGGTTTTCAGAGATGTTTACAGGTTACCTCTTAGGAAGCCTTCCTAGAACCAAATTACTGGCTCCAAGCTTTTCATAAGCACCCGCTTTCTTCCTTCTTCCCTCCCTTTTTTCCTTTATTTTCTTCTCTTCCCTTCCCTTCTCCTTCCTCCCTTCCTCTTTCTTTTTCTGTCTTCTTTTCTCTTCTTTCTCTTTCTTTCTTCTTTTTCTTTCTTCTTTTTTTTTTTTTTTTTTTTTTTTGACAGAGTCTTGCTCTGTCACCCAGGCTGGAGTGCAGTGGTGTGATCTTGGCTCACTGCAACCTCCACCTCCCGGGTTCAAGCGATTCTCCTGCCTCCGCCTCCCAAGTAGTTGGGATTACAGGTGTGCGCCACCATGCCGAGCTAATTTTTTGTATTTTTAGTAGAGACGGGGTTTCACCGTGTTGATCAGGCTGGTCTCGAACTCCTGACCTGACCTTGTGATCTGCCCACCTCAGCCTCCCAAAGTTCTGGGATTACAGGCGTGAGCCACCGCACCCGGCTCTTCTTTTTCTTTCTTTCTCTCTCTTTCTTTCTTCTTTCTCTCTTTCTTTTTTCTTTTCTTTCTCCTTCCTTCCTTCTATTTCTTTTTTTTTCCCTAGAGACAGGGTCTCACTATGTTGCCTGGGCTGGCTGTGAACTTCTGGGCTCCAGTTATTCTTCCACCCCAGCCTCTCAAGAAGCTGGGATTACAAGCATGTACCACAGCACCCAGCTCCCTTTATCGTTCTTAATGGTGCATATTACAATTGTAATTCACTAAACAGATATTCCCACAAATAGTTGAGTCTGGTCTCCCCAGCTAGATTATAAACTTCATAAAGTTTTTCTCAGCACATAGGCAACTTTCTTGCACAGAATAACTACTCAACAAACATTTACTGAATGAATTAATGAATGCATGAGAGTATCAGGTAGAGGCCTGAGGCAAGAACCCGATTTGAGTCTGAGGTTCAGGCCAGGGGCCTATGTGTAGATGCAGGCCAGCCTGATGACCGGCAGCAGGTGTGTGCACAACTTCGGCTCTAACAGAGCCCAGAGTGGATCTCAGAGATCAGTCTTCCAGTGCTTTAGTTGTCAAGACCCTCACCACAGGGGCCACCGCTTTGGTAGTTGATTAAAATAATGCATGTATCTCTAAGGGTTCCTTTTGTAAACCTTCTTCAGCATTCATTCTGCAAACATTTACTGGGGCCCTACTAGATTCCCTGTTTGGTACTGCCTTTTGGAGTTGATGAAATGAATTAGTAGACATGGTTCCAGCTTTAGGGACTGGAAGCACCATGAGTGAGCTGGACACGCTAACCAATCCAAATAACACAGGGTCGTATAACAGATGCATGCACAGGTACCTGTCACAAAATAAGTGCTCAAGACATAGTCGATGAATGCGTTTGAATGAAGGTGTAACCTTGGGTAAAGCAGATGTTTTATACGTTGGTGAGAAAAGAAGCCTGCAAAGGAGACTGAGAAAGAGCAGAGAGGTGGCAGAAAAACCAGGGGGCAGGAGGGCAATTCAGGGATCAAAAGTGGGCAAGTCTGAGAGGTTAGGCAGTCAGAAATGTCAGGTGCTTTTATGAGGCATGAGAGATAAGCACCAAAGAGCAAGCATTGACTTAGCAATCCCCAGAGCATCAGTGATCATGGGAAGAGCACATAGAGCTTGTGTTGGGGGTGGAAGCCAGTCTGTGGCGGGTGGGGAGGGAATGGGAAGTAAAGGATTTAAAGGGAGCTCATGGAGCGCCTGCCTCCTCAAGAACCTTGACTTTGAATGAAAGGAAAGAGAAAGAAACGCAGCTTGAGGATTTGTTGGGTAAAGGTGGAAGGAGTCAATCCTGAGTAAGAGGCATCTTCATGTGGTTAGTTACATGCTGAGGGAAGACTCATGGAGAGGAGAACCAAAGATGGAGCTGAAAGTATGTGTTGGAAAGAAACATCACAGAAATCAGGAGCACATTCCCAGCAAGTAGCCTTCAGCAGGAGAGACTGTCTCCACTGAAGACAGCAGCAAGAGCTGGTGGGCATGAATTTAAGTTTTTGGGTGGGAGGAAAGAGAAAGGGTCCCCATCTGACTGGTGAGGAAAAAGAAGGCTGGATGAGAGAGGGGCTGCAAAGGTTAGATTTTGATTGGGCTGAGTGGGGCAGAGGGTGGTGATGGTCATTGTTTCTTTCAGTGTAAAGATTGGAAGATAGAGAGTTAATAAGAAAGTCGCCAACAATATGGCAAGCACTTTGACAAAAGGAGTTGGAGCATTTGCTGCTTAGATATTCTTTACAGTAAGCAGGAGTAATACCATGTCTGTGCACTCTGGAGTCAGACCTGAAGTTCAGTTTCAACATCTATCTTAAAAACAACTTTAGGTTACACTATATGACATTGCCACTTTTGTAGGTTAAAAAAATTGCATATTGTCAATTTTGTATGGCTCTGTCTCTATAATGCTTATCTCAGAAGCTATGGTGAGGATTAAATAAAACAATACACCTGAAATTACATTACTCTCCTTTTCAGTGGCTCTTCAGTTAATACTGGGGCTTCTGGGTTTCCACCAGCCCATTCTGGCAGAGGAGGAAGAGGATCAATTGTTCTCAGAAACCTTCCAGCAAAGAAGGGGTAAATATATGCCCACTCGAGACCAGCTTTTCTTCTTCCTCACTGAGAAGAGCCAAGAGAAGAGGTGCTGAGAACACAGCTTCAATTTATGTGGATTTGGCAGAGAGAGTTCATACCAAAACACACAGAATCAAGAAGTGAATTTGTTTTTGTTTTACAGACAGAGTCTCGCCCTGTCGTCCAGGCTGGAGTGCAGTAGCACAGTCATAGCTCACTGCAGCCTCGACCTCCTGTGCACAAATGATCCTTCTACCTCAGCCTTCCAAGTAGCTGTGACTACAGGTGTGCACCACCATGCTCAGCTAATTTTTTAGTTTTATTTTTATAGAGATGGGTGTCACTGTGCTGCACAGGCTGGTCTTGAACTCCTGGCATCAAGTGATTCTTCCTCCTCAACCTCCCAAAGTGATGGAATTATACAGGTGTGAGCCACTGCCCCTAGCCTTATTGCTTTGGAAGAAAGAATATAGCCATTGTTTAAGAGTCTTGACTCAAGCCAATTAGATCCTACTTTTCTCCATCTTCATCTCAGTTTTGTCGTCTTTCTGGTGTGATACTACCTCTTTCATGAGGCCTCTGTGAGGATTAAAGAGTTTTGCAAAGCGTTTTTGGTAGTGACTATTTGTATAGTGAGCACTTACATACAGTACCTCTTGATTGTGGCTACTGTTGACTTTGGTTTAGGTGAAGTGGCCCTGAGATCAGAGAAACTGAGGAAGACGACCTCTTTATGTCCTTCTAACAACCCTATATGATTCCCAAAGTAGCCATTTCTTCTAAGGTGGGTAAAAGTTGGTGGTCACAAGACTAAAATCTATTACTTTATTATTAGATGTAGTTGCATGTAGTTCTTCCTTCCTTGAGACATTAGGAAAAAATGTTTGAGAAATGTAGTATGTCGTCACTGATATCTCTTCCAGGACATGGTGGGATAGGTGTAGAAGGCTCAAGTGGACAACATAAATTGTAGCTCTGCTTCTTCCTGAAATAATAATGTAGATCCCAAAAAGATAGACACATTATGCTTTTTAAAAATTCTCCAAGTAAAGGCACTCTACAATAGTCTATGAAAATGTAATATGGGACACACTTACAGTTTTTATATCATCCTTTTACATAAAATTGTTCCTTTCCCATGTGTAAAAAAAGAATACAGTCATCCCCACTTATCCTTGGTTTCACTTTCCATGGTTTTAGTTACCTGTGGTCAAATGCAGTTGCACAATATGACATCACTAGTCTGTTAAAATAAGGGTGACTTGGCCCAGTGTGGTGGCTCACGCCTGTAATCACAGCACTTTGGGAGGCCAAGGCAGGTGGATCATGAGGTCAAGAGCTTGAGACCATCCTGGCCAACGTGGTGAAACCCCGTCTCTACTAAAAGTACAAAAATTAGCTGGGTGTGGTGGCACACGCCTGTCAGAGGCAGGAGAATCACTGGAATCTGGGAGGCAGAGGTTGCAGTGAGCTGAGATCGTGCTCCTGCACTGCAGCCTGGGCTACAGAGCGAGACTGTGTCATAAAATTAAATAGAATAGAATAGAATAGAATAGAATAAAAATAAGGGTAACTTGAACACAAGTACTGAGATACTGCAACTGTCTATCTGATAGCAGATCTGGCTACTAAGTGACTAATGGGCAGGTAGTGTATACAGCATGGATATGCCGGACAAAGGGGTGATTCACATCCTGGGCAGGATGGCAGAGATCCTCTCACACTACTCAGAACAGAGCACAATTTTAAACCTATGAGCTGTTTCTGGAATTTTCCATTGACATCACAATGCCTGCGTTATTTATCTCCTCTCATTTCATCTCATCACATAGATATTTGATCCTCTCACCTCATCACAGGGAAGAAGGGTGAGTACAGTACAATTAGATATTTTGAGAGAGAGAATATATTCACATAAATTTTATTATAGGATATTGTTATATTTGTTCTATTTTACTATTAGTTCTTGTTAATCTCTTTCTGTGCCTAGTGAATAAATTAAACTTTATTATAGGTAGATATGTATAGGGAAAAAACATAGTATTTGTAGGATTCGGTACTGGCCAGTTTCACCCATCTTCTGTGGGGTCTTGGAACATATCCCCATAGATAAGATGGTCTACCATAGTGGAATAATGTCCTCTGATCTGCTTCTCCCCATTCTTTCTAGAAGCTTAGGCTTTGGTAAATCACACAAAAGTTCAGAAATGGCAGGTGAGCACTCAGGGGGATGCTCGTAATAAAAATCCGGCAGCAGAAACTATGCGATGCATTATCTTACTCATCCCTCCTTTGTATATCTCGAAGTCAGGTTCAAGGCAAGCTACGAAGCCTCCTTGCTTCATCTAAAAAATACAAAGAGGCTGACCCTGTTTATCTCACAGGCCTACCCTGGTAAATTTTGCCCAAATGAAATTTGATTTAAGCCTCAAGTTGCCAAGGAGTCACCATTCCCCTGGGTTGGCAAAGGGTTTACTTACAGAATCCTCAATGAGTATGCTTGAAAATTTCAAAGAGAAGAATGACAAGGGTCATGGCAGCTATTAATTGGACTAAATTAAATTTATCACTGGGCATTTTCCACAGGGTATCAATTTAATTATGGAGCAACCATGTAGTGGAACAAAGATCATTTTTCAAAGCAGTCACTGAGGATGGGCCCTGCAGAATGACAGTCAGCCTCTTGTTTGACATGCAGAAGGTGTCCTCCCTGGCATTTTTATTGGGTAATATATTACCATAAGAAGGTCTATGATAGGTGAAAAAGTAAAGCTTGAGATAATTAGGGAGTTTTGTAAGCTAATGAGTCATGTCCTTTCAATAGCTTCTTGGAATGTTCAGTATGGCTCCAGCTCTAGATGGTGTATGTGGAGACCCGGGCCCTAGACCCTGCCCCTCACAGGTCCTGCATGGTGAGCAACTCACCTTTCTCCCCCTTTTTTTTGAACTTTGTTAGGGGTTAACTGGTATACAAAAAGTTGCACATATTTCGTACACACTGCTTGATGACTTTGGATATGGACATACACCTGTGTGTAGACATCACCACAATCAAGATACTAAACATGTCCACCACCTCCAAAAATTTCCTCGTGTTCTTTTGTGGGTTTTGTTTTGTGCTAAGAACACTTAGCCTGAGATCTGTCCTCCTAACAGTGGCTCCACATTGCCTTTGCAGAGAAATTCCAAGCTGCTTCACAGAGGCCTCCTGGTCTCCTCAGCTCACCATGTTAGCTCACCTTTGGAGAACTCTCCCCAGTTCACATCAGAGTTCTGCCCATCGGTTCACTTGCTAAGTCCTCTCTACCTCCCACACCTGTGCCCATGTTAAGCCTTTTGCCTAAAATACTCCTCTGGCTCCTTCTGTATGCCCTTAGCCTTAACTCTTTTGTTTAGATAACACCTACTCATCCTAGGATCTTTTCCTCAAGGCAGCCAGCCTTCCTCACTCACCCCACCCACTGAGAGCACCCAAAGTGCCTTACTGACATCACTTATTTCACTGTATTGTAATTATCCTTTGTCCCCCATTAGATGCAGTGAAGCGTGCATCTCTCCTCACCACTGTCTCCTCCACTGCCTGTTACATGGTAGCCCCTTGGTAAATATTTATTAAACGAAAGAAGGGAGATCATCAAAAGACTAAGCTCATGCTACTAGAAGACAGAGTAAAGAGAAGATTACAACCTAGGACATGGTTCTGAGTGCCTGTAAGGGGCACAGGAGGACATCAACATGACATCGCACTTACCACTTCTGTTCTTGCAGAATTCATTTAAAGCAGGAACTGTTTGCAGGGAGAGAATAATAAATAAGGTTTACGGAAAAAAAAAAAAGATGTTTAGTCCATGGAATTAATCAGCAGACTCTTGCCTTTGCACTAAAGGTTGGCTTCCCTGGGCTCTGGTGAGATGCTGTTCAGGAACAAGAAAGGACCTCATGCCCACAGCCCTGAGCAGCCTAGGGGACTAGGAATAGAGCTGCTTTGTCCACTGCGGTGGGTGGGGAAGGCTGCTGCGCTGAATGACTGAGACCTCTGGAAAGGGTTTCGGGGTGCAGAGCAGCCTGTTGGAATTAGACATGATGCCTGCTCAAAAAAAACAGGAGTTTCATTTTCATTAAATGGAAATATTTACTGCCCAGGGGCATTTGGTGAAAAACAATTTGGTCTTGGGAAGTGGGGTCAGGCTCTGTGCCTTTGATAAAACTCATGCCAACCTCAAAAAAAAAAAAGCATGATGTGTCGCTATGTGGGACCCTATGGTTGGAGGTCTTACAAATAAATACAATGGGGCCAGTGTATTAAATGTGGCCGTTTTCCCATGGAGTTGGTCATCATGATGTCTACCATGTTTCAGAGTCAAGGTATCTAACCTCACCATAGTCACATGGCCAAATATGTAACTCTCATTAAAAGATTGAGTTATGTATTCAATATGGGGAAATCTCTATTCACTCTTGTGAACTGTGATGTATTTTATTTATCATTTTTAATTATATATATTTAAGGTATACAACATGATGTTTTGATATGCATATACATAGTGAAATGATTATTACAGTCAAGCAAATTAACATATCCATCACCTCACGCAGTTACCTTATGGTCAGAGCACCTAAAATCTACTTTCTTAGAACCTGTTCAGTTTAGGAACAATATTATTAACTATCATCCTCATACTGCACTTTAGACCTCTAGATTTCTTCATCCTACATAACTGCAACTTTGTACCCTTAAAGCTACATCCCCACTCTTTGTACCCTTTGTCCCCACTCTCCTTGACTCTACCTCTGGGAACCCCACTGTTCTCTCTGCTTCTATGAGTTTGACTCTTTTCTTTTCTTTCTTTCTTTTTTTTTTTTGAGATAAAGTCTCACTCTTGTGGCCCAGGCTGGAGTGCAGTGGCATGATCTCGGCTCATTGCAATCTCCACCTCCCAGGTTCAAGGGATTTTCCTGCCTCAGCCTCCCAAGTAGCTGGGATTATAGGTGCACACCATCATGCCCGGCTAATTTTTTGTATTTTTACTAGAGATGAGGATTCACCAAGTTGGCCAGGCTGGTCTCAAACTCCTGACCTCAGATGATCCACCTACCTCGGCCATCCCTCAGACTGCTGGGATTACAGACATGAGCCACTGCGCCCAGCTGAGTTTGACTCTTTTTGATTCCACGTATAAGTGACAACATCTGGTATTTGCTGTTCTGTGCTTTAGTTCACTTAGCATAATGTCCTTCAGGTGTATTCATGTTGACAAGGATGGCAGGACTTCCTTCTTTTATATGGTGAGTGATATTCCATCATGTATATATGACACAATTTCTTTATCCATTCATCATGTATTGATAAACATTTAGGTTTATTTCATATCTTGGCTATTGTAAATGATGTTGCAATGAACATGGGGGTTACAGACATTGCTATGAGTTGCTGACTTCATTTCCTTTAGGATAAATACCCAGAAGTGGGATGGCTGGGTCATATGGTGGAGGCAGCTCTTGTTTACAGGGGTCAGAGGGTAACTTGAGCAGTGGCCCTGGGGATATAGGAATGGCTTAGCAGCTCAGTCTAAGGTAGCCAAGTGAGCACAGGAAAGAAGGTGTCCCACTGCCTTCCACTGCACAGTGAAGGATGAACGTTTGTGCTCCAGGGAAAGAGATTCTGAAAAGTGAGATGGGGTGTAGCAGGAGAGATGGCACCACACAGTGGGAAGCACATGACCATTCTTGAATGAAGCTATAAGCTTCCTATGTACTAAATACCTCTCCCAGTGCTTCTCAGTTCTAACACCCTGCACAGGAAACACTGAGATGCTCCATAGTTGCCTGTTGAGTGTCGGTGCTCTTGGGATGTGCAGGGCTGACTGCAGGGTGTCCTCAGTTTCCAAAGGCAGGTGCAGGATGCAGCTGTAAATGCAAGAGGGTAAGAGAACATCTCTAAAGCCACTACTAAACACAGAACTCCTTCGAAGAAAAGGTCCTTCATGACTTCTCATGATGGAATGGTGGTTCCATTTGGTAATTCTTTGCAGCATATTATTTCTACCTCTGACTGACGGCTTTTGTCACTGAAGCCTCCAGCCGTCTGTGTCATTGCTGTTTGTTTTGAGGTGAGTATTTATGGTCTATGGGTTGTTCAGACATATATTTTTATTTAGAAGTGAAATTAGCATCTGCTAGGCAACTATTTTAAATCTTGTAATTCTTGTAGCAGTTAAACATAGAATTTTTTCTTTCACGAGTTTCTGATTCGCTTAATAAATATCTACTAAGATAGTTTGCTAGACTGTGGGGATATGGAGATGAATAAATCAGGGCCCCCTTTCTCATGGACTTAGAGTCTAGTGGATGAGACTCATGTGAAAACAAATAAGTATCGTGCAGGGTGATAAGTATAAGGATAGAGAGATGTCCAACAGACAGTGTGACGAAGTTGCGCAGAGACCAGAGAGATGGTCAGCCAAGAAGACAAGAAATATGTGCTGTGGGAGCAGGGAGAGGAGTGTGCCAGCTGTAGGAAATAGCATATGTAGCGCTGTGTCATTCTCTTGATAATAATCATCTTCTCCACAGCACTGATCTTTCTGTGTGATATTCACTGTGTTCTTTTTGAACAATTATAGTATCCTCCAGGTTAACAAAGGAAATATTAAACAGCACCAGGCTCAGGACTAACTTTCATCACAGCAGCCCTGAGGGTTTTTACTATATCCTGAGGAAATTCCTTGGAACCTCAGGGTGACACCAGTTTTGATGTTTTTACTGCACTGTCCCGCTGTGAGAGGTACTGCATTATAATAGACTCTTCTAGTACTTTCAGGAACAAAATCCACTTTGGATGTCATCCTAGTCTCATATTGAAGTGAGTTTTGACCTAACTGGATCATGCTTTTGGGGGAAGCTCTGGAGTATTTTGAATTTAGCTAGTCATCCAACGCAGACTTCAGATCTTTAGTTTATCTGCTTCTTTTTTTCTGCTTGATCAGTTTCTGAAAAAGCTATTTTAATATCCATCTTCGGTTAGGAATCTTTTTTCTCCCTATGGTTCAGTCTATTGCTTCTCTTCCTTTTCTGAGGCTGAGCTGTTAGAGACATGCAGTCAGCACTCCATATCCATGAGTTGTGGAGTCAAACAACCACAGATCAAAAATATTCGGGAAAAAAAGGATGGCTGTCTCTATACTGAACATGTATAGACTTTTTTTTTCTTGTCATTATTCCCTAAACAATACAGTAGAACATTTACACTCTATTAGGTATTATAAGTAATCTAGAGTTTATTTACGGTATACAGAAGATATGCGTGGGTTATATGCAAATACTACACCATTTTATACCAGGGGCTAGAGCATATGTGATTTTGGTATCCTCAGTGGGTCCTGGAACCAATCCCCCAGGGATACCATGGGACAAGTGTATATATTTATGATGATAATACCTTCTCTTTTTTCCTTTGTCATGTATACGGTCCATTTTTGTATTTATGATAATTTTGGTCATCATCTGTATTTTGTCACCTATTAAGATTATACCCCAGCTTTGTAACTGTATTTGCATGCGGTATCTTTTTCAACATTTAACTTTCAACCTTTTTACATCATTTTCGTTTTAATTGAGCCTCTTTATAAACAACATGTAGGTAGATCTTCTTTTCTTCTTTTTAATCTGGTAATTTCTAGAAGTTTAAAATTTAATCATTTTATTACTGGTGGTAAGTGTAATTTTATAACTGTCTTCTGCAATTTTGTTTTCTGTTTTTCATTTGATGTATTTTTTGTCTCTCCGGAATTCCACTGCATAAATTTTCTTCATGTTCTTCTGATGGAATAATGTGATAACTATCACTGAACTTAGAATCTCCATTGCTTCTTTAAACGTATCAATATCTATCTCTCTCACCTCACAAGACAAATATTTTAGCATGTTCTAACATCCCTTTAGTCTGTCCTATCTAGCTTCATTTCCATGATATTACTATTGCCCAATTTTTAGTTTTTAATTTTTATGGGTATACTTTCTTTTCTTTGAGCCTAGTCTTTTTTTAATCTAAAATAAAAGTTACCAAGATATTTGCTCATCTTTTTTTGGGTTTTGTTTTGTTTTGTTTTGTTTTGTTTGAGACGGAGTTTCTCTCTTGTTGCCCAGGCTGGAATGCAATGGCATGATCTCTACTCACTGCAACCTCTACCTCCTGGGTTCAAGCGATTCTCCTGCCTCAGCCTCCTGAGTAGCTGGGATTACAGGCATGTGCCACCACCCCCGGCTAATTTTGTATTTTTAGTAGAGACAGAGGGTCTCCATGTTTGTCAGGCTGGTCTCCAGCTCCCAACCTCAGGTGATCCACCCGCCTCGGCCTCCCAGAGTTCTGGGATTACAGGCATGAGCCACCGTGCCCAGCCTCATCTTTCTTTCCATGTGTCTTTCAGTATCAATCTGATTTTTCTGCTCTTTTTAATGGAGACTTTTTTCTATGTGTTTTGTGTCTTGGTGTGAAAAAACTTCTGAGATCTTGTGGATGAGAGGTTTGCTTCAGATTCAGATGACAGTTTAGCTGAGTCTAAAATTATAGGTTCAAAGATCTTTGAAAATCTTATTTCACCGTCTTTTTTTACACCCAGTGCTGCTACTGTGACTTCTGATATCATTTCATTCTAGTTCCTTGTTGAGTAATCTGCTTCCTTTCTAAAGAGTCTTTAGAATTTTCACTTTGTCTTTAATGTTGGTAAGTTTCACTGTATTAAAGGATGGATTTATCTTATCTCTCCTATTTGACACCCTTTAATTCTGGGAAATTACATAGTTTGCCCTTTCTATTTTCTTTTTTATTGTCCTGTTAGGAAGCATAGTATCAAATATTGGTAATTCTTCTCTCACATCTCCTAGCTTTTCTTTTATATTTTCTGCATTCAACTTGCTGTTTATCCAATTTACTATGTTTTTTGTTTCATCTGTTATTGTATCCATATGTAATATTTGTATATAATTGTTTATGTTTCATATTATTGCTTCATATTTATCTTTTTAAGTAGAGTTATACTTATTTTAAATCTTTTTGTACTTCTGTTGTAATACCTCTGCTTTGGATGGTTCCAGTTTTTGTCTTTCATTTATAGTGTGTGTACTCCTCAGTTATGAAGTTATTTTGACCTGTAAGCTCATGTTTCTTTGGGAGAATCGGTTACTCTGGTAATTTTTTGGATAAAGAGCCAAAAGTCAGCTTAGTGGCGGAGAATTTCAGGAACAGGTTAAGGAATAAACTCTGAGGGCAGCCAGGAGCCTGTGCATCATAGACCCACTCTTGGTCCCTACCACTGTGCTGCTCAGTGTTTCACTTTCAGACCCTTAAGGGGGTGGTTTTCAAGTTTCATTGTGAATCTGAATCACCAGAGAGCCTATTACAGTACAGAGTGCTGGGTCCCACCCCCAGAGTCTCTTGCATGGCTTGTTCAGGATGGACCTGGTGACTGGCATCTCTAACAAGTCCCCTAGTGATGCAGATGCTGCTGGTCTTGGGACCACAGTTTGAGAAGTGCTGCCTTAGGGGGTGCCACAGTGGGAGGAGTCAGGTTCCCTGAACTGTAACTCACTGATTATAAGGGCAAGAAGGGGAAAGAAAGAGAGAGTGATTGTCCAAGGAGGGACTGATCAGCGCTCACTGATCTTCAAAATTCCCCCAGCAAGGTTTGCCACTGCCAAGTTATCCCTTCCTATACACACCTGGGGCTGGGCTCTTCCTGCAGACGTCCAGGTGGAAGGTATCTGCCCAAGGTATGAAGGGAAAAGGCAAGAGCAGGGACAGCTTTCCTCTGACCTCCTTCACTTTGTCTGCGGCTGCCTTCTTGATGTTCACCCGCATGCGTTCAAGACAGACTTCAGACTCTTCAGCCATTTCTCACTGCTTTGTTTTCATTTCCGTTTTTTCACTTCTTTACCTTCATTCTTCCAGAGCTGTTTTGCAGGGAAGGAGCAACAGTCTCTGTACCTCACTAGCTTGAACTCTGAAGCTGTCATTATGAAATCCTGTTCAATAGTTTCCTCTTGATGTTAAACTAGAGACAGAAAATGCATACCTCAAAAGGACAGGAGTAGGAAGGCGTATCACATCTAGAGAGGCAGGGAGAGCCACGTCATGCTGGGCCCTGAGGGTGGGAGGGAAGTTTTACAACAGTGTATCAGGAAACATTGATGATTTATTTAGAAAACAGACATCACTCGATTTACATTTTAAGATCACTCTGGCTGCTTTACAAAGCATAGATGGTGGTTTGACAAAAATGAAAGCAGGGAGACCATTTATAAATTATCTAAGCAAGTGATTTGAACTAAGATGGTGGCAATGGAGATGGGGAGAAGTGAATGGATTAAAGATATATCTTGGAGATAGATATGATAGAATGTGCTGATGAACTGGATATGAGGGAAGAGGGAAAAAAAAGAAATTGACTCCTAGGTTTTCAGCTTGAGCAACTGGATGGAGATTGGTGCCATTTCTTGTGATGGGAAAACAGGTAGGGGCATGAGGTGGGGGTAAGGGATGGAATGGGAGCAGAGATTAATGGTTCTATTTAGTATATGTGAAGTTTAAGACTTAGTCATCCAAGTGGATATGTCAAATCAGTGGTTGGCTGTACTGGAGCACACAGGAGAGTGCAGTTGGGGTCACACATGTAGGAGTCATTGGCACATAAATCAATGAAATCAGTGAAGGAATCTGTGTGGATGGAAAGGGGGAAAACCAAGTCCTGACACAAGGTTCCCTCTCTGCTAATGTTTGAGTGAAGATGGACCATTACAGTGCCCCTTGGGGACATAAAATACCCTTGGGGGACATTGTGAACAAGATTTCAACATGAGGTAGGAAATTAGAAAAAGTGACTTCCCAGTCCTGAGCTTCTAAATTTCTTTCTTCCTAAAGTCCAATCTGGATGTTTAATCTGTCTCACAGCATTCACATTTTTAGTTATTATGAGTCACTAAAGACTTAGTAATGGTTTTAGAGCATGGTGATGTGCCTGCTGACTGTTTGGGGATATTCCAAGTGGCTGTGATACTGTAACTAAGACATTTAGATGAGTGGCTTCAATGCAGTCATGTGGTCCCCAGAATACCCTAACAGCTGTACTCCTATTCATCAGTTCATCCCTGATGGCTTCCTCCATGAACCAAAGAGCAGCACCCCTAATCCTGTGAATTCCTGGACATCCATTTCATATGCTCTTTTCTTCCTGCCCTTAAAAAACACCCTGAGAGCTATGTTTTCATGTTTGATATTTTCAAAGGACTATAAGCTGCCTCAGATTATTGGCCAAATCCTGTGAAATCAGGAGCATGCTTTTTTTGTGAATACATATTACTTTTAATTTTTCTATTGGAAGTCAGTCCAATAGACAGAAACATGCCCAAAATGTAAATAAGAAAATGCTTTGCCATTGCAAATGTATTGTAACTGCCCAGAACAGTCCAATCTCAGGCCAAACCAATGGTACCTGGAAACTAGATCCTTCCAGCAGGGCTTGTGATGAATGTGCTACAGGATGCATTTTGTGCTTTCTCCAGAGAGGTTCCTCATGCTGATCCCTTGCCATAGAAAGGTGCAAATCACCAGTGATGCCCGTACATCCTTATCCCACAGACTTTGGCTCCAACCAGCAGGCAAAGCTGCCTTCTGAGAATTTTTGCTCATCAAACCTAATACTCAAAATGACAAGTTCTAGGAAACTAGATTTATCCTCTAGAGGTTCAGCTAATTGTCTGCATTTAAATTTTGCTCAAATGGAAGAGATAATTCTCTACACTTCCAGAGGCAGAATATGTATGAATGTAAACTCACTGTAAATATAGCAACTAATTTTCTTTGAGCTTCTTAAGGACAAGCCTAATTTGGTGACCCAAATTGTGAGAAGAGTGTTGTTGGTTTGAAGACCTTGGAGTAGGAAGGCCTGGTGACTGTGTCTTTCTCTGGGCTTCTTTTTATTTCCAGCCAATGCTACACCATCATCTTATACAGTTTTGTCAGGTCTGTGTGTCTGTACCTTTTCTAATTGTGTGCTAAGTATACTTAAGTAATCTCTATGTAATGCTAAGATTTTTAAAAAATGCTTGTTCTCTTTACGTTTCATCCCTTATCTTACCTCTCATATCTTATCTCATTGGATAAGCTCATCAAAATAGATCCCGTGTCTGCCATGCCACAGTCTACCTCTGGCTGCCAAAAGGTAAGACAGGTATGGAGAGGATTCTGGGAAGATGGTAGCAGAGGCAGTGTCGTTTTTCCATTCTATCTATATTCTCACATTAAAATAAAGCAACTAGAGAGCAAAGACAAAAGCCCATGAACATTTGTAACGAAATTCAATGAAAATATATTCCCAGCACCCCAGAATACAGACCACCAACAAGCCACAGGGCCTGCCTGGTGTCTGTGGGGGAAAGAAAGAAGCAATGATGGACCCAGTGTTGGCAGCGACTGAGGGAATTGAGAATAAAAGGACCCCAAATTGCCATCAGGAATTCCCAGGAAAGAACAGACTACTTTAGGAAGCACGCTAAAACTGGATGGGATTCTTCTGACTCCATACCAGGTCAGTGCAAGAGGCTCAGGGCAAGAGGGACTGATGTATCCAGAGCCTTTGAGCCCTATGGACACTAGAAACTGGCCCAGCAGGGCTCCCTTCTGGGATGGGGCCCACACTGAGGAGGGGCTGCGGGGATGAGGTCAGAATTGAGCAGGATGGGGACAAACAGAGAGGAAGGAAAAATAAATTCCAGACAAAAGCCAGGGAGGGAGATAGAGCCAGGAAATCCCAGAAACCAAGCTGCCATTTACATAAACTATCAGGAAAAAACAAGAGGACGCACAGCGGAGTTAGCATGACCTTCCCGAGCCCTATCTCATTCAAAAAGTTCAGAAAAATCAATTTCACAGGAAAATGAGCATGAGAAAAATATTAAAGTCAAATCCCAGGCAAAGTTATTATAAGAAAAAGGAACCCAAGGAGCAGAATAAAAATTCTACACAATGAAAGTGTGACGGAAAAATGTGTCCACAAATTGAACAAAGTGAAACCTGGCATTTCAAAATGGTAGAAAATTATATAAGATGTGAGAGGAAAAAAAAAAAAAAAACCATAAACCAGAATTAGCAAAACTCAGAAATGAGGAAAGAATTCAAAATAAAAGAAAAAGTCGTTTCAAAAATTAAGATTAAACTGGAAGAAACTCAAGAGCATATAAACGTAGTATCATGCCTTAAGAGAAATAAAAGGTAAAAGGGATTCTACAAATTAAAAGAAATGAAGTGATTTTTACAAAGTGAGAGAAACTGACAAATATTAAAGATGGGCAAAAAGATCAAACATACAGCTCATAGTAGTTCCTTACAGGATTAAAAAACCCACAAAATCCAAAGCAAAGAAACAAAACAAACACTGAAAACTATAATTCAAGAAAACATTCCAGAAATAAAGACAAATTGAAACTGCATATTTAAAGAGCATTTTATACCTGAAGGAATTTCTGTTAGCTGTATGGTTGATCGTTTTCCCACCTTCAATATTTATCACCTTCTCTCACATTTTTTATCATTTCATTTCATTTTAACTTTTAGAATATCTGAGAATAATAACCCCCAAATGACCAACACCCAGATATTTTCTTGTAAAGTTATGGGAGTTTAGAGAAAAGAAAAAAATTTCTTTGAGTACATAGAAAAAAAAAAGAGTATATGATTTTTTTAAATGAAGGAAAAAAGATAATTTTTTGACAGCAGTGCTAAAAGAAAATGGAGTAACATTATTATTATTATTATTCTTTAAGTTCTGGGATACATGTGCAGAACATGCAGGTTTGTTACATAGGTATACACATGCCATGGTGGTTTGCTGCACCCATCGACCCATCATCTACATTAGGTATTTCTCCTAATGCTACCTCTCCCCTAGCCCCTCACCCACTGACAGGCCCCAGTGTGTGATGTTCCCCTCCCTGTGTCCATGCGTTCTCATTGTTAAACTCCCACTTATGAGTGAGAACATGCAGTGTTTGGTTTTCTGTTCCTGTGTTAGTTTGCTGAGAATGATGGTTCCCAGCTTCATCCATGTCCCTGCAAAGGACATGAACTCATCCTTTTTTATGATTGCTTGGTATTCCATGGTGTATATGTGCCATATTTTCTTTATCCAGACTATCATTGATGGCCATTTGGGTTGGTTCCCAGTCTTTGCTATTGTGAACAGTGCTGCGATAAACATACATGTGCATGTGTCTTTATAGTAGAATGATTTATAATCCTTTGAGTATATACCCAGTAATGGGATTGCTGGGTCAAATGCTATTTCTGGTTCTAGATCCTTGAAAAATCACCACACTATCTTCCACAATAGTTGAACTACTTTACACTCCCACCAACAGTGTAAAAGCATTCCTATTTCTCCACATCCTCTCCAGCATCTGTTGCTTCCTGACTTTTTAATGATCGCCATTCTAACTGACATGAGATGTCATCTCATTGTGGTTTTGATTTGCATTTCTCTAATGACCAGTGATGATGAGCTTTTTTTCGTATGTATGTTGGCAACATAAAATTTCATGTTTGTTGGTCTTCTTTTGAGAAGAATCTGTTTAACCTGCTCAGGTAAAGGAAGTGTCATCCTAGGATTTTATATCAAGTCTAAAGGACATCCACTCTTATCAACATGCAAAAACTCAAGGAATATTGTTCTCATGAACACTTCCTAAAGAATCTTCTGGAAACCAAGCTTCAGACAATCACATGACTAGAGAGACATTAACAGTAAGAACTGGTGTGGAGCATTACAGTAAGTGGGGCAGGCTCAGAGAGTACAGTGTATCTGTGCTCTCACATATATATAGATACAGCCCAGTGATAAAAATGGAGGAATAGGTGGCTCATGCCTATAATTCCAGCACTTAGGGAGGCCAAGTTGGGGGCACTGTTTGAGGCCAGGAGTTCAAGACCAGCCTGGGCAACATAGTGAGACCCTCATCTCTACAAAAAATAGTAAAATAAAATGCAAATGAGGGAAGAATAAGGAAAGCACATATAAAAATGTGTTAATGCTTTCAGTAATCATGTAGGTGGTAGTATTAGTGGTGTTATTCAGAGGCTGTTGAGTAATGTAACATAAAACAAATGAGCAATTATGAGATACTGTATTTTAATTCTATTTTCCTGATGTCTTTGAAAACTCACATTCTGGCTGGGCACAGTGGCTCACACCTGTAATCCCAGGATTTTGGGAGGCAGAGGTGGACAGAGCACTTGAGCGTTGGTAATTTGATACCAGTCATAGGCAACATGGCAAAACCTCATCTCCACTAAAAATACAAAAACTAGCTGGGTGGGGTGGTATATGCCTGTAGTCCCAGCTACTCAGGAGGCTGAGGTTAGAGAAGTAAAGGAGAAAATGACAGATGAGCTCAGGAAGTAGAGGCTGCTGTGAGCTGTGATTATGCCACTGCACTCCAGCCAGAGCAAGAGAGTGAGGCCCTGTCTCAAAAAAAGAAAAGAAAACTCACATTCACAAGGTGGAAGAAAGGAGCTCAGATGTAATAGGGGAAGTTGAGCACACACCCTAATGTCTTGGAATTGAATTGGAAATCTCAATATGAACTCATAAAAGATTTTATGTGTGTGTCCATCTATCTATTGGCATACAAATATTTCTTAGTTCAACTGCCAATCCAGTAGCCGTGAGCATGCCTCATTCACTAACAGAAACCAACCCTTCTTGGAGAAACAGTTGCTTCCAAGTCTAAGCAGGAAATGTATAAGATGAGCCTGGGATGTCTTATAGTACTAGAGAGCCAGGAAGTTATCAGAGACCACAGGGGTCAGGCAGGGGAGCACAAATCAGATGTCTGGCATTCTCCTTCCCCCGATAGTTTCAATAGTTATCACAATTAAAATTTTAAAAATCAAATACGCATCGGAATTCCTTACATTTACTTTTGATCAGCAAATGTTAATAATGTAGACATGGGATGACACCATAATCTTTTTAGTGGTTAATATTTCTAAAGGTTTTACTCTAGCCTCCTTCAGGTCTACCCAAGAGCCCTCCTTCATCCAGCATTTAGAGGCTCCTGCCTGATGTAATGACAAAAGAAATCCACTAGGGGGAGAGATAAGCAAGTATGTAAATCACCCATCTGTATCCGTAGGGGATTATTGACTCCAGGACTCCCAGAGATATACCGAAATTTCAGGATGCTCAAGTCTCTTAGGCAAAATGATGTGTTATTTGTATATAACCTATGCACATCCTCCATATACCTGAAACCATCTCTAAATTACTTAATAATACCCAACACGATGTAAATGCTATGTAAATAGTTGTTTTGCTGTATTTTTTACTTGTATTATTTTTTATTGTTATTTTTTATTTTTTTCAAATATTTTCAATCTGTAGTCTGTTGAATCTGTGGATGAAAACTCGTGGATACAGGGGGCTGATTACATAGAGGGAGAATTTGTTTCTCTGCTTTTGTTTCATTGTTTTAAGACAATTTTATTTGAGAGAGAAATATTACTTTGGGACAGATTGTCTAATATCTTAGACAATCTAGGACTGGTTTCTTAGCCCCTTCTTTTAAAGGATGTTGATAAACTTCCATGTCCTTCTAAGTGAAAACTGCTATTCATTTGATTATCATTATTATTTTTTTATTATTATTATTATTATTATTTTGAGAAACAAAATCTTGCTGTGTTGCCCAGGCTGGAGTACAGTGGCACAATCTCGGCTCACTGCAACTTCTGACTCCCGGGTTCAAGCGATTCTTCTGCCTCAGTTTCCCAAGTAGCTGGGACTACCGGTGCAGCTTAAAAGATTTTATAATGCCTTTGTTAAACTACAACAATTAAGTTAAAATATTGTTACTGCCTAAATATACACAGTTTAATGGAAAGGAATAGAAAGTAAGGGATCCAATAACATATAAGAATTCAATGAATGCTCACAATTGCCTGAAAAATTATTGAGGAAAGGATGGATTATTCAAAGATAGGAGAGTTAGAACTCTACTTCACACCATATACCAATAAATAAATAAATAAATAAATAGAAAAACCAATAGGGTGGAGTAATTTTTAAATGTAAAAAATAACATTCAATTACTGTAAGAAAATATGTTTTATATTTATATGTTCTTTTTGTCAGTAAGACTTTTCTAAGCATGATATCAAATGTAGAAGCCATTAAAAATATACTGACAAATATATCTATCTAAAAACTTAAACTTCTATTTGGTGAAGAATACCATAAAGAAAATTAAAAAGTAAACAACAAATTGGAAAAATTATCTATAAGATATACAATCAAAAGTTTTGACTTTTAATATATGAAAAGTTTTCAAAAATAAGACAAAGACCCACCAAATGAACACATTAAACATATTTCAAATTAACAATGTCATAGATTAAAAAATTAACAATGTCAAAGACATAGAACAAAGGCGATAATTTTTTCCACATTGGATGGGAAAAGACTAAAAAGAACAATAATAATGCCTGGAGTCTGTGAGAATGTGGTAAAGTTGAAAATCATACACTATTGGCGCAATTACAAATTGGTAAGACCTCACTGGAAGATAATTTTGCAATACGGCTGAAGCCTTTGTAAAGTGCACACACTGTAACCCAGCAGTACCACTTCAAGAAATGTACCCGAAAGAGATCATCAAGAATGCAATATGGTGCACCAAAACGTTCAGGATTAAAAGACAGATAATGTTGGCGAGGATGAGGAGTCATTGTAACTGTCATGCATTGCTGACGGAAATGGAAAACGGTGAAGACACTTTGGGAAACAGTTGAGCAGTTCCTCAAAAAGTTACAGTTACTTAGAAAAAGGTTTAACTTAGAGTTAGGCTTGGGCCTTAGGTGTATATTCAAGAGAAATGAAAACATATACCCACAAAGCAATCTTGCGTAGGAGTGTTCAGAGCAGCGTTATTCATCATAGCCAAAAAGTAGAAATACCCCCGATCTCCATTAACTGATGAATAAATAAACAAAATGTGATATATCCATACTTTTTATTAAGTAATAAAAAGAAAGGAAGTACCGATACATGCTACAACGTGAATGAACCTTGAAAACATGATAATGAGTGAAAGAAGTCTGTCACAAAAGGGCACATGTTGTATAACACCATTTAAATGAGGTGTCCAGATTAGGTAAGCCCATGGAGACAGCAAGTAGATGAGTGGTTGCCTAGGGTTGAGGAGGGTGAGAAATAGAAGGTGAATGCTAACAGGTACAGAGATTTGGGGAGGAGATGATAAAAATGTTATAAAATGTATTACGGTGATGGTTGTATAACTCCATAATTATGCAAAAAAACCACTGAAGTGTGCACTTTAAGTGGATGAATTGTATGGTATGCATCTTATATCTCAATAAAACTAATTTTTAAGATGTTCACAATGATACTCTTACAATAGGAGAAAAATCTGTATGTCTTACCTCTTCCCTGCTACAACATAATCCAAGCCATCATCATCTCATCCTTAGATTATTGCAATGACCTCTTACCTCGTTTTTCTTTTTTATATTCTCATCTCCTGCAGTCGACTTTCCACGCAGCAGTCAGAGTGATCCTTTCAAACATAAGCCAGATCACGCTGCTGCGCTGCTCAGAACCCTCCAGGGACTCCTACCTCATGCAATAGCCACTGGGCACTAGTGGCCTGGTGATTACCTCTCTGACATCATCTTCTCCTTTGGTATATATTTAACATATTTCCATATTAATGATTTTTTAAAAACAAAGAAGGAAAGGACCCAATTATATTGAGTTAATTTACATGAGGGCGCAATTCTAAAAACACAATGCAAGCATGGTTGTTTTCTCTCGGGAAAGATTCTGTTTTCAACATCTGTGTCCTCCCATGGCACCTGAGCAAGGGCGGTCTCGCTTTCTTTGCACATTGTATTCTCCTTGTACTCTGGGTTTTTGAGTCATTAACCTCATTGGCTGGCACTTACAGTATATGCAAAGCAGCTGGTGGCTCACCTGCAGAAACTTGATGAAGCACTTAGTTCTTAATTTTATATTGTTCTGCATTCAGACCTGATCATGACATTTCTTCACCAGAAATAACTCTGTTGAAGGGATGAAAAACGGGAAAGTATTTCAGGAAACACGTTGTTTGACTTTTTTTTCTTTTGGTGCATATGTCAATATTTTGTGATTTTCCATACTTCCCAATAAAATGGCCTCTGAAACCTTGCAGGTGTATTGACACTAACTTGTTTCACAGCCATTTATGAGTCGATTCAGCCCGTCGTCTACCTTCAGGACTCATCTTCACTAAATCGTGACTTTAACTTCAGCCTCTCCTTTGTTTCTGGGGTTGAGAACTGATGGTTCAGATTTCAAACAAGATTCTTGTTTCTTGCATTTGGACCAACATAAATTAATGTGGGTGAGGGAATAGCTTCATTGTCTCCATTCTGTTAAATCATGTGAGTCCTGCAAGCTATCTTATTGCTTCTAACTAATCTGCATAATTATTTCTACTAACAAAATTACCTAAAAATAGCTTTAATTGCTTACCTTGTTGCCAAACTAATACATATCTATTGTAAAGAACCTTTAGAAGATGTGAATAAGCAAGGTTATCTATAACTTTACCCCAACAAAGGGATAGTTGTCTATCCTTTCAATACTTATAGTTTTGCTTACATTAAAAATTGAGTTATTTTCTCTAATACTTTATTACTTTTTTCACTGAAAAATAAATATATATTGAATACTTTCTGCTACATATTTTTACATCATAGATATTTCTGTATCATTTTTTATCACTGTCTAGCATTTGTTGGTGTGGACATACCATAATCTACTATAATCTCCTATCACTGAGTATTTACTAGTTTTTCATGATTATAAGGAAGCCTTGTTATTAACATTCTTCTGGTTTAATATTTGCATACCTTCATGATTTCCCTAGTATCAACTCCTAGACATGGAATTGGTTGTCAAAAAGTATGTGCATATTTGAGACTTTCCCTGCATTTTGCCAAATAATTCATTCTCTTTGTTTTTTGTCAAGTGCATTACCTGTGGTGGACAAAAGCTCCGAGAACAGTGAACTAAGAAATATATGTAATCACTGTTTTATAAGATATTAGGAAAGAAAAGAACCCTCCGTTTTTTGTGCTTTACAGATAAGAAAAGAAAACTAATGAACAAAGGAGATTTTTTTTCCCATAGCAGTAGATTTTTTCCCATCCTTTTATGAAATAAATAATAAAGATATTTAGAGTTTTTTGTTGATCTGAACTTTGGAACAATGTTTCACTATTTTTTTGAATGGAACCCACTTTTGCTTTACACCAGGACTGCATGGGGTCTCTCATACCCAGAGCATTATAGACGCTATAGAACTTTCTCAGTGCAACACTCTTCACACACACAAATGTGAAGTTTGTGTACGATGTGTGACATATTTAAGTCGAACATTTACTAACTGAGACCTAAACCCACGCATGCCATTCTCAGTATTTCTGAGAAACTAATCGTCGCCAAGGAAAACAAGCAGTGAGAAGAACTACTGGCACTTCAGACACTTAAGTGCATATGCTGGGCACAGTAGTTCACGTCTGTATCCAGCACTTTGGGAGGCTGAGGTGGGCAGATCACCTGAGGTCAGGAGTTTGAGACCAGCCTGGCCAACATGGTGAAACCCCGTCTCTACCAAAAATACAAAAGTTAGCTGGGTGTGGCGGCAGGTGCCTGTAATCCCAGCTACTCGGGAGGCTGAGGCGGGAGAATCACTTGAACCCAGGAGGCAGAGGTTGCAGTGAGCCAAGATCGCGCCACTGTACTCCGTCTCAAAAAAATAAACAAATAAAATAAAAATTAAAATAAACCTATACGGAGAATAAACTTTTGCCAATAAAAATGTACTAAAGTAACATTGCCTTGGGAATTCTCAGATAGGCTTTACACACTGGAGCCATCAATGTCTCACCCTTTGGTCACCGTCTTCGTAATCTCATAATCAAAATTTTGTTTCACGTGTGGAATTTTCCTTCTAGAGTGTAATTTGTAGGCAAGGGACTCATCCATGCCTTCATTCCCTCACTCATTCAGTTGTGTATTTACCCTCATGGTCTAGGTGGGGATGCTAACAATAATCACTACACAATCATGGCAGAAATGAGCTGAAAAGTATACCTTTGTCAGGCCCTTTGTGTCTGGACTGATTTCTCACAAGATTTTAGACCTGTATATGTTGCAGGAATCATTGGTGCCAAAGCACTAGTTTATAGCTGAGGACAATGGGGCATAGAGAAGTTAAAGAGACACAGAGCACATTTTTCATGCACTGAAACCTGCCTCCTTCATTTACTAGGATCATTAATATCTGTTGATAGGATTTGGATTCAAGGATGAAGTCCTATATTTCTCCATCAAGGGCCCAGCCTCATGCCATGTGGGCTAATGGCAATTGCCATGAAACCTCAAGATCCTCACTAAGCATACATGATTATCTTTGAGGACAGAAATATATAGCAGGCCTACACAGAACAATTTTAAAAATAGCACCCCTGCTCTTCTTCCACTGCCATCGATGTTGAAGTTTCAGACCAGCGTCAACCCAGGAACCATGAAAGACTCAGGCCTGTACTTGCAAGAAAGTTAGAGAAGACCCAGGCAGCACAACAGTGTTGTTGGAGACAAGGCTGTTCCAGGCTTTTGCTAGAGGAGTAACAGTGGCTCTGGAACCCAAGCCCTCAACTCCAAAGGTGAAGCTAATGCCTCCATCTCTGCCCAGGGAGAACCTGGAGACTTCACATGTGGAATTCTCCCTTCGAGTTGGGTTAAATATGGATCACCCAAGCCAGGGTACGAGAAGCATGAGAAAGACACTATTCCTATTACGCTAGGACAATAAGCACAGGCCAGGACTGTCCCGGGCAACCCAGAACATACGGTCACGCTACTTACAGTGATCCCCAAGTGTTCTTGAGGCTCTTGGTCCCAGCTAACCAAGAGCATCAGGAAGCACTGAGCCCCTTGTTAACTCAAATGATTGAAAATGATTGACTAGCCAATAGCCCTGGTCCTGTCTTCCTAAGACCCTATGGCTTTCACTGCAGCTGTTCTCTGCTCTGTGAGGCAACTTTAACCCAAGTGTACCTGTTATACATATTGGACACACATCAAAGCTGAAACACCGTTATCACTTATAAAACTGGGTATCTTTTCTCTTTGTGTGGATCAACGTCTGTCTTTGTCAACAATGCCATGTATGCCATCCGTAAAATGTTAAATTAATAGGGTCGGGCTATTCCTCCATCTCTCTTGGATCCAGCCTTTCCTGCTTCTCTCCATTTCTGTGACCCTCAGTGGTGGTGGCCCAGGCTCCAGACACTGCAGCTGCTTTGTAGTGTCCTCCTGCTCTCAGCACTCACCTTCCACTCATACTGTCATTCTGCACTCAACAGGAAGAATTATCAGCCTTGGTTCAGTTACTTTTTGCGATTTACTCTGTGCCAGCCACTGGGCTAAGTGTTTTCACTTATCTCATTTATCCCACAGTGGCCTTCCAAGGTGGGCAGTATTATGATCCCAACTTAAAAGATGGAGGAAGGAGGCATAGAAGTGTGAAGTACCTTGCTCGAGATCAAACTGGTAGCAGATTCTGGGGCGTGATTTTTAATCCAAATCTGTCTTTTTGCAGAGGTTGATGCTACACTGCACTTAGAGTTACACTATGCTGCTTCCCATCTTTTTGGCAAATTATGCCTCTTCCTGGGCTCTTCTAGTGACTCTCCATCAAAATTCCTAGAGGCCAGGTGCGGTGGCTCATGCCTGTAATCCCAGCTCTTTGTGAGGCCAAGGCAGGCAGATCACTTGAGCCCAGGAGTTTGAGACCAGCCTGAAGAAACCCCATCTCTACAAAAAATACAAAAATTGTCCAGTGGCTAGCAGCTGGAAAATGTAAAGCAAAAAAAATAATAACTTAGCCAGGTGTGGTGGCATGCACCTGTTGTCTCAGCTACTCAGGAGGCTGAGGTGGGAGGATCACTTGAACCTGGGAGGTTGAGGCTGCAGCAAGCCGTGATCATGCCACTGCACTACAGCTTGGGTGACAGAGTGAGACCCCATCTCAAAACTATATATATCAAAATACTTTGGCTTGTGCATAAACTTCGGGGCTCAGCCCCCTGGGCACCCTTTCTGGATCTCTGACTGAATGCAAGATTTGACGTGTACTTTCTTCCCCTCTCCCACCCATTTATGGCCTCAAAGAGATACTGAAGCCTAACCCACTGCCCCAGTTCATATCTGAGCACAAGTCCCTTGGACCACCCTTGCTGCCACCCAGGTCTAATTGACCTGTGCTGTCTGGGGCTCACTCCTGCCTCTTTACTGATTTACCCTGCAGCAGGGCTCGCCATTGCTGGGAGAAAACTCATAAGCTCTTGACCCTCCTGAGATGTGCCTCTCAGTGCCAGCCCAGCCTGTGATGTAGATTCATGGCGAAATCCAACACAGAGAGGACATGCCACTGGTCAGTATCAGGGTGTCCCAAGGAGTGTGGGAAGTCTGTGGCTGCGATGCTGTGTCCTCCCTCTTGGAGAAGCTCAGAGTGACTTCTCTTCCCTGCCCCACTCTCATCCCCACACCCTCAAGTGAAGAGGAGGATTTCATGGATTCCGGAAACACTCAACTAAGCCTCTGTGAAAAAAAAAAAAAAAAAAAGTCTTCAACAGAAGGAGGAGAGGGATTATAAGTGGAATCTTATAATGGGCAACACCTGCTTCAATTCCTTTCCCCTTCTAAGGAAGGCTCTCTCCTGGGTAGCTGGTGTGACAGGGCAAGACTGGGTCCAAACCACTTTCTCCTTGCCCCCCTCACCCCTCCCTTGCCTGGCTCACCTCTGCTGTCCCCAGCCCAGCCCCTCACATACCAAAGCCCAGCAGAACTTACAGTGAGCAGATTTCTCTTTACTTGACCTGTGCAGCCACTGAAGCCTTAATATCTCAAGACCTTAGAAAAAGGAACCAAGGATATCAGAGCAAAAAAGTCAAAGGGATGATTGAGACTCAGTCCAGCTTGCTGGGAGAATGTCAGATGATAAAGGGCCCAAGCCAGACAGTAATGAACCCCGTCTGTTTGCCTGGGGTTCCCTGTGCATATTTCTCTCGGGAATTCGAGGTGTGAAGGTAGCTTAGTCACGGCCAAATTCTTCCTAATTCATAGGGAGGGTGCCCAGCATGCAGCTTCCCCGGGTAGTAATACTCTGCAAAAAGTAGATGCTCTAAGAATGTCAATGGTAAAGAAGAACCATGACCTAGGTCCCACTCTGCCCATGTCTGTAAAGACTCCAGTCTCCATCACAGCTCTCACAGCTGCTTGCACAGACGGCTTTGCTCTTTGGGGAATTTCTCCCTCTGCCTTGCAGGTTGCTCAATGCCTGTACCCATAGGGACTACCCCATTTCTAAGACATCACAAAAGTTTGAACTTTTATCAGTTTTGGTTTTTTCTTGCAGTATTTGGTATTTCCGCAAGGTGCATCATGCAATACACCTTAGATGTTGATGTGAATACCTTCCTTCTGTCGTAAGTACCCACATGCCTTGGTGATGCAGTGCACCTCTTGTTTGCTGGGTTCTGAGTGTTAGGGAGAAAGAGGAGGGAAGTCATGCGGTAGACACGGCACAGGGAAAGAGTTACACACAGAATAGGACAGACGAAGGCGGAAACAAAGACATACATCTCAGCTGAGGTTTGCTGAGACAATGAGAGTGAGCGAGTGAGAGTGTAAACAGGTGACTCCAGCGTGTGCAGTGATGGAGGGAGAAGGGCAAGGAAAACAAATGGTGAGTGAGAGGGCCCAGCTGGCCATGCCTGAAGGAACTGCAGACTGGGGCTGCTACACTTGTCCATTCGATATGAAATGCTTCCCTCTTGATGGACTTCCAAGAGCAAATGCTTTCTGTAGAGAAGAACATGCACCCAACAGATGGGTGTTTCAGTGCCCATCAAACAGCCTTATTTTTAAACTCACAGACTAAGTTTGGCAAAGCTCTTTCTCTCTCTCCAGACCTACCTTGTGAACTTGACTTTGATTCTCTTCCAGATCTGCCGTGCCGTCCTCCTACAGGGTTTCCCCTTTTGCTGCACCTCTCTCTGAGAAACATTTAACTTCTCTTTGCTCAGTGCCGAGGAGTGAAATAACTTGTTCAGTAACTGTCAGATTTCTTCTCCCAATTTCAGGAATAAAAAGAATATTTCTTCTCGAAAGAAAAGAAAAAAATATCTCCTTCCTAATGCAAAAAAAAAAAAAAAAAAAAAAAAAGAGCAAATTAGAATGTAGCAGAGATTGTAGAAGAAAAAGAAGGAATATGGATTGTAGAAATACCTCTCTCTCCCTCTCTCTCTCTCTCTCTTTCTCTCTCTGCCTCTCTCTCCTCTCTTTTTCTCTTTCTCTGCTTTCTCTCTCCCCTCCTCGCCTCCCTTGCTTTTCTCTTTCTCTTTATCTTCTTTTGTCTCCTTTACTCTTTCTGTCTCTTTCTCTCCCTTTCTTTCTCCCTCTTTCTCTTTCCCTCTCTCTTTCTCTCCTCTTTCCCTGCCTCCCCTCCCTCCTGCTTTCCCCTCTCTCCCCAACTTCTTTCCCCTCTCTCTTCCCACTCCCACCCTCTGTCTTTTTCCTCTCCCTCTCTTCCTCTCTCTTCTCCTGTTTTCTCCTTCCACGTACCCCAGGGTTGTGAGTAGCAGCTGAGCAAGTGCCATCCACCACCTTGCAGTCACTCCAGGCACAGTCATTGGAAGGGTGGCCATGTAGCTTGCACAGACAGTGATACTTAAAATACAGACATCAAAGCTTGTTGGTTTGTTGTTTTACCTTCTTGTCTAATAGCATGCGGAGTCACCTAACTCCTGCTGGCCTGTCACAGCTGGCAGGGATGAAGAACAAGTTCTCCCATGTGAATGAGACATCAGGTAGGGCAATTTACCACGGCACTCTGTAAAAACATTGCTGGGACTTTTCTCAGGGACAGTTGTGTTTAGCCATTCCTGAGACAGAGAAAGATATTTTTCTGACATTTTGCAAAATGATACTGTGATTTGGGTGGGGGTGGCATTGGCACAGAGACATTATTTCCTGTGTTTTGGAAAAATAAGATATTATCTGTAAACAGACAAGCATTTGAGCTGTTGACCAAACTCTTACCAAAAACAATTGTAGTACCAACATGCTATAGTTGGGACTGTTTTGGTGAAAGGGCTGCTCAGTTGATTTCATGGACAGCTTACCTCTAGCCTCAATTTGTGTGTGTGTGTGTGTGTGTGTGTGTGTAATAAAACTTTACAAAAACAGGCCGCTTGCCTGAGTAGCATTAGTATATAGTATATATAGCGTATGTATAGCATTGAATATAGTTACGGCTTGTTTAAATCTCAGAGTTGACTTTGTAGCATGGATTAATGGAAAGCACTTAAATTTGCTTATGAGTAGATATTATTCCATATCATCAAAGGAGTGTATTTAACATATCTGTTTCATTTTGTCATCATCTGGTTTTATCCTCTCTCTTATAATTCAGTCACCGTTATGAAGGGCTCTGTGTGTCCTGCTCATTTGTTGGAGAGAGCGAATAAAGGCAAAAATCAAGTTTTTTGTAGAGAGAGAAGGTCTCCCCTTTCAGTTAAATACAATTGAATTCAAAAGAATTCAACATGAACAAGTTATACTTTAGAAAATATATTCATAAAATAGTGGATCTCAAAATGTTTGGTCTTAGAATCTTTTTACATTATTTTTTTCTCCCGTTTTGTGGAGAATGGGATCTTGCTATGTTGCCCCAGCTGATCTCAAATTCCTGGACTCAAGCCATCCTCCCACCTCTGCCTCCCTATGTACTGGGATTACAGGCATGAGCCACCACACTTGGCTCATTCTTTTTCTTTTTAATTTTGATGTTTTTATTTCAATAGCTTTAGGGTACAAGTGCCTTTTGGTTACATGGATGAAATTTGTGGTGATGAAGTCTGGGATCTTAGTGTACCCCTCACCCAAGTAGTGTACATGGTACCCTGTGGGTAGTTTTTCATCCCTCATCCTCCCTTCCTTCTGAGTCTCCAATGCCCATTATACCACTCTAGCTGCCTTTGTGTACTCATAGCTTAGCTTCCACTTGTAACTGAGAACATGCAGTGTTTGGTTTTCCATTCCTGAGTTACTTTACTTAGACTAATGGCCTCCAGTTCCATCCAAGTTGTTGCAAAAGATATTATCTTGTTCTTTTTTATGACTGAGTAGTATTCCATGGTGTATATATATGTAACCACATTTTCTTTATCCACTCATCAGTTCATGGGCGCTTAGGTTGATTCCATGTCTTTGCAACTGTGAATTGAATTTTTTAATAGACTTTAGAGTAGTTTTATATTCAGAGCAAATTGAGCAGAAAGTACAGAGAGTTCCCATATACCTCCTGTCCCCACACATACACAGCCTCCCAGACAGACTGTCAACATGCCCCCACCAGAGTGGTTCATTTGTTAACAACCAATGACCCTGCACTGACACATCATTATCACCCAGAGTCCACAGTTTATATGAAGGTTCGCTCTTACTTGGTGTTGTACATTCTGTGAGTTTGGACAAATGTATAATGGCATTTATCCACCTTATAGTACCATATAGAAGCTTAATTTTAATAATAGAGAAAATAGATCATTTCATCTCCACTATCACCTCTCACCCTTGCAGGAAGGGCAGCAGCTGTCCTGTCTGGGGCTGTGTGTGCCTGTCTGGAAGCCAAGCTGGGGCTTATACTCTAGGGGTATGTTTGGCAGAGACAGGCTGGGGGTGTCCCAGAATTCTGAAGAGAGAACCAGGTGGCTCGAGGGTTGCATCCCCCAAACTTCTGTGTCCCTTAAGTTCAACAGGAGAGGAGAGAGCAGGAAGGCCCTCTAACCTAGGTCAGACAGAATGCTGTGCGGATTGCACTAAAATTAAGGACTCTTGAACCATTTTGGATGCAGTAAGTCCCCTTGGTTTGCACCAAGGCGTTCTTTATAAAGTTGAAAAATCTTATGGTTCCTTCCTCAGTTCACTGTTCTTCAGTAGCAGTTTCATGGGGTTAAATAATAAACCCAGACCACTAGAGAAAGCATACACTCATGAGACTTCCACTGTAATTCCACGCCCAGGGGGAATGGATTTTAAAGGATTCTTTGCCTCAGAGAGTGGTGTCGGCCGCTCGTAGGGTGTGCAGGGATCCGTTTGTCATTGCTCTGGGTCACGCAGGTTTTGCCCAGAAATGGAGAATTGCTCCCCTCTCTGGGGGCCGGATCTATTTCAGGAGCCGGGTTAGAAGCTATTACTACATACCATTGCCTTCTTTTCATTTTCCTGTCTTTCCAGCTCGGACCCTTGTGCAAGTCACTCGCACCCTCTCAGCTGTTCATTCCAGCGATAACTAGAATTGGGATGAAAGTAAGACCTAACATTTTTAGAACCGCCTTTCTATGTCATTGTGTCTCATTACATCCTCACCACACTACTGTTGGCATTGCTGTCTTTCAAGTGGGGAAACGGAGGCTCAGAGAAGCCGAGGAAATGCCTAAGGCCCCACAGCTCACATGGGCTGCAGCCCTGCTGGGAAAGCAGGCCACCCCCCAGAGTGCCCAGTGGGGATGCACATGACTCACCACAAAGGGGCACCGGGTCCTCCCAAATCCATGGCTTCTCAGGCTTCCCCATGACACATCAATCAACATGGAACTACTGTATTTTGATTTAGCCTGGCTGGCAGCTCCAGATTTCTCATCGCAAGAATAATACTTGTAGGACAGTCTTACCACAACAGAGCATCTTTAACTTTTCAGAGTGCTTTCATATCTGCTTAAAATCACAACCACTTTTTGAAGCAGATAGGGCAACCATCACAAACCCCACTTCATAGCAAGCAGAGAGAGGATTCATATTGAATAGGTCGCATGTGCCAAGAAATCGTATCGTTTCATCCCCACCACCTCATGGTAGGGTAAATATCATTGAGCCCATTCTACAGAGAAGAAAGCTGAAGTGAAGTGCAGTGAGGCTAAATTGCCCCAGGTTCCCATTGTTCCCAGGACCTGTCTTGCCCCCCAGCCCATGTTTTATCTCCTAGACCTGAGGTTGGCACACTTTCTGGAATGAGCGAGACTGAATCTTTTTCTTTGTGGGCCTATGGCCCCTGTTAGAACTACTTAGCTTTGCTGTGCTGTTGTAGCACAAGAGTAGTCAATGACAGTTCCTGCACACTGGTGTGTCTGTATGCAGATGAAACCGTACGTACAAAAACAAATGATGGGCCAGGTCAGGCCTGAGGTCCCTGCCCTGGACCTCACAGTTCTCTGAAGTCAAGAACCTCCAAAATGGCAAGCTGTGCTTCACTTGAGCCATGGTGCAGACCATGGACCCTCAGTGCCAGGGTCCTGTCTGCACCCTAGGGCTGGAATATGACTTTCAGATGCTGTCTGAAGGCTCCTTAGAGATTTTGTGCCACGTTCATGGCACTGAGCTTCTCAGAGAAACTGTGATGGCCAGGGGTACTCCCCCACGGGTCCGTGCAACTGGATGGCCTTCAGATCCCTGCTGACGTGGCATATCACTCCACACAGCCAAGGCATTTGCAGGCACTTCTCCGTTAACCTCTAGAGCCCTTCATCCTCTCTTCCCGTAATTAATAAGGTGGAGGCGCAGGACTGTGCTCAGACCATCCTGTGTCATTGCTATTCTGGCCATGATGCAGCAGAGCGCCTCTCCGGGCCACTGTTCCAAGTTGGACAGGACAAGACAGCTTGCCAGAAGGTCACCATTGTTTACACAGTGGCTGTTAATGCCTCTTGGCATGTGGAGCACAGCGTCTATGATTCTGCTGCTGAGTGCCTGCAGGAAATGCAGAGGTGAGGGTTCAAGACTGTATTTGCCATGCACAGCAGAGCAGCGCGGCTGGGTAGTGGCAGGGAGGCCTCTGGGATAGAAAAGTGGCTTTGCAGTCTCAGAAACCTAACCGTGAAGAGGGAAGCCACGGTGGGGACTCCCTCTAGGCGGGAGCAGACACACAGCCAAACGACCTGCCTGCTGGGAGCGGGGGGAGTCACACTCCTTCCTCTCTTGGAGAGAGATCTATAGAAGAGGAGATTTATTATGGGAATTGGCTTACGTGGTTATGAAGGACCAGTTGTCTGGAAGCTAGAGCACTAGGAAAGCTGGTGGTGAAATTCAGACCAAGTATAAAGGCCTGAGAACCAAGGGAACTGATGGTGTGACTCCCAATCAGACTCAAAGAGCCAAGAACCAGGACCCTCCCAGTGTCCAGTGTCAGGAGAAGATGGATGTCTCCACTCAAGAAGAAAGCAAATTTGTCCTTTCTCTGCCTTTTTCTTCTATTCCAGCCCTCAGTGGATTGGAGGATGCCCACCCGCATTGGCAAGGGCAGATCTTCTTTACTCAGCCTATTGTTTGAAACACTCATCTCTTCCAGAAACAGCCTCACAGACGCACCGGGAGTGTCTTACCAGCTCCCGGGGCATCCCTTAGCCCCGTCAAGCTGACACATGAGATTAATGAGCTCAGCATAGGAGCTATCGTCAGGAGGCCAGGGTCTTCATCCCAGCCCAGCAGATGGTTAGCAACATGACAAGGACAAAGCGTTCCTGGCTCTGGGCCCCCAGGCTCTAACATTCTGGGATTGTGTCACAATGGGCAGCCAGAGGGGCACTGGCCTCTGCCTGGAAACTTTGCTGGATTTCTGGGAGTTCCTGGCTGTGATGCTCTGGACAGGGACAAACTGCCTGTCGGGGACATCTTGTTGACCATGGGGCCCACAGTTCCACTGCAGGAGGAAGTCAAGTACCTGCTCCACAGGAAGTCCAGGCTTACAGGCTGCTGGCCTCACCATGGCCCAGTAGATGAATGTAGAGTCCCCAGATGTCCTGCTAGGAAGGAGATGCACGTTCTTCCCAGGGGAATGTCTTTTTTTTTTTTTTTTTTTTTTTGAGATGGAGTCTCACTCTGTTGCCCAGGCTGGAGTGTAGTGGTGCGATATTGGTTCACTGCAAGCTCCACCTCCTGGGTTCACGCCATTCTCCTGCCTCAGCCTCCTGAGTAGCTGAGACTACCGGCTAATTTTTTGTTTTTT
This sequence comes from Papio anubis, assembly GCF_008728515.1. Lineage (NCBI taxonomy): Eukaryota > Metazoa > Chordata > Mammalia > Primates > Cercopithecidae > Papio > Papio anubis. The sequence continues at coordinate 203,649,758 of NC_044976.1, forward strand.
TAGTGGAGAGGGGGTTTCACCATGTTAGCCAGGATGGTCTCAATCTCCTGACCTCGTGATCTGCCTGCCTCGGCCTCCCAAAGTGCTGGGATTACAGGCATGAGCCACTGCGTCCGGCCCCCAGAGAAACATCTTAATCCTTCATGCCTCTTCTCCAGCCCCACTCTCTCAGTATCCTACCCTAAGACAGGCTGAAAGAACAGAACCCTAGGTATAGTCATTCATGAAGTCCCTTCTGCTGGCACTGTGCTGGGGGCTTTTACATGAGTTACTGTCCCATGTAATCCTCACTGGAGCTTCACAGATGGCCTGACCCCATTACAGAGGGGGACACTGCAGCTCATAGAGGTTAAACCACTTGCTCATATGGAAAGGAGCATGAGCTTGATCTAGCTGATGCAGAAACAGTTATTTCTGTCTCACTGTGCTGTCTCCCAGGTAGGATCTAAAGCCAAGTAGCCAGTAGAGAAGTGAGGATTCTACCATTTCAGCATACATTTTGGCCAGGTGTCCTTAGGCGGCTTGTTGGTGGTCAGGTCACCTGCTGGCAGGCAGACCCGAGGTGTAGAGTGCCTGTTCCAACACAAGACAACCCCGAGTAGGGCCCCTCCCAGAAGCAAACGACTCATCTCCCTGAGATATACTACCCCTCACCACAGGCCTGAGCTTTTCCTAAGGCTCCAGGATTTGACTTTATAAGTGCAGCATTCACAACACAGAGCAAAAGCTGCCTGAGGCCAGAGCTGAAAACAATATTTGGTCCTCAGACAGCAGAAGAGGTGACCAGGTTACCTAACTTAACCTAAGGGTGAGTTTGAGGAACGTTCAAGGAAGAACATTTACAAGAAGTACTTGTGGTTGCACTAACGCAATTTCCTTTCCTCCCAAGTCACTTTGATGTGGCCTTGCCATGGGGACAGTCAGCCTCTCAGGATCTTGGCAAGCCCAAGCAGTATTGTTGGGTGAAGCCAAGAGCACAATTAAGAAATTTAATTTGCAGACTCACAGTTAGCTCACTTAAGAAAAGTTTCCATGCATCCTATAATCATAGAAATAGGTTCAGTGTTTGTCAGCTGTGGGGCTGTATTCTGAATCTTCTCATTCTGCTCACTTCTCCCCAACTCAGGGGTTCCCCAAAGTTTGGTCCTGAAACCACCAGCAGCACCTGAGAACTTGTTAGAAATGCACATTCCCAAGTCTCATTCCAGAACCCCTGAATCAGAAGCTGGAGTGGGGCAAGGTGACCTGAGTTGCAGCTAGTTCTCCAGGGGATTCTACATATTGGGATCACGGATGCTCTGTCCCCAGCCCCAGAGGCCCTGGCTTAATTAGTCTGGGGTGCGCCTGGGACACAGGGATTTTTCAAAGCTCCCATGGTGATTCTAACATGTACCTGGGGTGACAATGACTGCTTTTGAGGGCTTTGCACAGTGGAGGTGATGTGATCTGGCACATGTTGAGACAGATGTAAATTTCTTACACAGAGGGGGGTGTCTGTGCAGCACCAATGTCTGCTTTAAGATTTACCTGGATAATTATTCAATACAAATTCCTGGCTTCCAAGCGCACCGCATCAAATCTTCAAGGAAAGAGCCTCAGAAACTATAGCCTTTTAAATTAGACCAGTGCCCCAAGACACATGATACTTATCATCAGAGAGCTGGGGACGCTGTGGTTCTCAACAGAGGATACTAGAGGCTGGGGAGGGTAGGAGGAAGGAGGGGATAGGGAGGAATTTGTTAAAAGTTACAAAATTAGAGCTAGACAGGAAGAATAATTTCTAGTGTTCTGTATTACTGTAGGATAATTGTAGTTAAGAATAAGATATTCTTAACTACAAAGAGTTAGAAGGAGGATGATAAATGTTTGAGATGATAGATATGCTAATTACCTTGATCTGATCACTATACATTATATGTACCTTAACATCACTATGAACCCCATAAATGTATATAATTATTATATGGACTGTGGACTCAGTTATCCCCCTCACCCCGCAGCACCCTACTTCCCCAACCCCAGAAGCTGATGACTGTTTCTACCCAGTGAAAAGTGGGAAGGAATGTCCAGCTCATCTCCTTTTTAGCACAGATTCACATCTGACCGTTGCTTGCGTGGATTTCTGTGTCCTCACCTTTCCTGGCCTCCAGCACCCAGTTGGACACCTCCAGTCCAGACCCCCACCTACCCTTCTAGCTAGTCCCTAAGCTGAAATCTCAGGGTGCCTCGCAATAGGGTCAGTGCCACAGCCCCCAGAACACATCAATTATTTTTTAGCTATTTATTTATTTATGATGAAGTCTTGCTGTTTCACCCAGGCTGGAGTGCGGTGGCACAATCTTGGCTCACTGCAACCTCCACCTCCCAGGTTCAAGGCTGACTCAGCCTCCCGAGTAGCTGGGACTACAGGTGCGTGCCACCACGCCCAGCTAATTTTTGTATTTTTAGTAGAGATGGGGTTTCACTATGTTGGCCAGGCTGGTCTCGAACTCATGACTTCAAGTGATCCACCCACCTCGGCTTCCCAAAGTGCTGGGATTACAGGTGTGAGCCACTGCACCTGGCTGAATTTTTTAACTATTTGTTCTTAAAATAGTTCAGTGTCGCTTAATGGGATTCATTCTGAGAAACACATTGCTAGGTGACTTCATCATTGTGCAAACATCATAGTGTGCACTCACACAAACAGATGGTATAGCCTACTACACACCTAGGCTATATGCTATTTCCTCTTGCTCCTGGGCTACAAACTGGTACAGCATGTGGCTGTTCTCAATACTATAGGCAATTGTAACACAATGGTAAGTGTGTATGTCTCTAAACATATCTAAATGTAAAAAAGATACAGTAAAAATGCAGTATTATAATCCAATGTGGCCACAGTCATATACGCGGTCTGTTGTTGACTGAAACATCACTATGCAGTGCATGGCTGTGATTTTCGTCTCACAGGATGTTGCAAAAACAGTAGAGAGGCCCCATGTGTCCCACTTCCAACTTCCGCCAATGGTAACATCATCCCTGACCTTAAGGCAAAATTGAACCCAGAAAATTCTCATTGACACAACACTGTTGGCTAGTTAACAGACCTCTTCAGATGTCACCAAACAATCATTTTTCATGCTTTTTAATGCCTGTGTCCCTTTAACTCAGGGCTCTGATAGCCAGCTGACCAAGGGGTACAGTCATTGTCCAGCATTTCACTAGGAGCAGGTGGAGGGGCTGGAATACAAACTGCTTTTCAGCTCCCTCGTGAAAGCTCATAAATGATCACGATGAAAATACTAAATACTTACATAGGATTATTATACACCAGATGCAGTTCTAAGTAGTTCAGGTACATTAACTTATTCAGTCCTTACAAAAGCCCTGAAAGGTAGACACTCTTATTATCACCCTAGTACTACATGTGAGGAGCCAGAGGCCCAGAGAGGGTAAGTGACTTACCCCAAATCACAGAGCTAGTTAGGAGTTCAGGCAGAATTTGAACTAGGCAGCCTGGCTGCTGTGGGGTCTTTGTCCTTCAACCCCATGCATTTCTACTTCCTGCACTGCTACACCCTTATCTCTCAAACTGGGGAACAAATAACCTCTGGGATCCTAGATTGGAGAACAGAGGTGGTGGGGGCAGAGCAGAAGCACTGGCAAGCATGGTTCCAGATTCAGAGCATAGAAGATTCGTTATTAAAACAAAAGCTGCCACAATGTGGATTCGAATGCAAAATCCTTGGGAAGTTTTAGGAAGGAATGTGAGGTTTTAAATACCTTTTGGCTTTGCAGTGGGACATTCTGACCACAGCCCCCTGTCTCCAGGAGCTAAAGCTACCCCAAGGCCATTTGGACTCCTTCAGTGGGAGAGAAGGGAAGCATTGCCTTAAATTAAGAGTCCAGCCTCTGCTGAGGACAAGGGTTTCCTCCTCTCTCTGACAAATTAATCAGATCTGAAAGTGAGAAGGTGGGCTTGGGAACGATGTTCTCCTATGGAGCCTGGGTAATGTGCCCGTGTGTGCCCCACAGGACCCCTGTGTACAGCTGGAAAGGGGCCACCTGGGGAATTAGAACCAGAGGCCTCTTCCAGGCCCCACTCACCCCTCACTCTGGTGCATCCTGGTACAAGCACGAGCTGGACAGCTCTACGTGGCAGTCCTGTGTGGTGCCACAGAGAATGTTTTGTCCCTGTGCTGGTGGCCTCTGTTGAACACTGGCTTTGCCACTTCATGGCAACTCTGTGCCAAAGATGTGAGATGAATGAAGGGAGGCACCAGGGCACCTGTTCACCTCATGTGTACCCTGAGAACAAGCAGACAGTGCTCCTAACAAAACCCACTGGACACTGAGCCCGTAGCCTCCCTGTCTCTTCACTCCAGCCTTCCATCTATTGGTTTATTACCTCCTGGCCTTGCATTAGTGGATCCAAAAACTGGTTGTTTTACTCACCTTGAATAGATAATGAAAATCATAGCTTCTATTTGTTGAGCACCTACTATGTGCCAGGAATGATTTTATGCTTATGCGTCACAGACACTGTTTTACTTAATCCCGCCCTGTCTCTGAGAGAGCTGGTTATAATCCCCATTTTGCACACAAGGAACCTGAGATTCAGAGAAGTCAGTCACCTGCCAGAGATCACACAGCTACCAGGTGCTGAAACAGGTTTCACTCCACTGCACGTTTGTGTATGGACATCTATGTGTGTGCACAAACATGCTCTTCCCAACCACAGATCCTGCAGAAAGCACATCCTGGAGAAAACGCAGAATAAACGTGAGCAGGAGGCCGGAAGGTCCCCTTTGTGAGTGGGCAATTTTGGAAAATGTTGTGTGAAACATCGTCAACAAGGTGCCTATCAACTTCATTCACGCAGCAGCCCAACAAGGGCACTGTTCTTTACCTAAGCCACAAAGAAAAAGCTTTCACGGCCAGGCGCAGTGGCTCACACCTGTAATCCCAGCACTTTGGGAGGCCGAGGCGGGCGGATCACGAGCTCAGGAGATCGAGACCACCCTGGTTAACACGGTAAAACCCTGTCTCTACTAAAAAAAAAAAAAAAAATACAAAAAATTAGCTGGGCATGGTGGCGGGCACCTGTAATCCCAGCTACTCTGGAGGCTGAGGCAGGAGAATGACGTGAACCCAGGAGGCGGAGGTTGCAGTGAGCCAAGATCACGCCACTGCACTCCAGCCTGGGCGACAGAGCAAGACTCCGTCTCAAAAAAACAGAAAAAAGCTTTCACTAAGGGACCAAGGGAATATTAGGCAGGGAATGAAGGGAAGAAGGCTGAGATCTGCATCCAACAGAGAGTTTAGTCCTCCTGGAGACAGGAAGGGAGGTGGAAGGCATCTTGTCATCTGAGATACTAGCAGACTCGTAGGCAGATTTTGCTGCCGATTCCCATCCTATATTTTTCAGAGATCTTCCGTGAATTTTAGAATTTGCTTAGGCTCAGAAAGAGGCATACAGTTTTTGTATCTTGAGTGGGGCTGTCACCATAGTTACCCTGTCCAATAAACTTTTTCATTTAAATCCCTCTCACTTCAATGTACTATTTTATTCAGATCTCTATCTAATAAAGGAGGTTCTAGCAGTATCTGCCCTGGGAAAATTCTCTTCATTTTGGTCAAAAGAAGCAATCTTTATTAACTATTTTATTCTCTCCCATTGTCCATAAGAAGTAGGACAATTAATTTTTTATCATTTTTCTTTCTTACATGCTATCTGCATTTCCCCTTGTGCATAACAGGTAAGAACCATGTCTTCACCCTTTGATGAAGCAAGTGGAGGAGGTTATTTAGAACCATCCCAAAAACCTATTTAAATCATCCCATGTGTTGGAAGAAATAGCAGCCCCACACCATCAACTGGCTAGGAGAGGGTCTGGGCTTCACGCCACGGCTCATGCCGTTAGTCCCAGCTATGTGGGAGGTTGAGGCAGGAGGAGCACTTGGGCTCAGGAGTTCAAGGTCACAGTGAGCTGTGATTGCACCACTGCACTCCAGCCTGGGCAACAGAGTGAGACCCTGTCTCAAAAAAATAAAAAATAAAAAAAAATAAAGAAAGAGAGTCCAGATAAACCAATGGGTCTGAAGGACTGTCCATGGTTTCTAGACAGCAAAAGACCAGGGCCAAGAGCTCAGCTCTCTGCAGAGGACAGAGGCAGCACTGGGTGTGGAGCAGCTCTCAGAGGCAAGAGCCATCGGTGGGTTCCCAGTAGGATGGCCAGGTCAGTGTGGAGGGAGGTCCACTGTCAGCACCCCTTGCTGCACTGTGCCACTTGTCTCCTTATGAGTGTTGGGTCCCTGGCCTTCACTCTTTCTCCAGCCAAACCCTTTCTTTCTCAAGCATAGCTCTGAGCCCACTCTCCCCTTCAAAGATTCCATCTGCCTCAAAAGTGCTTGCCAACATTAAGTGCCTGGGACTTGTTCCCACCCACCTTCAGCCCTTCTGCCAGAAGGGTTGGAGAGGATCAGAAGGCAGAGCACGGGACATCCCTTTTTTCTGGGACATCGATGATCTCCTACCTGAGCCATATGCTGGAGTTCCGCATGAAACAAATTCTGGCACCAAGAAGCTCTGAAGCCTTTCTCCACACTCTGCTTCACTTGGCAGCTCCCCATTCTTACCCAAAGAGGAAGAATCACACAGCAGTTGCGGATGGCTAGAGATTTCAAGTGTTTTAAGGCAGTTAATTTTTGGGGAAAAGAGAAAGCTGCTCCATCTGTTCATTGAGTGGAAAAGCCTATTCCCAACCTGGAGAAAGAGAAGATCTTTGGTGCGATGCTGTGAAGGGACTCAGCTGCAGTAACTCATGCTTGTTCCGCTCACAGCACCTTGAGGACCCCAAAGCCCCCCTCAGCCATAAATGTGTGGGACAAGCTGGTTCCTCTGACTTCGACCTTCTGTGAAGGAATAGCATTTCTATCAGAATCAATTGGGAAGCCCTTTGAGATGGTCACTAGACTCACACTCACAGCCCACCAGAAAAGAACCCAGCCAAGGTGGACTGACAGGGAGCCGAAGGGGTAGCCTTCTCAGTCTGAAGCATTCTACTTCAGAACCACCATGGCTTCATCTGGGTGGTCATAAAAAATGCAAGTCCCTGGGTTGTACCCCAGATAGACTGAAGTTGAACATCTACAAGTGAAGACCAGGAGCCTACTTTAATTAAAAAACAACAACAACAAAACACCTCTCCTGGTTCTTGTTGTGATGCTTTCTGGACTACTATAACCATGTTCCAGAAGCTCTGAGCAAGGTCTTTCCCTACACCCAAACAGCACCAGAACTGAAATTTCTTCTTTGGAGGATTATTCTTGTGAGGGCCCTGGAATGTTGTTCAAGTTGTGGTTGATATGGTTTGGCTGTGTTGTCACCCAAGTCTCATCTTGAATTGTAATTTCCACAATTCCCACATGTCATGGAAGGAACCCAGTGGGAGGTGACTGAATCATGCAGGTACGTCTTTCCTGCACTGTTTTCATGGTAGTGAATGAGTCTCACGAGATCTGATGGTTTTAAAACTGAGAGTTTCCCTGCACAAGCTCTCTTTCTTTGTCTGCCGCCATCCATATAAGATGTGACTTGCTCCTCCTTGCCTTCCACCATGATTGTGAGGCCTCTCTAGCCACGTAGAACTATGAGTCCAATTAAACCTCTTTCTTCTGTAAATTGCCCAGTGTCAGGCAAGTATTTATCAGCAGCATGAAAACGGACTAATACAGTGGTCTTCTAAGGCTTCAAGTTAAACCATAAATACTCCTAAAAGGGAAGAACCTCCAAGCCACCTGGATGACAGAAGTATACAAGAACAGAGCTAAACTCTCTTTGTGAGTGAGGAAGCCAGAAAGGGGGAAAACAGCGTGAAAAAGCATAGGGGTTCATGGACAGGTTTGGCCCCTGCCTAGTGTGGAAGCCCCCAATCCAAAGACCACACAAAGAGCTTTACTACACTTACCGAGCAGGGAGAGCACTAACTTGTCAGAGTCTCCGTGTCTCTAAAGGAGGAACTTACAGAGTTGTAGGAGCAGAGTTAGTTATGGGGTACTGTTTTAAGGTAGAAGTTAGGAAGCAGAGATTGGTAAGAATTTGCGAATCAGGTCAGTTGCTGAACTCAGATGGTCTTTGAAATGCATGGGTCCATGAGAAGTTACTCTTAACCCAGTCTGTGGTCTTATATTGGAACATATGGATTGGAACTTGACAAGCTGACATCAAAACAATTTGATCTTAGATAGTACAGGGCATGTCATGGTTTAATACAATTTTTCTGTTGTGCAATCATAGTACAGTTTCGCCTGGATGGCATCTCTATCATTTCTCACCACCAAACAAGAACATCAGCTCATCATTGCTTTATAATCACTTGAGGGCATGCTTTACTTATCACACTGTAACCCCTTCCAGAAACCAAATTCATAACTTGAGAATGCTAAAATGAGATTCTGGAAACTTGTTCCAAAAGAGGAATTCTAAAAGTGTTAGAGCAATGATAGCATTTTAGTAATAAGAGCACCATGCCCCAGTTGCCTCCTCTGAAAGACTGTTGTCATTCAGTTGTGGAAATTCCATCGCCCCACTATGTACTTGGGCTATGTTGCTTCTCACATGAAGTCCCAAGGCAAAGGTGGTAGGGAGATCACCTAGCCCATGCCCCTTGCCACCGAACTCATCCCTCCAATTCTTTCAGTCAATTGGAATAAAACCTCCTACTATGACTTTTAAGAATAAGCACACTACATATATTTATCTGGCCATTTTCAGCCACCATTTATATTGTTTCTCTCACTGAACTTCTCAGAAGTCTTAGGAGATAGGAGAGGGTAGAAGCTTCCTGACCTAAGGGAAAAAACAGAAAAAGACTTTTTTAGAGCAGTCTTATGTTCACAGCAAAACTAAGGACAAAGTTCCCATATAACCCCTTGCCCCCATACATGCACAGCCTCCCACACTGTCAGTATCCCCCATTGGAGTGCTGCGTTTGCTACCATTCATGAACATATACTGACACATCATCACCACCCAGAGTTCCTAGTTTACATTGTGGCTCAGTCTTGATGTTGTACCTTCTATGGATCTTGACAAATGTCTAAGGACATGCATCCATCATTGCAGTATCAGATAAAGCCATTTCATTGCCCTAAAAATCCTTCCCCCAACCCCTGGAAATTACTGATCTGATACTGTTGCCACAGTTTTTCCTTTTCTAACGTATCATAAGCTGGACTCTCACCTCCTTTTAATGAACATGGAAACGTGCACAGAGAGGTGTGTGATGGCTCAATGTGACAGGTGTTCCCTCTCCGGGCCCCACATTCCCTCCACTGAGCCTCCTTCATGACTCTGTTTCTTGACTCTGCACAGCTGAGAACTTCCTAAGCTGCGATAATTTCAGACCTGAGTAGAATAGAACTCCTATGCCGATTGTTTCCGTGAACAGAGAATTTTAGGGAATGTTCCAGTTTGGCTAAAGGTCCATCTTCTTGATGAAGCTAATGGATGAAGCTAATGGAAAGCATTTAAAACAAAGACAATTAGGGGAGACTTTGTTTTATAAAACAAATCTGAATACTTGGGAGAGCAGGTTTAACTCAAATGTTCAAAAATTCCTTCACTAATACCAGGCTTTAAAAACATTTTTTTAGTTGACAAATAGTAATTGTACGTATTCGTGATGTACAATAATTGTACATCATGGTGCTGTTTCAATACACATAAGGTATAGTGATCAGTCCAGGGTAATTCACATATTTATTATCTCAAACATTTGTCATTTCTTTGTGTTGGGAGCATTCAATATCCTCCTCCTAGCTATTTGAAACTAATAACATATTATTGTTAACTATAGTCATCCTACAGTTAATACCTGGCATTCTTATCAGCACTGAGTTGAAGCTCATCTAAGGAAAAGCAAGGTTTTTATGAGCCAAGGACACGGCATTAACTCTCTTGAATTTTTACCAATTATGTTAAAAATAACTGTGCAATTCAGGTTCAATTAAAGAGGAGAATAAAGGGAGTGGAGCAGCACGTAGCAGAATGAAGCATTTATCTAAGACTGACAGCAAAAGCCTCTTTGACTTCAGCAGTGGAATTCAGTATGCTTCTTTGGAATGAAAGAGCAAAAGAAAAAAGGAAAAAGCCTCTCACCTGACTCTATCCTCTTCTCAAGTTCCATGACCTTGGGCTGTCAGACTCACTGCAGAAGGAAAATTTCAACAGTTCAGCAGTATCACTCCTATAGCTCGATCCTAGAATTGTTTCGGCCTGATTTCCATAGACATTTTTTGTAATCCACTGCCAACCTCTAGGAAATGGGGATGAGTGACAACAGTACCTGGCTAGAAATGACAGACTGTGGCTCCAGTTCTGGTGGTTTGTTGGTTCTACAGGTGAGCCTCAGGTGGTCATCTCTCCACTGTGGGGCTCTCTGACTTCCCTCTTTCTCAAAAGGATGTGGCTAATCCTTCACATTAGATCTTCTCAAAGATGCTTAATGATCTTAAGGTCAGTGCATACCATGGTGTTTCCTTGGGTGCAAGTTTAGAGCTTACTGGAATAGGGACAGAGGGATGGCCGCATTGACCTTCAGGTTTTCTTAAATCCCTTTCTTCAGATGGAGGGGCTCAGGTAAAGGAAAGACATCACTTCTGCATGGTGAATGCAGCTGAGAGCACACTCCTCCCTGCTGAGTGAGAAGGCCTAGCTAGCAACTCAAGGAAGATGCTCATGTCCCGCTAAGACATTAGAACACACACAGGTACACACGTTGTACACACATGCACCTCTTTATCCAACTCCAAGCACCTGGTTAGGAGAGATCGTGTCACTGAATTTAGAATTGTCAGGTCACTCTTTATTTAAAGTCCTAGTCTTAGGGACTTCATTCACCTCTCTTCCTTAGTTCCCTTATTGGCCACCTCCTACTGCAAAGGCAACTGAGAGCGGATTTGAATCCCATAACGTTTACAGGAGCCTTGGAGTAAAGTGTTCCAGAAATAAAAGTCATCACATACCCAGGCAGGGAAACAGGGAAGATACAGGAGATTCCTATTCCTTTATTTAACTTTACGTTTTGTCTTACCTTTTTATTATCAAAAATTCAACATTTACAAAGTGGAAATCATACAATGAACTGCCATGTACCCATCACCCAGTTTCAACAATCAGCAACTCAAAACCAATCTCATTTCATCTATACCACCATCCATTCCCTCTTCCCATCAGATTGCTTTGAAGAAAATCCAGACATCATATAATTTCTTTTGAGGCATTTCTAAACATATGTATTTCTTAAAAATGGCCAGGCATGGTGGTTGGATTGTAATCCAGCACTTTGGGAAGCTGAGACAGGTGGATCACTTGCAGTCAGGAGTTGAAGATCGGCCTGGCCAACATGGCAAAACCCTCTCTACAAAAAAAAATACAAAAAATTAGCCAGCATGGTGGCATGTTCCTTTAATTCCAGCTACTTGGGAGACTGAGGCACAAGAATCCCTTGAATCCAGGAGGTGGAGGTTGCAGCGAGTCGAGATTGTGTCACTGCACTCCAGTCTGGGTAACGGAGTGAGACTTTGTCTCAAAAAAAAAAAGAAAAAGAAAAAAAAAAAGAAAAGAATAAGCACCCTTTTTAAAAATGTTATCACAATATTAGAAATTATCCACTGTTCAATCCCTCCAGTTATCTCAGAAATCCTTTTCTTAATAGTTTGCATCAGGATCTAAATAAGATCCATATCCACATGTTGCAATTAGTTGACAAGTCTCTAAAATATCTTTTAATCTGTGGGTACCGCCTCCATTTTTTCCTTGCCCCTTATAACTCATTTGTTGAAGACAGCAGTTTGTCTTGAGAATTTTCCACAGTGTTTATGTTGCTGATTGCATCTCTGTGGTGTCATTTACCATGTTATTTTTTCCTCTGTATTTCCTGTAAGTTGATGATTAGATGTAATTAGATAAAAGCTTGCTTGCATTGTGATCTTGTTCTGGTTTTTTTCTTTATTTCTTTGTTTTTGGTTTCTTTTTTAGAATAATTCACATGTGGTTCTGAGTATTTTCATCACAAGATACATATTGTCTGGTTATCTGTTTATCAATAGCAACTATTTATGAACTGCCTAAATTCATTAATTGATCAGAGATTGTACAATAGTTATATTCTATCATCTTCTTTTTACTAACTGGAAAACTTCTGTAAAGAGAAGCTTCTTCTCATCAATGATTTGATTTCCCTAAAGTACATTTCATATAGGAATGGTGAAAGGAATTAATGTTTTCCTTTTTTTCACTGATTTAAAAACAGTAAGTTGGATTTCTAATATCTCCTAAAGTTAACCAGTAAGGTTTTTCCAAATTTTTTATAAATTCAGGGATTCAAGCATGTTCTGTGTGTTCAAGTCCATTACAGTTATTATCCTTGATGATATTCCAATTGTCCCTTCATTGGCCAGAGCGAGCTTCTAAAAGTTAGATCATTTCCTTTTGACCTGACTCTTTGAGAGCTAGATTGATTGATTGATTGATCTCTTGTATGACAACATGTTCTGGAATTCATCTTGCACATTTATTACTCCAGACCTGGAATTAGCCATTTTTTAAGGAGCCCGTGTCTTTCAGTAAGAAACAGTATTTAGAGACCCCGATCCAGGCTCTAGGAGTGCTGTTGCCTGCTTCAGTTCCATTGTCTGGCCATGTCCTGGTTTGTTCACTTTCCCCTATTGGTGGGCATTTGTGCTGCATGTAATACATATCCTGTGCATACATTTTTGGGTATCTTTCTTGAGATCGATTGCCAGAAGTGGAATAATTGGAGCAAAAGGTAAATTTATACATCATTTTGCTGGACAATGCCAAATTCCTCCTTATAGAGGTTGTACCATTTTATATTCCCACCAGCAATGACCAACAGTGCCCATTTCCCCACAGCATTGCTAATTACATGATATTGTCAAACTTTTGGAGTTTTTCCAATTTGATAGATGAGAAATCATATTAGTGCAGTTTTAAATTTCATTTTTCTCTTATAAATGAGATTGAGCATATAGTGAAGTGCTGTTTACATTTCTCTTCCTGTGAACTCTGACTATATCTCTAGCTCATTTTCTATGCAGTCATTTTTCTATTGTTTCTCTATTTTTATAATCTTTTCTATATTAGGGATATTAACCCTTTGAGTTATAATTTACATTTTTAAAAATTTATTTGCTTTTTCACTTTGCTTAATACTTTTTTTTTTTTTTTTTGGAGACAGAGTCTTGCTCTGTCACCCAGGCTAGAGTGCAGTGGCACATTCTCAGCTCACTGCCACCTCCACCTTGCAGGTTCAAGCAATTCTCATGCCTCAGCTTCCCGAGTAGCTGAGATTACAGATACGCACCACTACACCCAGCTAATTCGTATATTTTTTTGTAGAAGCAGGGTTTCACCATGTTGGCCAGGCTGGTCTCGAACTCCTGACCTTAAGTGATCTGCCCACCTCAGGCTCCAAAGTTTTGGAATTACACGCATAAGCCACTGCACCTGGCCAGATTTTCTTAATGATACAAAAGTTCTTTTTTTTTTTTTGAGAGGGAGTCTCCCTCAGTTGCCCAGGCTGGAGTGCAGTGGCACGATCTCACTTCACTGCAAGCTCCGCCTCCCGGGTTCACGCCATTCTCCTGCCTCAGCCTCAGCCTCCCCAGCAGCTGGGACCATAGGCGCCCGCCGCCACGCCCGGCTAATTTTTTGCATTTTTAGTAGAGACGGGGTTTCACCATGTTAGCCAGGATGGTCTCGATATCCTGACCTCCTGATCCGCCCGCCTCAGCCTCCCAAAGTGCTGGGATTACAGGCGTGAGCCACCATGCCCGGCCAAAAGTTCTTTCTTTTATATAATCATCTTTATAAGTTTTTTTCTGATTTCTTCTGGATTTTGAAAGAAACCATTTAAGAAAATGCATATGGTTGTTTTTTACAGATGTAAATATTTCAGAGTGATGCATTCCAATTTTTTAAAGCAAATGAATTCTTATATGGAAACCTAAGGTACTCAGGACTTGACATAATATAGACCTTCAGTGAGTGTATATGCATAAATACGTAATAGGGTAGATATTTTTTCATTAAACAATACTGTGTCACTGGCCTGGTCAACTGAGTCATTGGTAGCTCTATATCCATGTGTCATCAATGCCTATATGCAGAGTTTAGTCAGTTAAGGACAAGCTGTACAGTGTGGCACCCATTATTTAATCATAGGAGTATGACCCTGTAAATGTTCGTGTCTCATTTTCATACGACTTCTGGTTCAAGTATGAAATGCTACACTGTGGACCCATTCACAAAGCTATAAGGGTGCCTACCCCTGTCTTCCTCTCTCCATTCATTCATTTTTTGTTGAACAACATTCCTTTGTCGAATACCTGCTATGTGCTAGACACCAGCAGAGCAGTTTACAATTTATTCTATTTATCTATTAACTTCAAATTCACTTCAAATTCACATTGGTTACTTTGAAGGCTACGTGTTAGATGTATTGAAAATATGTCTAGCTGTTTTAAGGATATTGTTCTTTGCTAGTTTATTCTTTACTAGCATGGAACATAGTTTAAAAAAAAAAAAGCTAAATGCACATGTTGCTATGTCATTTATCATCAGTAGTTGGATCACTTAGGAACCATAATGGTCTTCCTTGCTGCTATTGCTTACATTGCTGATTTTTCTTCTTTCCCCAGGAAATAGGATCTTATTAAAAATACTCAGTCCCATAGCAAAATATCATTTATCTGTGTAAGCTTGATGTTTTCAGTATTGAAACTATTTTATGTGGTTTGTAAAGTCAACGAAACAGTGGCTTCTGGAATGAAGCACATTTTGAGCCTACACACTCTGAGACCTATGACTTCAATATTTAGCAGTGATGGAGAAAACAACCCGAGGAACGCTTATTTAATGGGTAGGAAATTTTCGAGACTATGAGACCTGACATTTTGTCTTTTTTGTCAGCGCCGTCCCATAGTGCCTGATGCATGTCGCTTTTCTCATAGAAGGAACGTGCGAATGCTGCTGCAGGCCAGAGCAGGTGGGAGGAGCGTGGAGCCCATCCTGGCTCTGGGATGACCAAAAGGCCAGCACACCGTTTCCAGGGCCTCTATGTATTTGTTCCTCAAAGGGGACTGAGGACTCAGCTCCGCAGGCCATGGTGGAGAATAGGTAAAAGAGCCCATGATGAATAGCTATTTGTTGAAAATATACCACACACGTGACATTGCCCTAGATATGATAGTCCCTTGGCACTCAAAGTGTGGTCCCCAGACAGACCAGCTTTGACATTACCTGACAGTTTATTAGAAATGCAGGATCTCAGGGCCTGCTCCCAGGCAGACCACTGAGTCAGACTGCATTTTAACAAGATCTTGGGCATTTGTACTACACACTACGTCTGAGAAGCATTCTATGGAAAACATGAAGGTGGGCACAGTCCCTGCAAAAAAGCAATCCTGCAACAGGAGGGAAGCTACATAATCATAATATTATGAATCTAAACAATACATCAAGGGACAGTAAAAGACACAGGAATGATTATGAGACAAATACATGCAGAAGAAGGAGGGAGCTCTACAAGATGAGGTGATCAGGAAAGGCATTCCGGGGCAGGGTGTACACTGGTTCTGGGAAGTTGGGTAGGATTAGAGCCAAGGAGAAGGAGAGGACACTTTGGGAGGCAAAACCATCACCAGAGGTGAGAAGGGACACCCGAGATGTGTTCCAGGATCGCTGAATATCCACGTGTCTGAAGCCGATCGTGTTGCTAAGTTCTTTTCTGGACTCTTCACTACAAGCAGTAGAAAGAGGCAGCCCTGCAGAAAAGTGAATGTTTTAGGAGACTAGCAAATATATTTCATTTTATAATTTTAAGTTAGGCCATTCCAAAAGGTCTATTTGTTATTCAATTAATTCGTAGCTTGTGTTGTACCTAAGGTATTAATGCTTCTTCTGGGGTGGAACCCTTGGCTAGCCTGCCTTCACATGGCTGGGGCACTCTGGTGACCTCTGTCCGGGATGCTGAGCCAACTGCTCCTCCCCTGGGGCCACTCTGAAAAGCCATCTCTGCTTTGTAGAATACCCAGGGGTGATGGCAGGGGCTTGGAAGGGGATGTTTAAGGAGTCCTCAAATGTGCACCTAAGGTATTGATTCTGAAGATATTCAGTGCCGTGTTACCATTCATCACATTACTGTTTGGATACCTGCTGAGTTGCAGGTCTGTGCCAATAATGCATTGATTTTATAATACGTTTGCTCTGTTATTATCCTGTATGAAGAAGAGATTGTTCCCTTTTGTTTCAAATTCTAACCATTTTTTTATTATCACTCTCTTTGAGCAACTCCTGGTGTCCTGCTGGTTTTAACATTCACTGTCTGTAAAAAGATTCCTAGTTTACATACTGACTGCCATAGTCTGAGTGCTGTGTAGACAGTTTGTCTGAAGGCAACATTTTAAGGAGGTCCCCTCTGACAGAGATGGAAACAGGCACCAGGGAAGGGTTGCTGGCAATATACTCAGCTGCAGCGAATGTTCTTACCTACAGGTGTTTGGAGTGTGATTCACCCAGCAGGGTGCAGATTGACTAAGCAGTCTCATTGTATTAATATTCCTGACTTGCTTTAAAGCATTGCTTGAGCATGCAATGGGCTCCACTCTGCTGAGTCATCAGACTCATGATGTTGGCCAAATGCTCCTGGCTTTGGCTGTCAAGACCAAGTGAACTTTGACAATTGACCAGTATTTGTTTTTTAAGGCATGGCCAGCAAACAGAGATTCAGTGGAGGGACTGATGCGAAATTGCAGTGGATGCTTAGCAAACCCTGAGCAAAGGGCTGACTTTGCCCCTCTGCTCTGAGGAGACAAGCTGGGTGCCCTCTCCTAGCCCTGATCTCTCCTCCCAATCCTTCTGAATTCTTGCCCTAGGCCAACCTGGCACCTCATTTGAGGTGAGATATGACATGTACCCTGAGACTCTGAAGTGTCAAGTGGCAGGTAGAGAGGGAGCACGTGCCATCAGGATCTCACATAGTCTGTTCTGTTGACACAACTTGGGTCCACCACTTTAATAATTATTTTAAATAACATTGGTAGTTGTAGGGACTCCATAGGGTCAACATGCTGGACCAGGTATCTCATGTACATTAGCTCCTTTAAACCTCACAGTAACCTGCAGGGTAGGTATTATTGACATATTGATGGAACATTATGGGAAGAGGCCCCATAATGAACCTGAGATTTCAGAAATGCTCAGGGCTGGGGAGCCCCTTCCTTTTATGTGGTGGTTGTTTGACTGGTTCCGATGTGCTCTCACTCTTTGCATTCTAGCTGGCTCTGCATCCTGTGTCTCTCTCATTCCTCCTTCGCCATCTCAGGTACTCTGGCTTTTCCTGCCCGCCCTTGCACAGCCAGACCTCCTGGCTCTGTGGTTCCAGGGGAATTGGCCTGAATCGCAGAGAAACTCCCTTATCAGGAAGGGGAAATTGATGACGGGCTCTTGTCAGTGTTGATGCTTTCCATCTGCACCTCTTTAGGGACACCAGCTGCTGCCTGCCAGCCCCAGGTGATGTGAAAGGAACAAGCAACCAACCACCACACAGTGGTTTGTAAATTGTATACTATACCTAAAGTTTCCGACCTCCTAGGCAAATGGAAAACCCACCAGTCTCACCTGTACAAATGCAAAGTTGTTCAAAAAGTGACTGAAATGGGGAAGAAGAGAGGATCCCAGTCACAGAAAGTATGAAAGAGGAGCTCCCAGGAGAAGGGGGAAAATGGCGGATAGGAGGCAGGACTAAATTGCAGCTTTCACTCGGATGGACAGAGAAGCGTGTGGAAACTCGCACTGTGAACTTTTGCTCCAAGAACTACTGCAGGAATATACCAGGAAAGCCAAGAGAATCCACAGACCCTTTGAAGGAAGCAGATTACTCCTGCAGGACCCAGGAGACAGCCCAAATACTGTGCGTGCCCAAACTGAAAGTGGGAAAGGAAAATCATCTGCCCATGAACACACACCCTCACTGGGGAATCTGAAAGTCCAGATCATGCCCAGGAACACACACCCTCACTGGGGAATCTGAAAGCCACATCCCTAGGAAAAAGGGGATGGGAGAGTACTACATGAGCTGAGACAATGTAGACACCCCAGTGAAATACAGAGGTAGAGGAAGCAGCAGGAAAGCCCTGCAGTCTCTCTGGGTCCCCAGCGAAGCCATTTCTGACTTGTTTCACAGGGGTCCCTGGGGAGGGCTGCCAGAGGAACTTGGAAAAGACCACAGGGAGAAGGAAACCCCCAACTGAACTTTGTAACAATTCCAACAAGAGTTTCCTAGCCAGAACTCCGGGGAGGGCATGGATCTGATATGGGGAGGCATGAAAGTCCTGCTTGCTTTCTCATCCTGGAGGCTGGTAGCCTGGGGCAATTTCTCAGCCCTGTTTACCCACTGCCTGGAAACAGATTCAGTGCTGGTGAGGTGGGGGGTGGGGGGCACGGTGGAAATGACACTAGCCTTTTGGGTTGTGTGGGAGCTGGGTGAGGCCTGTAACTGCCAGCTTTCCCCCACTTCCCTGACAACCTGCATGACACAGCAGAGGCAGCCATAATCCTCCTGGGAACATAACTCTATTGACCTGGGAACCACACCCCCCATTCGCCACAGCAGCCACAGCAAGCCCTTCCCAAGGCAAGTCTGAGCTCAGACATGCCTAGCCCTGCCCCCACCTGATGGTCCTTCCCTACTCACCCTGATAGCTGAAAACAAAGGGCATATTCTCTTGGAAGTTCTAGGGCTCTGCCCACCACCCTTTACTACCACAGCTGATGCTCTCTTGAAAGTGCCACCTCCTGGCAGGAGGCCAACCAGCACAAAACTACAATAAGCAACGATACAACTAAGGACCCTCACAGAGTCCATTTCACTCCCCTGCCACCTCCACTTGAGCAGGTGCTGGTATCCTTGGCTAAGAGACCTAAAGATAGTTCATATCACAGGACTCTATGCAGACACTTCCTAGTACAAGCCCAGAGCCTGTAGCCCTTCTGGGTGGCTAGATCCAGAAGAGAAATAACAATTACTACAGTTTGGATCTCAGGAAGTCACATCCCTAGGAAAAAGGGGATGGGAGAGTACTACATCAAAGGAGCACCCCATGGGACAAAAGAATCTGAACAGCAGCCTTGAGCCCCAGATCTTCCCTCTGACATAGCCTACCCAGATGAGAAGGAACCAGAGAAATAATTCTGGCAATATGACAAAACAAGGTTCTTTAACACCTCCAAAAACAAAAAACAAACAAACAAAAAACTCGCTCACCAGCAACAAATCCAAACCAAGAAGAAATGCTTGAATTGCCAGAACAAGAATTCAGAAGGTTAATTATTAAGCTAATCAAGGAGGCACCAGAGAAAGGTGAAGTCCAACTTCAGGAAATTTTTAAAAATATATAAGATATAAAGGGAGAAATCTTCAGTGAAATAGATAGCATAAATAAAAAATAGTCACAACTTCAGGAAATAAAGGACACACTTAGAGAAATGCAAGATGTACTGGAAAGTCTCAGCAATAGAATCAAACAAGCAGAAGAAAGAACTACAGAGCTCGAAGACGAGGTTTTTGAAATAACTCAATCCAACAAAGACAAAGAAAAAAGAATTTTAAAAAAATTAACAAAGCCCCCGAGAAGTCTGGGATTATGTTAAATGACCAAACCCAAGAATTGGCATCCCCAAGGAAGAAGAGAAATCTAGAAGTTTGGAAAACATATTTGGGGGAATAATTAAGGAGAACTTCCTCAGCCTTGCTAGAGATCTAGACATCCAAATACAAGAAGCTCAAAGAACACTTGGGAAATTCATCACAAAAAGATCCTCGCCTAGGCACATAGTTATCAAGTTATCCAAAGTCAAGACAAAAGAAAGAGTCTTAAGAGCTGTGAGGCAAAAACACCAGGTACCTATAAAGGAAAACCTATCAGATTAACAGCATATTTCTCAATGGAAACTATACAAACCAGAAGGGATTGGGGCCCTATCTTCAGCCTCCTTGAACAAAACAATTATCAGCCAAGAATTTTGTACCCAGTGAAACTAAGCTTCATAAATGAAGGAAAGATAGTCTTTTTCAGACAAACAAACACTAAGAGAATTCACCACTACCAAGGCAGCACTACAAGAACTGCTAAAAGGAGCTCTAAATCTTGAAACAAATCCTAGAAACACACCAAAACAGAACCTCTTTGAAGCATGAATCTCACAGGATCTATAAAACAAAAACACACACACAAAAAAACAAGGTATTCAAGCAACAAATAAACAAATAGCATGATGAATTGAATAGTACCTCACATCTCATTACTAACATTGAATGTAAATGGTCTAAATGCTCCGCTTAAAAGATACAGAATTGCAGAATGGATAAGAATTCACCAACCAAGTGTCTGCTACCTTTAAGAGACTCACTTAATACATAAGGACTCACATAAACTTAAGGTAAAAGGGTGGAAAAAGATATTCCTGGTAAATGGACACCAAAAGTGAGTAGGAGTAGCTATTCTTATATCAGACAAAACAAACTTTAAAGCAACAGCAGTTAGAAAAGACAAAGAGGGACATTATATAATGATTAAAGGCCTTAACAGGAAAATGTCACAATCATCCTAAATATATATGCACTTAATGCTGGAGCTCCCAAATTTGTAAAACAATTACTGCTAGACATAAGAAATGGGATAGCAAGATAATAGTGGGGGACTTCAATATTCCACTGACAGCACTAGACAGATCAAGACAGAAAGTCAACAAAGAAACACTGGGTTTAAACTATACCCTAGAACAAGTTGACTTAACAGATATTTTACAGAACATTCTACCCAACAACCACAGAATATACATTCTATTCATCCATGTGGCTGACTGCCACAGCTACTACTTGAGACCCTCATTGCAGCAGTTTTTACTGTTACTGCTTGAGACCATCATTACAAGACTGAACAAAGGGATGAACATAGAAATGGTAACAGAAAACAAAAGAAACTATTTTAAGGAAAGGCTAGCATGGGGAAGAAGAAGAGAGAAGAAGAGAAGAAGAAAAGATAAGGGCTCCCTACTTCTAGTGAGCAAAGGCAGCCACCGAGCTTCCACAGCCCTTCTTATATATTGGGTAACAAGAGCAAGGAGGAGAAGGTAACAATTGGTCAGCTGTTTAACTGATCACAGGTTCTCATTATTACTAACAGGCTTCAATCATGCCTAATCACAAGAAGCACTTGTGTGGCCTCCAACACATCAGCACATGGAACTTTCTCTAAGATACACCATATGATTGCCACAAAACAAGTCCCAATAAATTTAAGAAAATTGAAATTATGTCAAGTACTCTCTCAGACCACAGTGGAATAAAACTGGAAATCAACTCCAAAAGGAACCTTCAAAACCATGCAAATATATGAAAATTAAATAACCTGCTCCTGAATGATCATTGGGTCAAAAATAAACTCAAGATGAAAGTTTAAAATCCTTTGAACTAAACTACAATAATGACACAACTTATCCAAGCCTCTGGGATACAGCAAAGGCAGTGCTAAGAGGAAAATTCATAGCCTTAAATGCCTACATCAAAAAGTCTGAAAAAGCACAAATAGGCAATCTAAGACCACACCTGAAGGAACTAGAGAAACAACAACATACCACATCCAAGCCCAGCAGAAGAAAAGAAATAACCAGCCAGGTGCAGTGGCTCACACCTGTAATCCCAGCATTTTGGGAGGCCAAGGCGGGAGGATCACGAGGTCAGGAGATCAAGACCATCCTGGCTAACATGGTGAAACCCCGTCTCTACTAAAAAATAAAAAGAAAATTAGCCAGGTGTGGTGGCGGGCACCTGTAGTCCCAGCTACTCAGGAGGCTGAGGCAGGAGAATGGCATGAACCCAGGAGGCAGAGCTTGCAGTGAGCTGAGATGGCACCACTGCACTCCAGCCTGGGTGATAGAGCAAGACTCTGTCAAAAAAAGAAAAGAAATAACCAAGATTAGAGAAGAACTAAATGAAATTGAAACAAAAAAATACAAAAGATAAATGAAACAAAAAGCTGGTTCTTTAAAAAGATAAATAAAATTGATAGGCCATTAGAATGATTAACCAAGAAAAGAAGATCCAAATAAGCACAACTGGAAATGGAATGGGAGGTATTACAACCAACACCACAGAAATACAAAAGATCATTCAAGACTGCTATGAACACCTTTATACAGATAAACTAGAAAACCTAGAGGAGATGGATAAGTTCCTGGAAATATACAACCCTCCTAGATTAAATCAGGAAGAATTAGAAACCCTGAACAGACCAGTAACATGCAGCGAGATTGAAATAATAATTTTAAAATTACCAACAAAAAAAAAAGCCCAGGACCAGATGGGTTCACAGCTCAGTTCTATCAGACATTCAAAGAAGAACTGGTACCAATCCTATTAACTCTATTCCACAAGATAGAGAAAGAGGTAATCCTCCTAAATCATTCTATGAAGTCAGTATCACCCTAATACCAAAACCAGGAAAGGACATAATAAAAAAATAAAACTACAAACCAACATCCCTGATGAACATAGATGCAAAAATCATTTTTAAAAAATGCTAGTGAACCAAATCCAACAGCGTATGAGAAAGATAATCCACCATAATCAAGTGGGTTTCATACCAGGGATGCAGGGATGGTTTAACATATGCAAGTCAATAAATGTAATACCACATAAAGAGAATTAAAAACAAAAATCACATGATCATCTCAATAGATGCAGAAAAAGCATTTGACAAAATCCAGCATCCCTTTATGAGTAAAACCCTCAGCAAAATCAGCACACAAAGAATATACCTCAGTGTAATAAAAACCATCTATGGCAAACCCACAGCCGACATAATACTGAATGGGGAAAAGTTGAAAGCATTTCTTCTGAGAACAAGACAAGAATGCCCACTCTCACTACTTCTATTCAACATAGTACTAGAAGCCCTAGCTAGAGCAATCAGACAAGAGAAACAAATAAAGGACATCCAAATTAGTAAAAAGGAAGGCAAACTCTTGGTGTTTGCTGATGATATGATCGTAAACCTAGAAAACTCTGAAGACTCCTCCAAAAAGCTCCTAGAACTGTTAAATAAATTCAGCAAATTTCAGGATACAAAATTAATGTACACAAATCAGTAGCTGTGCTATACACCAACAGCAACCAAGTTGAGAATCGAATCAAGAACTCTACTCTTTTTACAAAAGCTGCAAAAATAAAATAAAATAAAATAAAATAAAATACTTAGGAATATACCTAAACAAGGAGGTGAAAGCCATCTACAAGGAAAACTACAAAACACTGCTGAAAGCAATCATAGACAACCCAAACAAATGGAAACACATCCCCTGCTCATGGATGGGTAGAATCAATATTGTGAAAATGACCATACTGCCAAAAGCAATCTACAAATTTAATGAAATTCCCATCAAAATTCTATCATCATTCTTCACAGAACTAGTAAAAACAATCCTAACGTGTGGAACCAAAAAAGAGTTCACATAGCCAAAGCAAGACTAAGCAAAAAGAGCAAATCTAGAGGCAGCACACTACCTGACTTCAAACTATACTATAAGGCCATAGTCACCAAAACAGCATGGTACTGGTATAAAAATAGGCACATAGACTAATGGAACAGAATCCAGAACCCAGAAGTAAACCCAAATACTTACAGCCAACTGATCTTCGACAAAGCAAACAAAAACATAAAGTGGGGAAAGGCCACCCTATTCAACAAATGCTGTGGGCATAATTGGCAAGCTGCATATAGGAGAAAAAAACTGGATCTTCATCTCTCACCTTACACAAAAATCAACTCAAGATGGATCAAGGACTTAAATCAAAGATCTGAAACTATAAAAATTCTAGAAGATAACATCAGAAAAACCCTTCTAGACATTGGCTTAGGCAAAGACTTCATGACCAAGAACCCAAAAGCAAATGCAACGAAAACAAAAATAAATAGGTGGGACTTAATTAAACTAAAGAGCTTCTGCACAGCAAAAGGAAGAGTCAGCAGAGTAAACAGACAACCAACAGAGTAGGAGAAAAATCTTCACAACCTGCATATCCTGCAAAGGACTAATATCCAGAATCTACAACAAACTCAAAAAAAATTAGCAAGAAAGAAACAAACAGTCCCATCAAGAAGTGGGCTAAGGACATGAATAGACAATTCTCAAAAGATGTACAAATGGCCAACAAACATATGAAAAAATGGTCAACATCACTAATGATAAAGGAAATGTAAATCAAAACCACAGTGTGATACCACCGTACTCCTGCAAGAATGGCCATAATCAAAAAAGCAAAAAATAATAGATGTTGGCATGGATGTGATGAAAAGGGAACACTTCTACACAGTTGGTGGGAATGTAAACTAGTACAACCAATATGGAAAATAGTGTTTTATTTAGTTAAAGTTTAATAAAGAACTAAAAGTAGAACTACCATTTGATCCAACAGTCCCATTACTGGGTATCTACCCAGACGAAAAGAAGTCATTATCCAAAAAAGATACTTGCATACACAAGTTTATAGCAGCATAATTCGCAATTGCAAATATATGGCACCGGCCCTAATGCTCATCAATCAATGAGTGGATAAACAAATTGTTTATGGAATACTACTCAGCCATAAAAAGGAAAGAATTAATGGCATTTGCAGCTACCAGGATGGAACTGGTAACTATTATTCTAAGTAACTCAGGAATGAAAAAAAACAAACATTGCATGTTCTCACTCATAAGTGGGAGCTAAGCTATGAGGCTGCAAAGGCATAAGAATAATGCAGTGGAATTTGGGGACTTAGGAGAGAGGGTGGGAGGAGGGTGAGGGACAAAAGACTACAAATTGGGTTCAGTGTTTACTGCTTGGGTGATGCATGCACCAAAATCTCACAAATCATCACTAAAGGGCTTCCTCATGTAACCAAATACCACCTGTTCCCCCCAAACCTATCGAAATTTTTTTTAAAAATAATGCAATCAAAAAAAAGAAAAGAAAGAGCAGCTCCAAGACCCACTGAGGTGTCCACAAGACCCCTAAAAGGCTTAGAAACATATGTGGGTGCCAACATGAGAAACTCTCTAGGCATCTCCAGAATCTCTTCTACAGTGATATTGGAGGAGGTAATTCACTATTACCTCCAACACATCCTGGTCTTGGAATACTCCAATTTGAACATGGGTTTTTAACCCATGTTCCTGTTTCCTGTCCTGTTAGCCCACACTACACTCAGTAGTGCTGAGGAGCAATTAGGGTGACAGACAGATTGTGGGTTTCTTTATGTTTGGAAAGAGCATATATTTTGGGAGCCACTCTTAACCACCATACTTTCAGCATCCTCCAGGCAGCTTCACTGTGGATACCCCCAGACATTTCTTTCTGAGTAGGAGATGTAGTTGTGGCTCATCAAGACTGCACTCAAGCTCTGGGAGAAAAAGGGAGACCAATTGCACCCTGGAAGCCAATCAGCAAGTGGGAAGTACCCAAGGACACATGTGCACAGAACCTTTCCGCTGCCTCCCACTTCTTTGCCCACTGCTCTCCAGGCTGTGCCTTACGAGGAGCAAGTATGACAGCCTTTGTCAAAAAAATCACAGACCATCCCAGCCTCCTGTGTGCTCCAGCCGCTCTGAGCCACGGAATCATCTGAGTACAGCATTGCCCTCATCACTCGCTTCACTTCAGTCCAATTCCACAGTCCAATTTCGTGATTCAAACTTGACTTTATTCAGGCTTATTTGCTCCCCTTCCAAATCGCAGCATTACTCTGGCTTTTAAAATCTAAATGTGTCAAGGCTCAAGGCATGTGGGGTGGGTTCCTACCTATTCCACTGGCCTTATCTATTGCTCTATTCTTATAGCATCAAGTTCCTTTTCATTGTGTCCCCTTTGACTAGAAGGCCCTTCTCCCGCTCTTTAAAAGATTAGCTTATCTTCCTTTAGGTTTCTGTCCAATTTTACTTTCTCTAGAGACCATCTTGAAACCCCATTAATACCCCCCTGCAATCACAGACCCGCCACAATGAGATAGAAGGTATGATATGGTTTGGCTGCATCCTCACCTAAATCTCGTCTTGAATTGTAGCCCATTATTCCCACGCGTTGTGGGAGGAACCCAGTGGGAGATAATTGAATCATGGGGGCGGTTTCCTCCATACTGTTTTCATGGTAGTGAATAAGTCTCACAAGATCTGATGGTTTTATAAGAGGAAACCCCTTTCACCTGGCTCTCATTCTCTCTCTTGTCTGCCACCATGTAAGACATGCCTTTCGCCTTCCACCATGATTGTGAGGCCTCCCCAGCCACGTGGAACTGTGAGTCCATTAAACCTCTTTCTTTATAAATTACCCAGTCTTGGGTATGTTTTTATCAGCCACGTGAAAACGGACTAATACAAGGTGGGACTGGACTCCCCAGAGGAGGGACTCAGACACTGGACCAAACTGAGGACTAGGGATGGGACAGAAGCAGCTTTCCATAGGACACACCCACCAGTATGTCATGTTAATTTACCATTGCCATGGCAACACCATGGCAATGTTACTGCCCCCTTCCATGGCAACAACCTGATAACCCAGAAGTTACTCCTCTTTTCCAAGAAATTTCTGCGTAATCTTCCCCTTAATTGGCATATAATTAAAAGTGGGTATAAATATGGCTGCAGAGCTGCCTCCCAGCTGCTGCTCTGGGCACACTGCCTGTGGGGTAGCCCTGCTCTGTAATGAGCAGTACCTCTGCTGCTGCTGCTATAAAATAAAAGTTGCTGTCTAATGCCACTGGCTCACCCTTGAATTCTTTCCTGGGTGAAGCCAACAGCCCTCCTGGCACTAAGCCCCAATTTGGGGGCTCGCCTGCCCTGCATCAACATCACCCAACATCATTCTTTTACTTGTTCACTGCCTGGCTCCCCACTAACATGTAAGCCCAAGGAGGGCAGATTCTGGAAATGTTGTCTGTATTGCTCTATCCTGTCAAAGACAAACATAGGCCAGGCGTGGTGTCTTACACCTGTAATCCCAGCACTTTGGGAGGCTGAGATGGGTGGATCACCTGAGGTTGGGAGGTCGAGACCAGCCTGGCCAAGATGGTGAAACCCCATCTCTACTAAACAAAATACAAAAATTAGCCAGGCGTGGTGGCACGTGCCTGTAATCACAGCTACTCGGGAGGCTGAGGCAGGAGAATTGCTTGAATCTGGGAGGCGGAGGTTGCAGTGAGCCAAGATAGCACCACTGCACTCCAGCCTGGGCAACACAGCAAGACTCCATCTTGGGAGAAAAAAAAAAGAGAAAGAAAAGGGAGATAAACATAGCTGGACATTAGTTAAGGCAGTAAAAACAGATTTTATTCAATAACTGCTGTCAGTAAAGGAAAGAACTGAGCTTCAATCTGATTAATGCAGAGGTCACTGGGCATTTTAAAGGGTCTGGAGCAGAGTTAGGGAAATGAAAAATTATAAAAGTTATAAAAAGTGATAAGGGGAAGTTGATCCCATGTGAAACTCATCTGGGTTTGCTAACTGGTACAAGTCAAAGTTAGGCTCCTATGCACTCCCTCTGAGGCTGGGAAACAGGGACCCTATCATCAGGTGTTGCTGGAACAAACAGTAAACTCCTTGGGCAGCCTTGAGGTTTCTCAGAAAGGCACTTCAAGGGGGAAGGGAGGGCCATCCAAGGGATAAGGCCTTGTGCTGTTAGAAATTCTATTAGTGTTTGTTCAAGTCTTACTAGGGCAAAGATGAGGGCTAGTGGAGAAGAAGGCTCAGAGGAACCTGGTCAAGGAGAGAGTTCAGTCAAGGAAAGAGTCTATCAATCTCCAGCACAGTGCCTGGTACGTAGTAAGTGCTCATAAAATATTTATTGAACCAACGAACAAATGAGTGAATGACTAACAGGAGGATGAACCCCCTCCGTGATTACTCCCTGGTGTGGACAGTGAGCAGGGAGGATGCTGGAGGAAGTGAGAGGTGCAGTTCTCCTACCCACAAGAACCCCAGGGTAGAGGGTGGCAGCTCAGCAGAGCTCAGCCCTCAAGCCTCCTCTCACTCCCCACAGAGGGCTGAGGTCCTTGCAAAGTGGGGCACAGCAGAAATGCTAGAATCTTCATTGACCTTAACTCAATAACATCAATTTGAGAGAAAAGAAATTTCAAAAGCACTAGCATCGGGTTGTAATGTGAGCATGTTTGCAGCAATAACACATCTGTTGTGTTGAAACACCAACAAGAAAAACAGAAACACCTGAACAACACCTACATTTTTTATTCTTGACAAGATCAAATAGGTTTACTCCTCCAATAAGCTACACAAACTCTGGTCATAATTAGCCCTTGGCTGTGAGAAGTCTTTGCCAGATTTTTCCCTCACCTGTGATATGCTGTAAACATAAACACAGGAAGGTGTGCTGGCCTGGGCAAACTAACTTGTGCTCCAGGGCATCTGACAGATGGTTAACCTGTGAGTCTCAACTCTGGCAGCAGAGTGATTTTAGAGGAAAAAGGAAGGAAATACCTAGCACAGCAGTTAATAGGTGTTCTTGATTAGCACCTTTTGCTCAAGTAAGAAATGATTTCCTGTGAAGGCTTTTTGGTCATTTTCATGTTGATTACATGGATTATGTAAAGTATTTCTTGAAAAAGATGAAACAGTTCCTAGGAAAAGTGTGCTGGATGAGAGTGCAGAACACTGATGTTTTGGGGAGGATTTCACTTTGAGTTATTATGCATAATGCTGCTCTGAACATTTATGTGCCAGTTTCTTTACAGACATATGTTTTCTTTTCTTATGGGTATATACCTAGAAGTGGAATTGCTGGGTAGTATAGTAATTCTGTTTACTCTTTTGAGGAAGTGCCAGGCCATTTTCTGAAGTGGATTTCTACCAGCAGTGGATGAGGACTGTAATTTCTCTACATCCTCTCCAAGAGTTGCTATTGTCTGCTTTTTTTATTCTAGCCATTCTAGCAGGTATGAAGTGGTACCTATTGTGTTTTTTAAAAATTAATTAGTTTTGTTCATCAACAATTAATAAGTATATATATGTATGGGGTACAATGTGATGTTTTGATCTATACATACATTATAGAAAGATTAAGTCAAGATAGTTAACATGCCTCATTAACTTTCCATTTTTTGTGGTGAGAATGTAAACAATCCATTCTTTAGCAATTTTGAAATATACAATACATTAATATTAACTGTGGTCACCATTCCCTGAATAGCCAAAGATATCTGGAGCAAAGAGAACAAAGCTGGAGGTTTCACACTACCTGATTTCAAAATATATTATAAAGATATTGTAATCAAAACAGCATGGCAGCTGGGTGCAATGGCTCATGTCTATAATCCCAGCCCTTTGGGAGACCAAGGCAGAAAGATACCTTGAGTCCAGGAGTTCGAGACTAGCTTGAGCAACATAGTGAGACCTCATTTCTACAAAAAAAAATTAAAAATTGGCCAGATATGGTGGTGCATGCTGGTAGTCCCAGCTACTCTGGAGGCTGAGATGGGAGGATTGCTTAAGCCTGGGTGTTCAAGGCTGCAGTGAGCTATGATTGCACCACCACACTCCAGTCTGGGCAACAGAGTGAGACCCTGTCTCGAAAAAAAGGAAAAGGGAAAAGAAAGAAACAAAAATCATAATGGCACTGACATGACAACAGACATATCAACCCATGAAACAGGATATAAAGCCCAGAAGTAAACCCAAGTATTCATGGGCAATTTATTTTCAACAAAAGTGCCAGGAAGACACAATGGGGAAAGAGCAGTCTCTTCAATAAACGGTGCTGGGAAAACTGTATATTCATTCACATGCAGAAGAATGAAATTGGACCTTATCGCAGACATCATATACAAAAAAATCAACTCAAAGTAGATTAAAGACAAATGTAAGACCTGCAACTGTAAAGCTCCTAGAAGAAAATGTAGGAGAAAGACTTTATGACATCGGTCTGGGCAATGATTTTTTGGTTGACTCCAAAAGCATAGGCAACAAAAGCAAAAACAGGCACATGGGATTATATCAACATTAAAAGTTTCTGCATAGCCAAGGAAATAATTAACAGAATGAAGAGACAATCCACAGATTGGAAGAAAATATTTGCAAACCATACATCTGATAAGGGGCTAATATATTTTTAAAAATGAGGAACTCAAACAAGTCAATAGCAAGAAAACAAATAATCCAATTAAAAAATGGGCAAAGGACCTGAACAGGCATTTGTCAAAAGAAGAGATACAGATGGTCAACAGGTATGTGAAGAAATGCTCAACATCTCTATCAGGTAAATGCAAATTAAAACCACAATGAGCTATTACCTCATACTTGTTAGAATGCAGTTACCAAAAAGGTGAATAATAGCACACGTTTGGTAAAGGTGCAGAGGAACAGGAACAACACACTGTTGGTGGAAATGTAAATTAATATCACCATTTCAGAAAAGAGTATGGAGGTTCCTTCAAGCCTAAAAACAGAACTACCATATGATCCAGTAACCCCACTTCTGGATATAGAGCCAAAGGAATTAAAATCACTATGTCAAAAAGATATCTGTGTTCTCATGTTTATCATGGTTTTGCTTTGCATTTCTCTGATGGCTAATGATGTTAAGCATCTTTTCATGTGTTCATTGGCCTTGGTATATCTTCTTTTGGGAAATACCTCTTCAGATTCTTTGCCCATTTTTTAATTGGGTTGTCTTTTTATTATTGAGTTGTAAGAGTTCTTCACATATTCTAGATGCAAATTTCTTACTAGATACATGATTTGCAAATATTGTCTCCTGTTCCATGGGTTGTCTTGTCAATTCTTTGATGGCGAGAAGCATGAGTTTGCTGTTGTGCTTAATACCTTCCTTTCTGACAAAACTGCCTGATAACCTTCCCGATGCCCTAATTTACCCATCATCTCTCCCAAGAGTCTCACATTTTCCCAAAAACTTCCACTTGGATCTGGGAAGCACTTACATGGCCTTTTATTTCTTAAAATTAAGTACATTTTTTCGTAAAGGCACAATTTCCTTTCCCAAAAAGAGTCATTTCAAAGACACTATAAATTTCCTGAATCTTGTCCAAAGTTTAAAACTGACATCCAAGAAGGAGTGGCCTCTTTATTTTACCTCCAGAAATGTCTCTGAAATGCAGGCAGGTCCCATCAATCTAAGATACTCTCGGCTTCATTGCAGCTGCAGCTGCGAGACAGACCTCGTCATTTTGGCTGTTTGTGCACTTCTGGAGGTATATTTAGGTTGCTTCTATTTAGTGTTCCCAGAATAGCCATAGTTTTTTGTTTCTCTCTCATCCTCCTAGTTTTATTCCTTCCTGTCCCAAACTGCGGGTGATATACAAGATGATTCCCAAAACCCTTTCTACCTCAGAGAGTCTCTCTCTGAAACAGTGTCCAGGCCTTCCTTTGCAGGAGCACAGTATATCATCTGTAGCCATAACCCACATCCACTAGCAAGCAGCAGAGAACAGTCACCAAATGCAGGAGCAGGAGCATCCCCATGGCTCACAACTGAACTGGGCTCATGTACTCCAAATCCCAGTGTGATTTGATCACTACTATTTAGATTCATAGAGAAGTATCCTATGAATTAATATGTAATGTGCTTGGATGAAGACAAACTTGGGTTTACCTCTATCATTTCTGGGCAGGGTTATAGCTAAATATTGTGCAATGAAAGTGATTTTTGATTCCTTTTCATGCTAACAACTTAAGCTGACATATTTGATAGCTTCAACTAGCTCCACCGGTGGTCGAGTAAAATTTTTTGTGCTTCATGTTGTCCATCCCATTAATAAATCAAATAATGCTGCAGGTACCATGGTTACATGTGCCTTAAATTTTGAGAACGACACTGCCAGAGACAGATTTTCAAGTTACAAACATCCTTCATATCTTAGATGATGTATTAGGTTGCTACAAATCCCAAATTAGAATCCTGCTATCAATAGAGCATTTAATGCCCATTCACTTTAAATAAGCAATCAAAGTTAAAAGAAAACTCAGTGAGCTTCTCCTGTGAGTATTTGCCACAAATTCGGCTCAGCACAGAGCTCTTCTGGGGACAGTCCCCGCCCCCAGGAGTGAAATACAAGACTTGAATGGGTTGATGCCTGATAGTTTTCTGCTGATGATGTTTTTGGTTTTGGGTGTGGTTTTTTTCCATCTTTGCAGTTTTACAAAAAGCAATGGTTTAAAGAAGGGGTTAACAGCAGGCGGAACTTGTAGTGAGCCGAGATTGCGCCAGCGCACTCCAACCTGGGCTACAGAGTGAGACGCCTTCTCAAAAAAAAAAAAAAAAGAAGAAGGGGTTAAGATGTGTGTGCAAATGCAATAGCAAAGACATAGAATCAACCTAAATGACCATCAATGATAGACTGAATAAGAAAATATAGTACATATACACCATGGAATACTATGCATATAGTATAAAAGGAACAAGCTATAAAAAGGAGCAAGATCACGTCCTTTGCAGGGACATGGATGGAGTTGGAAGCCATTATCCTCAGCAAACTGACGCAGGAACAGAAAACCAAACACCACATGTTTCACTTATAAGTCGGAGCTGCATGATGAGCACACATGGACACGTGGTGGGGAACAACACATACTAGGGCCTGTCGGGCAGTGGGAGTGGGAAATAGAAATAAAATAAAATAAAATAAAACCTTTTTTAAAAGAGGTGTGTGAAATGCACAGGGCCGTGTTTTAAACAGTGGCAACGAAAAAAAGTCAAGAGACAAGGGGGAAGTCTTGAATTGTGTCATAGTTTGTTCATTTGAGCTTTAACATATCAAAACCAAATAAATTTACACCAAGGAGTATTTATATTGATAAACAATATGTAATGGGAAAGCACAAACCCATTTATAAACACCATATCTAAATAATAATTTCTAACCAGTGTGCCCTGAAGCTGATGCCTGTGAATGACATGCTGACAGGGATGAAAGCAATGCGTTGAGGGCTGTTTGGCTGTTTTTCCCACCACTGTGCCAGAGCACAAGCCTCCTTCGTGGGCGGGAGCCCTCCACATTTCAAGCAGCTGCCATTCCAAGGTGCCAGGGCACCACAGAGATTGGCCAGGATGTGAGGAGATGGCCTGCGCTCCTGTCTAAGACAGATAACAATACAATAGCCTCTTCACTCACGCATACTCAAAGGAAAGTCAAAAGCCTTATGTCAGCTGAAATGAAGAGATGGGGGAGAGAGCTAGGAAAGGCTGCAGTGAGGTGAGGCTGGAGCAAAGACAGAAGCATCCTAAAGAAGCGGCAGGCAGAAAAGGCAACTAACTGCTCCTTGCTAGACCACCAATAGAGAGCTGTCCCTGGGTGGAAGAGCAACCAATGACTCTCCCCAGCTTAGAGCCCTAGGTATGGATTCCTTCATTCCTGAAGGAATGGTTGGAGAAAACCAATACTGTTACTAAAAGCATCTCTCACCTTCTCCTTTCTCCATGTTTCATTACCATCATGTTCTGAAAATTTAAATTGCAAGAAAAAATAAAAGGGATGTGAGAAAACAAAATGTTTAAAATATGGAAAATGGGAGTGATTACTTTTGATGCTATAATAAACATACTTATAAAAAGACAAACGGACAATGACATTAAAAGCACAGACTTAAAAGAATTTTACATTTTAAAAAACAGAAATTCTAAAAATTTTAAAAGTGAAAAAGGTTTCCTTCTTGTCTTACACATTCTAGTTCATGAAGACGTTTCCCATTTTTATTATCATTTGTATCTGTTTACAAGAGACTCATGTTTTAGCCCCCTTAAACTATTCTTAAGCATCAAGAACGGTTTTGGCTGGGCGCAAGGGCTCACACCTGTAATCCCAGCACTTTGGGAAGCCAAGGTGGGAGGATCATGAGGTCAGGAGTTCGAGACCAGCCTGACCAACATGGTGAAAGTCCATCTCTACTGAAAATAGAAAAATTAGCCTGGCATGCTGGCATGTGCCTGTAATCCCAGCTGCTCAGGAGGCTGAGGCAGGAGAATCGCTTGAACCCAGGTGGCAGAGGTTATTGTGAGCCAAGATCACACCACTGCACTCCAACCTGGCGACAGAGCAAGACTCCATCTCAAAAAAAAAAAAAAAAAGATGGTTTCAACCCAATCCCCCAATGAACTGAATTTTAAAAGTAGACAGCCTTCTCTGTCAGAGAAGGCTCAAGGAGAGAATGACTCACTGTTGTTACCTGTGGTAGTTAGAAAACATGAAAACTTTTAAAAAGTGGAAGTTTATTCCATTTTTTTCTGAATATATGTGAGCTAGGTATAGATCTTATGTAGATAACATATGTACACATATATGTTGACTGATATGATCTCCATAAGGGAATACGTAGTATGCATAACGATTATGTGGGCTGTCAGATGCATGCCTTTTTTCCTCTCTAGCATTTTCCCTGTGTCATTGAATCACTTATTTTCTTAGCTGTCTTATATTCTTTTGTGTAAATACACCATACTTTATTTCCTATTTCCCTTCTGATGGACATTTAGGTTATTTCCAGTGTATTAACAGCAATAAAACTTGGATGAACATCTTTGTAGCATATCTATATTCACATCAGATTATTTTTTAGAAAAAAGAAGTTTAAAAATAGAAACAGTGAATAAGAGGCCAGACCTTTGATATATATTATCAACCTTCAAGAGGGATATATCAATTTTTATTCTCATCAGCAGTGCATGGAATTTCTAAAGATAATCATCTCAAAAGCAAAACAAAGATTGACAAACACCCAAAAACAAATTTGGACTACATCATGTTGAAAAGTTCCCATCAAGCTAGAACATTATTATCTTGTTGATACACTCGGACAAACACAAACCCTGCGTGATTCCTCTGCCAAGGGCTCTGGGCTGGTCACAATTATGATGGCCCAAACCTTCACCTCAGATGCACCCCTGGAGCCCTGAGGAGCTCACCTTTGTCCTAGTGCCTAAGGAGCTATTTGTTAAAAGGTAGTTTAGGAATCCACAAGCCAGAAATACTGAGGCACCAACTAGATAATTTTAGGAACAAACCACGTATACATTTAGTCCTCCAAAGCCTGCCGGGAACTCTAGGGAATTATTGGGAATTCAGTTGACTTTTTGCCGTACACAAACAAATCCATCTTTGGGAAAAGGCATGACTCACAGTGGCTCAGTCAGGAGCAGGACACACCTCTACACCTCATCTCTTTTTGCTTTCGTCCAGCTCTGGCAGGACCTTCTCTTTCTGCGTCACAACAGGAACAGTCTTTGCCTTAAGTAGGATTTTGGGTTGTTTGCTTCCTTTTGCAAAAAGCGAGGTGTGTTGCTCAAATCGGATGAAATTTTGGAACATCTCTCTCCCATTTTCCTGCAGCCACTCTTCTGGTAACTAGTGCAATTTCTTATGAATAAAACTGACTCTAAATGCCCAATGTAAGCCAACAAATATGTGAAAAACAAGGGAGAAAGAGCCACCCTCAGTGCTTATTGGTGGAAAGACACAATTATTTCTTTGGAGCACTTTATATTTTTTTGGCCAATAGGGTCATTTGGCAATCTGTGACATGCAAAATTTTCACTCTCATTCAGTGAGTTCCCAGGACAGTTCTAGCGGACTTGGATGGGCCACACTCTGAGGTCATGGTCTCAGCATGTCCTGCCTTCGGGGAGTATTACTGATCACAGCTCACCTTCATGGTTACCACGCAGAACATAGCGCCAGGAACACAGTGTCTTCTTTCAGTGAGGTGGTAGCCCAAGAGACAGTGCTCAAAATCGCTTGAACTCGAGAGGCAGAGGTTGCAGTGAGCTGAGATCGTGCCACTGCACTCCAGCCTGGGCAACGGAGTGAGACTCCATCTCAAAACAGAGAGAGGATGCCTGAGAACAGCTAGCACCGGGAATGCTGGAGTTGTACTCCCTCTCACTTGGAGAATCTAGGCTTACCGGACTCCACTAGGGCTCTGACCTTTCTCTGAAGCCAGTCTGAGGGGCAGAAACAGCTAGAAGCCTAGAGAAGGGCCTGAGGGCTTCCAATAAAAGAAATTCGGCCAAGAGTCAAACCCAGTGCTATGAGCAAGTTGTTCTTTGAGATGGAGAGAAGCATGCACCAATATCCAGAAGAAAATTCCTCACTAGAGGCAAAGTAAGCCAGCACCAAGCCCTCAGGAAAGCAAACAGAGCAAGGAGGAGGGTTTTAGGAGCCAGAAATCCAGGGGCCTCCCCCTGCCTGAGCAGATAGCAGAAGACACTCCCCAAGAGGCTCCTCTTGCCTGAGATGACCAGGGGAGTGGGGAGCGCAGGGGTCCTTGTAGAGGAAGGAGGAGAAGAAGGCTATGTTGGGAGGAAGGACCTGCCGGTGAGGTCGCGCTGTGGATGAGGAGGAGGGTGTGGGGAGGGAGAACTTGCTGGTGAGGATGTTACAGGGATGAGGGGCACGTGGCAGCTGGGGGAGCTAGGAAATGCGGAGAGGCAGGGAGATGTGATAAGTACTTTTCAGCACCTCTCTGTGTGACACTCCATAAACCCACTGCACCACTCCTACATGAAAAACACTGCAGAGCTTTTGTGATCTTTGCAGGCATCTGGTGTTTATATGATGAGTGAAGCAGCAGAGCTGGGTCAGGTATTAAGAGGGCCTGGTTATTTCCTAGATCCACTGGCCTAAGCAGGCAGTCGGGGAGGAGAGCCAGTTTCTCTGGTAGCAGAAAAGAAGCCAGCGGGAGATGAGGGGCCGTGTGAGGAGCAGGGTGCCCAGAGGCAGCCAGCACCCAAGGGGTTCTCACTGTGCAGCGCTCCTTTGAGTCATGGCAGGACTTTCCTGGTTCCTGGCGGGGAGTGGGGGGCTATTCCAGAGGGGGGCTATTTCCTGTGGGGGGGCTATTTCCAGGGCTCACGTTGCCTACCTCCAAAGACGTGCCTACCTTGACCCCTGGAAAACTCCTGCTTCTTTCTGCCCTAGTGACTTTCCACGCATTCATTCACTCAACAATGATCATTGATACCCTGTTTACGGCCAACTCCCCAGAGAGTTGACAGCCCAGCAGGAAGCTGGAACAAGTATACAAATAACTTCAGAGCAAGTCAGAACATGATGGCTGCCTTTGGAGAGAGGCAGAGGGCTTCGCAGTGCATAGGAGACCCCCATCTCAGAGATCAGGACTTCTGAAACTGGGTCTGCCCAACGTTAGGCCTCTGAGAACCTCGTTGAACAAGACCTTGCCTGCAGGTCCTGGCCAGCCTATGCTCAGGAATAACTAAGGAGTGGAGTCGCAGCAACATCCTTCCCAAATCTGGACGTCTTCCTCCAACTCAAGCCCAGCCTGAGGGCCAGTCCCCTTGATTCACCCTTGGAAACAGACACCAGCCAAGGGAGCCGTCTCCTGGCGTTGACAGGGATCCGATTTAGGTCAGTATTCTAGTTCCCACTCCACAGAGGAATCTGACTGGAGGCCAGCTGTGGTCGATGAGTCATCCGGAACACAAGCAGGCAGCTATTTCCGAACTAAATGGCATCTGATCTCCCTCCTCACCTTGAGTCCAGTGCCCTGGTCTCCAAAAAACACTTCCTCTGAGATCAAGCCAGGGAGAGAGACACAGAGACCTGAGCAGAGGGGAGCCACCGTTGCTTCATCACTCCTGGTGCCATGCAGGCGGCAAAGGAACATCTGGGATAAAGCAGGCAACTGTAATAGATTCTCCCTCCTTCCTTTCTCCCTCCCTCCTTCCTCCCTCCCTTCTTCCTCCTTCTTCCTTCCTACCTTCCCAGCTGCCTTCCTCCTTCCTCTTTTCCTCTTTCCTCCCTTTCTCCTCCATCTTTCCTCCTTCCTTCCTCCCTCCCTCCCTCCTTCCTCTCTCCCTCCCTCCTTCCTCCCTCCTTCCTCCCTCCTTCCTTCCTCTTCTTTCCTTCCTTCCTTCTTCTTTTCTTCTTTCCTTCCTTCCTTCTTCCTTCTTCCCTCCCTCTCTCCCTCCTCCTTCCTTCCTTCCTTTCTCCCTCCCTCCTTCCTTTTTTCTTCTTTCCTTCCTTCCTCCTCCCTCCTCCCTTCTTTCCTCCCTCCTTCTTCCTTTCTCCCTGCCTCCTTCCTCTTTTTTCTTTATTTCCTTCCTTCCCTCCTTCCCTTCTTCATTCATTCCTTCCTTCTTCCCTCCCTCCCTCCCTTCCTTCCTCCCTTCTTTCCTTCCTCCCTCCTCCTTCCTTTTTTCCTTCACACCCTCATTCCTTTCCTCCCTCCTTTTTTCCTTCTTCTCACTTGGAACACCTACTATGTGAGCCATATACTGTTTTAGGCACCAAATCAGAGATGACCCTTTCCATTATGTAAGAGACTGAAAATAAAGACTGATGTATGTTGATTCTTACTATTTGCCAGGTACTATTATAACCACTTTACATATATTAATTATTTTAATCTTCACCACAGCCAAATAAGGCAGATACTATTATTATCTCCAGTTTGGAGAACAGACATCTGGCTGAACATGGAGAGATGAAATAGCTTGCCCAAATAAAACCGTGTATAAGCAGTGCCCCCTTTCTGTCCCGGTTCACGCTATTGGAAGAAGCTTCTGGAAGCTGGCATGACCACTTCCCAATGGGAAGGGAGTATCATTTCTTGAGTACCTGCTGTGTGCTAGACACTGTGTTAGTCCCCCGACACCCCCAATCTCTATGTTGGCCACCCAGCTGACCTCTGGAAGGTCCCAGGAAAGGGAGCCTCACTCTCCCCTAGGGGTCCAACCTAGGAACTCCCTTCCAGCAGCGCCACTGCCAGGGTGGTGCCCTGCTCAGCTTCCACTGTGCCATGGTGCACTCCTCCAGAAACCAGCATCCAGTGTTCGCCGCTGAGCACAGGACAGGCCCCTGACTTGGATTCACAGAGGAAGCAGGCAGACACCCTGCCCCCATCTCCATGCCTCTGTTTTGGTCGTCATGATCCTGACTCTGGACTCCAGCATCACCACAGGGTCAGCTGCTGTGTGTCACCCTGAGAGAGTCCGGAGGGGCCAGGGAATGAGTCTGGAAGCCCAGTGGTCTCACCTGTCAATGTCCTGTCCACAGCTGGAGTTACTCAGCCTTGGTGTTCCTCCCTAGAGAAAGAGGAGAAAGCTTCATGGAACCCTAGTAGGTCTGAGTTTGTCATACTGAGGCATGTTGCTGCCTGGGGAAGAAAAGAGACATGTGAGGTTCTTGTTTTCCTGCCCTTGCACTTGGAGTTATTGAAAAGGATGTCAATGATCCCTGCCAGGTGAGGGAAAAGAGCTGCCCAGTGCATGGGAGTCCATTACTTGGCCATCATTTGGCTGTCTCTCCTGTTGGACACGCCAGTGCTTGCCCCACTCAGAAGGCTTCTGAATATTGTGGACTGATGTACTGGGGTGAAATTCCACCTCTGGTTCCACTTTAAGTGATTATTTTTAAACACTGGTAACCATAAAAATAATTTGTTATTCTCACTATTTAATACAGTGACGGACTATTAAACAGTGTTGATATTTCAGAGTAAATTAATTAAAGTGGTCTGTTTTCTGACTATTGAAAACCATAGCTGGATTTAACATTTATGAATTTATTCTGAACGCATGAAGTAAAGGTCTTCACATAACTTACATGAATATAATTTTAACAGTATTTTTCCTCCTCCCTCCTTCCTTCCTCCCTCCTTCTTCCTTTCTCCCTGCCTCTTTCCTCTTTTTTTATTTCCTTCCATCCTTCCTTCCTTCTGCCCTCCCTCCCTCCTTCCTCTTTTCTTCTGTCCCTCCTTTCTCCTCAAAAATCTATTGAATTAACTGGAGACAGGAAAGCTAATGTTAAGGTCTTTGTAGGCAGTGACAATTGTAACACATAGGAAAATAATTTCATACACCCCACATTTTAAAGGCTAACAGGACCTAGGAGATTATCTAGTTGATGTCTTTCTAAACTTTCTTTTAGCCATGCCGTCTCTTTTATAAACCAAATCTAACATAGGACCCCAACAAATAAAAGTAGAGTTTGCAGAGACCAAGAAATAGTTTGCACTGGGCATGGTGGTCGTGCCTATAATCCTAGTGCTTTGAGAGTCCGGGGCAGGAGGATTGCTTGAAACCAAGAGTTTGAGATGAGCCTGGTGTCACAGTGAGCTCACATCTCTACAAAAGAAATAATTTTTAAAAATTATTCAGGTGTGATGGTGCACACCTGTAGTCCTAGCTGCTCAGGAGACTTAGGTGGAAAGATTGCTTGAGCCCAGGAATTCAAGGCTGCAGTGAGCTGTGATCACATCATGGCACTCCAGCCTGGGCAACACAGCAAGATCCTGTCTCTTTTATAAAAGAAAAAAGAAAAGTATACAGCTGGAAAACTGCCAGAGGGGTCCAATTCTTTCAGGCCCAAATCAGGAAACTGAGGCCAGAGGAGACTTGGCGACCACTCAAGGTTGGCTGCTTCTTCCTGGAGGAGCTGGAGTTCAAACTGAAGATGTTGGCTATACTTTAAGGCATTTTCCATGCTCCGTTGGTCTCAAGGGAATCGTGAGTATCACTTAACTCTAGCAAATGGATTGATGCCTTATTGGAATCGTGCAGTGGGACCATAGATATTTACATACCCCTGTGTGGGAATGAAGAGACCAGAGGCCCCTGTGGATGGCGGACGTGTGAACCAGTCCAAGTAGGGTAAGAAGAGGCTGTTCACACAACCCAGGCTGGAATTCTGTACTGGGAAGAAGAGTAACAAACCTCCAGAATCCAAGGAATCAGGTGGGCCCAATGCAGCTACCCTCTTCCTGATGATCAGCCCCGGCCTGTCTGCTTTCTCATTCTAAAGGGCCATGGCTGGGTCCTCACCCTGGGGGTCGCAATTTCAACACAGCCCCTGGGTCGTTGAAGAAACTGGGCATTTTGACTCCTTTCTTATCTAGGACTCCTTTCTTACTGCTTTTCGCTGTGGTTTGCATGTGAAGAGTTGGGAGGAGGCAGGGAGTATAAAACTTACACTCCTGGCATGTGAGCTCTGCATCTGTTCCCTTCTATATCTACCCAGCACACCCACTTCAGTATCCAGACCTCTGCTGAGATCACAAAACCCAATCACTCTTCGTAAGTCTGCCATACCAGACTACCATAAATTGTCATTAAATACCCATCCAATTCCCAGCCATATCAATGAAAAAACAAACAAGAGAGTAGGGCTGGTGATAAAGAACAGGCTTCTATCAGAATAGACACCATCGCACATCGCTGAGGAGATCCTTGGCTTTGATGAGCAAACTGTTGCGCAGTACATTCTTAGAAGAAGACAAGGAAGACCTATTTAATGAGTAAAATCTGAAAAAGTCAGCCCAGTTCCTTTTCCCAGCTCCTGTAATACTAAAGTCAAGACAGATAGGTGCCCAATGATCTCATCCCAATATTATCTCATGCTAACACCCTCAAAAGAGGAATAGGGGTCAGAGGTCAAATGACCCATCCTTTTGTCTGGATATTATTTATACAGTATTGTTGCCATTGATATATCAGGGGTCTCAGCTCTCTTTGTTGGAAGAAGTATTGGCACTTTTTTGGTGGGGGGGGGGAAATGTGAGATTGGAGTTTTTGTGAGATTTGAGTTTTTAGGTGGGGCTTGGGCAATTTCCTAAGTATCCTAGAATAGGTTATTATGGCCTGACTCCAGTGAGGCCATAATAAAAAAAGCTCCAGTGAAGCTTTAAATTGTTGGAATTCTCAAAACAACATGCTTATACACCAGTACACCATTAGCTTCCTGGATAATTTTGTTTATCTGAGTTTTTACATAGGCATTCCCACCACATCCCACTCCCAAAAAGAAGTGTTCACTTAAGGAATATTCGTACTCATATGGTCAAGCAGACAGAAACCTCCTGATTTGAAAAGGAGTATGGGAAGTTTGGTTTTTTGAGGGGTAGCAGGGTAGAACAGGGGCAGCTGTTGAAACACAACAGAGCAGACAGAGCACATAGGACTGATGGGGTTGAGAATGGAAAATGAAAAATAGAAACAGCATAGAGTGCTTAAAATTAATGGAAAGAAGTTAAGATGGCAATTAGTAACTCCTCTTCGGTAAGCAGAAGTTAACAGACATGATAAGGTGATGACCTCCCAAGTATAAAAAACTCCTGGGATAAGCTGCATGTGAAAAAAAGGATTTAGTGGTCTTTAACAGTATTTGTTAACTATTTGACTTCATACACAACATTGCATTAAACAGAAAGTAGATATTTTAAAAACAGACAAATGTTTATTGAGTACTTGTGATATGGTTTGGCTGTCTCCCCACCCAAATCTCATCTTGAATTCCCATGTGTTGTGGGAAGGACCCACTGGTAGGTAATTGAATCATGGGGGCAGGTCTTTCCCATGCTGTTCTCATGATAGTGAATAAGTCTCATGAGAAATGATCGTTCTATAAGGGGGTTTTCCCTACACAAGCTGTCTCTTTGCCTGCTGCCATCCACGTAAGACGTGACTTGCTCCTCCTTGCCTTCCAGCAAGCTTGTGAGGCCTCCCCAGCTATGTGGAAATATTAGTCCATTAAACCTCTTTTTCTTCCCAGCCTTGAGTATGTCTTTATCAGCAGCATGAAAACGGGCTAATATAGTAAATTGGTACCAGTAGAGTGAGGCATTGCTGAAAAGATACCCAAGAATGTGGAAGTGACTTTGAAACTGGGTAATAGGCAGAGGTTGGGACAGTTTGGAGGGCTTAGAAGAAGATAAGAAAATGTGGGAAAGTTTGGAACTTCCTAGAGACTTGTTGAATAGCTTTGCCCAAAATGCTGATAGCGATATGGACAATGAAGCCCAAGCTGAGGTGGTCTCAGATCGAGATTAGGAACTTGCTGGGAACTGGAGCAAAGGTGATTCTTGGCATTTTGCCCCTGCCTTAGAGAGTTGTGAAACTGAACTTGAGAGAGATGATTTAGGGTATCTGGCAGAAGAAATTTCTAAGCAACAAAGCATTCAAGAGGTGACTTGGGTGCTGTTAAAGGCATTCAGTTTTATAAGGGAAGCAGATCATAAAAGTTTGGAAAATTTGCAGCCTGATGCAATAGAAAATTTGCAGCCTCAATGCAAGAGAAAGGAAAATCCCATTTTCCAATTATTATGTGATATTTGTTTAGTTACTATATATAATAAATGCTATTGTTGAACTTGATGGAACACATAGAAGTATTATTTTGCAGTAAAAAGATCCTCTTTAATATACAATATGTAATTCTTTTGCTGTAAGCTTATTTGAGTTTAAATTTTCCAAAGAAGGAAATGGCTTATTGGCTTATTGTAGTGTCATCACTAGGAGTCTTGGAACGTTTCCTGTA
Organism: Papio anubis; assembly: GCF_008728515.1. Taxonomy (NCBI): domain Eukaryota; kingdom Metazoa; phylum Chordata; class Mammalia; order Primates; family Cercopithecidae; genus Papio; species Papio anubis. Next base: position 203,693,152 of record NC_044976.1, read on the forward strand.
AGAGGCATATAATGTGGAGGGGTACCACTAGAGGGCTCTGCAGGGACCCTAAATACCTTTTCCTTGGCTGTAGTGATGGAGAAGCAACCCTGAGAAGCCCTGACCTTTTGGAGATCAGAGCCATTCCATTCATTACAGCTGTTCAAGAGGGCAAGTAATAACAAGAATGCCACAAGAGCAACTCCTAGGAGCCACTTCTGCCAGAGAGCTGGGGGGTGCAGGTGGATGTCACCAGAAACAACTGGTAGGTGCTGAGCTAGGACACCCTATTGCTTGAATTTCCCTCTCTCCTGTACCACTCCACAGAGCTACCCTTGTGGGGACTTGAATGACATAACACAATGAAATTTTAACTTTGAGACAGGAAACCGGATAGTATTGAAGGTTCTGAAATTCTAGGCAAAGACCTAACCAACAATAACAAGAAAACCCACCTCAAATCTCAACTGATCCTTGAGGCTGCGACCCAGACTGATGTTTGGGCATGTGTAACGTAGATGAGCACAAGGCCCTGGGAGTTCTGGGGCTGCATGAGCCCTGTGTGTCCTACATGCAGGGATGATGGCAGGGCACCTCTGATGATGCACTGTCATGGGATAAATGCCCCTCTGGACTCAGTGGTCACTCAGGGATTGTGCTGGCAAGTGATGCAATAGGTATATATCATAGCTTTTTAACGAGCACCATCGACCAGTAGCTTACAGCTGTGTCTGAGTGACAGCAGTGAAGCCGGTGCCTGCAGAAGCAAATGTCAGACCTGCAGCTGAAGCAAGAACCTGGGAGCTGGGCAGAAAAGGAGCTTTTCTGCTACCCAGGTGAGTTTGGATCTCCAGACTGAGGCAGTGGGGTGGGAGCAGAAATCACTTCAAGCATTTGTTTTCTTGTGGCTGTTTTGCTTCTGTGGTGTTTGAACCACCCCCTGCTCCACCCTGCAGAAAAAGAGCTGTCCACGGGGCCAGACAAGATAATGTGCCTCTAGACTCAAGAAGTGAATGCCAGCCTTAGGAAGCTTTGCTTTTTTCCAACTATCCCTGTGAAATAATTCAGGACTTCGCACAGTGAAGAGTCAACTCTCAATCCAAAGTCAAGCACTTCCCTTTTTAAACTTGTGCAACACTGAGGCTTAAGTTCTCAGGGCCTCCCCTCCGCAGGCGCTGGTCCTTTTAAAGGGCTCCTCAGGGAGGTGGTGGACAGAGGCTGCAGTCAGGACCTGGCTGGGAGGAAGAGAGGGATGAGGGCTGCGGGGCTGGGCGTCCCGGGGAGGAGGGCGGAGCAGGTGAGCTGCGGGGTGGGAGCAGGGAGTGCACTTGTACGTGACGTTGGAGTTTGCAGCAACCTCCAAGTAGGAGGCTGTGCGCGCGTGTGTGTGGAGTGGCTGCGTGGCCGGGGAGGATGTGCGCTGCAGGGTGGCCGCCGCAGTGAGCAACGCGGCGACCGGAGCCCGGCGGGCAGCCGGGGAGGCCGGGACTGAGAGGGGCGAACCGCTGGTGCTCCCCGGCGGCGGAGGGCCGCGTCGGCCACGGGCCCGGGAGAGGCGCGCTCCAGCCGGCCCCAGGATGTAGGCGATCGGCGGCAGCGCTCCTGCAGGCGGCCAGCTCATCATGAAGAAGCACTCGGCCCGGGTGGCCCCGCTCAGCGCCTGCAACAGTCCGGTCCTGACCCTCACCAAAGTGGAAGGTAATGCGCGGCCGCCTCGCCCCGGGGGTCCCTGCACCCTAGCCGGGGGATGCTGCCACCCTGAGAGGGAGCTGCCTGACTGCGGGGCGCCGGGGCTGGGGGTGCTGCTCCCCAAGGACGCGGCTCCGCAGTGCAGAGCGCCGCCGTCTGCGTGGGGGGACCTAGCAGCTTCAGGGGCTGCCCTGAGCTCCCTGGCGAGCAGGAGTGAGCTGCTGCGGCGAGCGAGCACCCGGCTCCCCAACCTTCTCCTTCCTGGGCAGCACCCAGCGCATCTGGCAGCAGCTGCACCCTCACCTCCATCCCAGTTTGTCCTGGGGCTCTTGTCTGTTCGGCAGGAGGGGGTCGTCCAGCCGCTCCCAGTGTCCCCTCACCGCACACACACTTGAGTTGCCTGGGTGTGGAGCTCTGTGCCTCACCCCCAGGCCGACCAAAGGTGCTGCCCGTGGCTGGTAGAGGTGGGAGAGGGCTGCAGCGAGCTAAGGAGACGTCTCTCCTGCCTGTTCCGAAGCCTTTCCGGCCACCAGCCAAGTGACTGCCCTGCTCTTTGGGAATGGGCGGGGCGCACAGGTGAGGGAAGAGCCAGCACCAGGCTGTAAACAGGCTCTTTTCCTGGCCCTGGAGAGGGCTCAGATGGGCTGTGAGAGGGCCCCAGCAGGTGTCCTCCTCCTCCCCGTGTTGTCCTTTCTGCCTGGAACTGCTCTCACCCAGGAAATGTGAGCCAGAGGGCAGGGGAAGAAGCAGCCCACCGAGGGAAGCTTTCTCAGACACAGCTGGCTTCTGCTGGCCTAAGGGGCCTGGCTTTCCAATGGAGAAGGGGGCAGAGGGACCAGTCCCAGTTCTTAGCTCCTCCTCCCAGGAGGCAGAGGTGGAATGATTAACTCCATCTCCAAGGAGCAAGCCACCTTGGCCAGGTGAGGCAGGCCGACCATCCCCTAGGTCCCAGGAGCTGCCCTCTAGGCCTTTGCTTGTGCTGAGCTAACAGAGCCCATGAGCATCAAGCGGTGAGTGAGGGGCAGCCATGGGCTCGGACAGAGCCTGACTTCTGCTGTTCCCGGAAAGCCTGGACTTCTCTAGGCTTCTGTGGACCCTGCTTCCCACTCATGATTTCTCGTTTATTACAATAAATCTCAGAAGCAGCAAGGACAAGACAGGGGCTGGCTTGGTAATTGTATGTTCCAAGCTCAACTATCCACACAGGCCTGCCTGCAGCTGCCCTAGTACTATGACCCCCATCCTACAGAGGGGCACTTAGAGGCCCAGCAAGGTGGGTTCATGTGTCCTAGACCCACAGTTGGTAGGTGGTGAAGCAGGAATGGAATCCTGGGCTGTCTGATCCAAAGCTTATGCATTTTTTTCAGAACATCAGTTTGCACTGAACTGCAACTACTTACCTAGTTCTCATCATTTTCTATCTTTAGGAGGTTGGGTTTTTTTCCTTCTTGTGGCTGTCTTCTTCTCTCCTCCATCCCAACCTCAGGAATGACTTGATATCAGCCATCTACCCCTGAGTTTAGTGCAAGTGCTACCTCTTCCAGGGGTGTGTGTATTTCTAAGCCTTCTCCCAGACATTGCCCACATGTATGTGTGAGTTAGGGAGGGAAGGGTTGGCTATGTATTTCTCTGAGGGAAGCAGGGAGTGAGTGTCTGCTCACGCATAGGGTCCTCATGGGAAGCTGCCCCACTCCTACCTGCTAGTAGGGCAGATCGGTCCCGCTCTCCAGCAGCAGGGGGTCTCCCTGGGACACTCCCAGCCCTCCTTGGGCAGGACAGGTTTGAACAGCACTGGAAGTGGGGCAGGACATGGATGGCGGAGCTACCTGAACTGGGTACTGTGGCCTCAGAGGTGCTGCAGGAGGCAGTGAGTGGCATGCGAGGCACAGGTACTTCCCTATGGCCAAGCCTGGAGGTTGCCTTCAGGGAATGAAAATGAGAATTATCTCCCATTAACCACCCCACCCCACCCCCAAAAAAGAAACAAACCCTTAGGGCTGCTGCCAAAAGAGTCTCCTGTGCATACTAACACCAGCAACTGCCTCGTCATGGACTTGGCTTTGGAACTAGCATTTCCTCATACATGCCTGTGGATAATAGAAATGTATAGTGAACTAAGAAATGGTCAGATTGAGGATCAAGACTGGGCTCTTCCCCTTTTCCAGTTGGATTTGTGTAAATCATGAAAACAGCCTCAGTTTCCTCAAATGTAAAAGAGAAGGAACAACCTACTTCAGCAGGCTGTGAGGAAATGCAATAAGGTAGAGGTAGCTGAAAATGCCTAGCAAGCCCCCAGTTGCGTTTTGCACGGGATATCTACAAGTATCCCGTAAAAAAGTCTGCCCATCGGGGTCTGATAAAACCTGCCCTTGGTATGCCTGGCTCACATATAGCTTTTTCTCTCCGCCTGGTTTTTTTCCTTGGTGTTTTTCTTCAGTTTGGCTTTTGGTCTTTTTTTTGGAAACCATTTGCATCTTATGTGCCGGTTTTGGAAGTGTTGAATCATTTTGTTTTAACTTGAATGCACAGGGCAAGGTGGTCCCCATGCTGTGGGTGTTTCTGTATGGATGGCAGACAGGCTACAGGCAGGGAATGCAGCCAGCGAGGAATATTTATTAGCTCGCAGAGTGTGTCATCTAAGGGGAGGCAAGAAGGCACCAGCATGTGGTACATATAAAACCAAAATAGAAAAGGCAAAGCTTGGTTAAACTCAAACACAGGAAGATGGGCAAGATGACTTCATTTACTCAACAAACACTTCATCCAACCCTACTCTGTGTCCTGTGACAATGTAGCAAGGCCCTGGAAATGCAAAAAGGAACAATTCTAGCTTCATTCTCTTCACGACATTTTAGTCTAGAGAGGAAGAGACATGCAGATAGATAGATAAATTATCAAATACAAAGTAGTAAGTTCTGATATTGAACTAAAAGCAAGGTGTCACAGGGACACTGAGAGTTGAGCAATCTGAGGGGGCGTTCCTGAGGAGGAGGCCTTCATGAGGAGGAGGGTTTCTACAGAGGAAGCCTGTCTGAGGGGGCCTTTCTGAGGGGGAGACCTTTCTGAGAAGGAGGTCTTTCTAAGAAGAGGCCTTTCTGAGGAGAAGATATTCCTGAGGAGAGGAGGCTTTTCTGAGGAGGGCTTCTAAGGAGAAGGCCTTCCTGGGGTGGCCTCCTCAGAAAGGTCTCTGAGGAAGAGGCCATTCTAAGAAATAGGCCTTTTTGAGGAGGAGGCCATCTAAGAAGTGAGCCTTCCTGAGGAAGAGGCCTTTCTGAGGAGATATTGCTGAGGAACAGGCCTTTCTAAGAAGGAGCCATTCTAAGGAGGGGGCCTTCCTGAGGAGGAGGCCTTCTGAGGCATCACAACTGAGGCTGGGGGGATATGAGAAAGCTTGTTGGTACAGAGGGGAGGAGAGGCAGTTTCAGGCAGAGAGAACATGGACACTTGGGCTCAGCCCAGAAGCATGAGGAGAGTGGGGCTGGGCCTTAGATAGGGGTTAAGGCTTGAAAAGTGTGTTCTGGCGACATTGATGGCATCTGTCATGTCTAAAAACATACCTTGTTTTCACAGATCCTTTGCTTGGCTTTCCTTTCAGAAGCGGAGCATTGATCAGTACCACATCTCTAATAGACTAGTGTTTACTAGGATCATCTCTACTCACAATCAGCTCATTCATGTTCATTGAAATTACATTCAATAGGAATTAATCGTTGAGAACAGTACAGTGAATTCCCCCAAGAGGCCTGCAGCAAGTAGTGCTGTGGAAAGGGTGAGGGCTTTGGAATTAGATGGACTGGGTCTACCCGGCTCTCACACTAGGTAAGTGATTTCTGGCTAATGAATAAAGCTCTCCAGGAATCAGTTCTGTCCTAGGAAAGGAGGGGTGATGGTATGTTGCTCTTAATACTCAAATAATAGTTTTTGCTAATGAATGTCTACTATATTGCAGGTACTATGCTAGGAGAGATCGTTCCATTATCTCTATTTTTTCCCTAAGCAAGGCTAAGTATTGTTATCCAACTTTATAGATAAGGAAACTGAGGCTCAGAAAAATCATTCACAGAAGGTCCTGTAATTAGAAAACAGGGATCCCAGGCTTCAAATCTGTATCTACCTGGCTGCAAATGTTGCAAAACCTTTGCACAACTCCTTTTCATTTGAGTAGGAAAGAGAATTATATCAGCTCATGGCACTTTGTAGATGTTCAGTAAATGCTCCCTAAAGCTCCCATTGTATGTAATTCCAGCAGTTTGGGAAGGCCCAGGCGGGTGGATCACGAGGTCAAGAGAGCAAGACCATCCTAGCCAACATGGTGAAACCCTGTCACTACTAAAAATAGAAAAATTAGCTGGACGTGGTGGTGCGCACCTGCAGTCCCAGCTACTTGGGAGGCTGAGGCAGGAGAATCGCTTGAACCGGGAGGCAGAAGTTGCAGTGAGCCGAGATCATGCCACTGCATTCCAGCCTGGTGACATAGAGAGACTCCATTACAAAAAAAAAAAAAAAACCCTCCCACTGTAATATAACTAATATAACTCAGTGGTTGGGACCCCCATGGCAGCTCACGGGCCCCATAGCTGTGTGTCATATTCTTAGTGCCTCTGCTTTGGGAGTGTTGGGTGGTTTCAGCTGCCCCCAGAGTAGGTCTGACTACCTTATTCCTATTGACAGGATAAGATGGTCATCCTGGAATGCTCAATTAATAGTATATGAAGACCCAGGATGCTGGCCCAGTCCAAGAGGATTCTTGAGAAGTATACTGCCAAAGAGTTTCCCTCAACCCAAAATATTTCCCTGGTTGGCTAGCCCTAGATCTGAAACTCCAGTGGCAAAAGTCATTCATGTCGTGATCAAATATTTTACCTAATATATCCAAGAGAATGAACCAGATGTTTGTGAGGACTCTAGGAGGAGTGAAACATAATCTTTGATCCAACAGAGCTTCCAAACGAGTGAGGGATGTCAGAAAGGCACACCAATAAAGAATGCACACTGAAATGTAATGTGTTTGATTCTATGGAAGAAGTATAAAGCAAATGCTGCATTTCAGCTGAGGGCGAACTCAGTTCTGGCTGGGATGCAGATGGCCCCTACACAGCACTCTTGCTTGCCATCATTACCCCCTTCTTTGCAAAAATGACCTAATCTGACAGGATACTCTTTCCTGCTGAGCCTGGATGTGGCCTCAGAATTCATCTTGTCACCACACTCCAGGTGATGGTTAAACATTTATTGGAACTGCTTTTCCTGGGAGCACAGTCAGGATGGCATGGTAGAGGAGGTTGCCTCTGCCCTGGGCTGTCAGAGGTGGGAGGGGAGAATACAGCATTTCCTGACAGAGGGAGCCACAGACAAAGGCGCAGAGCCAGGAGAGGGTGGTGCTGGGAGACCAGCAGGCAGTCTACTGGGCCAGAGCGTAGTGATCAGAAGAAGCAGGAGGAGGGGAGGTTAAGCTAGACCATGGGCAGACGCTGAGGCATCCTGAACGCTGGACTCGGAAGAGAAGATTGAAACAGGGGGAGCCAGAGAAGAGAAGAAAACACCATCTGAGACTGAGAAAAGAGACGGCCATGGGCAGTAGTGGTGTTCAAACTGGGTTATGAAACCTCTTCCATCAGTTGCAATAAGTATTTCTTATTAAAGGAATTAGAATAGAATTAAAACTGCCACTGTCTATCAAATGTAATAAGAGTCAGAGTGGATCCAAGACGCTTTCATTTCAGGGGCATGTGTGTGTGCTCATGTGTACGTGCTGGCATGTGCGTGTCATATTGAAGGTATAGCGAAAAATTTTTAAAACCCTGCTGGAAAGTGTCCAGTGGCAATGAGGAGACGTGTTGGGGAGTGACAGCAGCAGTCCACCCATGAGCTCATGGTAATAACCGCAGTAGTAACATTTGCTTCCTCCTCACCATGAGCCCTTAACCTGGGTTGCCGGATTCAGTCCTCACAACATGCCTCTGCAGTGGCTCCTAACGTAATTCCCACTGTGCAGTGAGGAATAGGATTGCAGGGTAATCAGGTAACTCACTCTTTGAGACAACTGCTACGTGGTATGCCCACATCCTAACCACTGTACCATCTGATGGCAAGGACGAGGACAGGATAGAGGAGGAATCAACAGGCCATGGTGAGAGTGTGAAGTAGGAAGGCTGAAAAGAGCCATGAAATACGGCTTTGAAGATTATGTCTGAACAATTCTGGGAATAGAGATGCCATTAGCAGTAACAGTGAAGATAGGAGGGGAAGGACATCTGGGAGGGAGAAATGGGGGAGTCACATTTAGAAAAGTTAAGTTTGAGGCCAATGCCTGCAAACACAGATATGTAGCAGTCAGGGAGGTGGCAGAAAGAGGCGGTGAAGCCTGAGGAACCAATCAGGTGATATGGAAATAAATGGGCAAAGACAGAATCCTGGTGACCGTGAACATTTAGGAGATAAGGGAGTCGGGAGAGAAGTTTGACCATCCAGACCAGAGAACTCAGATAGTACTGTGGCGTGGAGTACTTCTCGTGAAGAAAATCGAGAAGAAAGAGAGAGAGTGATGTGTCAGATCCAGCCAAGAGAGGGTGATTTTGTGGAAACAGTTTTAAGTGGGTGCTGGTCTGCAAGCCAGATTGCAAGGGTGGGCGGGGGCATTACTGGATACTTGGTTGAAGTGTTTGACAGTGAGGGAGGTTTGAGAAGCTATGCTGTCTTGAGAGGGAGGGAGATAACTTTTGAGAGAGCCAGGCTGATTCCAGGGCAGGTCTGAGGTTGCCCGGAGAGAAAGATGATTGATGCAAAAATTAATGCACCAGTGGCCTAGAGGAGGCAGCATACCAGGGGAGGAAGCACAAGACAGAGAAAGGGAATGATCGTCTTTGAAAAGGAGCAGAGAAAGCTTAATGGGCAAAGACACAGAGAATCATGAAGACGCAGAGAGGGGAAGCTAAGGGAGCCGTGCTGGTGACTTTGATCTTCTTTGTAACGTAGGAAGTGTCATTGTTTGCCGCAAATGATGGATGGGGCTTAAAGACTTGAAGAGGTGGGAAAGGGTTCAGAACAGCCCTATTGGGACAGCCAAGAAGAGATTTAATTCTTAAAAGCCTTTTTGGCGCATAATACATTTCCATTGGTTAAGACATCATGTAGCTCAGGAGAAGGGACTGGAGGGAAGAACACTGGATGAGGTGTGGGGACATTCAAGTGTCATTTTCTGCTCCTCCATTAGCTAATTAATATATTGGACATGTCCCCTGGCCTCTTGCAGCCTGGGCTTCTCCTGCTACAAAGAAAGAGGATTATAACAGATCTTCCATTGTCTCTTTCAGCAGGAACATTCTAAGAGTCTATTAAGTTGCTTACTCGTTAGCAGAGATTGGTTTATCTGATTAAAACCCTTCATTAGCTATAGTCAGAGAGCAAAGCTTTGAGGATTTGAGACCAGGAACAATAAGGAATCGAGCATGTGCATGTATGTGAGCATATGTGTGCATGCAAACAGGTGCTCTTTCTGAGAGTAGATTTTAGCATTTGAGCAGCGGATGGAAAGACTAGCTACACGAGTACAACTTGCTCCACGAGACGGAACCCCAGATGATGAGATGGCATAAAAAGAGGTACAGAAGGATGCCAAAGAGAAGCTGTGCAACTTCCAAGCTTTGCCTGGGGCTGGTCCCAGTCTCCATGTTTCTGTGTTAAAGCCTCGATGCCCAGGAATGAGCTGAGACATGTCACCCATTGTTGGTTCAGAATGTCTATCCTTGGGTAGGAGATTAAGCCTGAGAGGTCATGTTTAATACCTTAAGACCAACCCCACCTTGGTCCTTGACCAAGCAAGTTTAGTCCTGCCTTGTTGATGAACAATGACTCTGCTGAGAACTGGAGGTATGTTTGAAAAAACGATGTTTTAATTTTGCTCTGTTCTGCTCATTTTCATCTAACACTTCATCCACCAAAACCCACACTTCTTCTGACTAGAGGATCAGAGATGCCCCCATCCCCCCATAGCTGTCCAGCACTGCCATGGTGTGTCTTGTGGGCCGGCAACTCCACAGGAGAAGGCTCCAGCATGCCCCTCTTCCTCAAGAGCCCTCAGGCTGCAGCAGTGGGCAGTGTCTTTGCCTGGAGGTACTGTCCTATCTATAACCTGCCCTCCTGTAAAACTGTGGTTCATCCTTTGCGTTCCAACAGCCAAATTTCAGTACACATAGAAGCCAAAGAATCTGGAGATGCTAACAATCGATGAGGAAAAACACCAGCAAAGAGGAGTATGCATATTTGTCTGGGTTTTGTGTGCAGGTCATTAGCAGCACCAAAACATCACCAGGTTTACCAACTGTGAGTACCGGCTGTGTGTATGGAGGCATCATGTGCCCAGGCCACAGAAAATGGTGAAATTCCAGGAGACTGCACAAGCCATAACTAGCAGTGCATATAGATTAAAACTGATGCCCTCAAGTTCAGATGCTTTCAGACCAAGTATTAAAACACAGTGCTCTGCTTCCTCCCAAGGGGAGGCATTGACTCTTCCCCCAAGGCACAAACAGTATAATTTAAGGCTTACCCATACCCTGTCAGTTTCTCAAGAGTCATGATTCACCTTAAGCTGAGTACATTCCAGGACTGTCTTAACTCCACTGCATGAAGTTATTCAGCCCTTTGAGAGTTATTCAGGGACCTCTGAGGAAATGGAAGTGAGGTAGAAATGCCGATTTAGGTATCTGATTACTGAGATGGTGATGATGGGTGGGAAAACTGAGCTGGATCAAGACCTGACTCTTACCAGCTCTCAGACTGCTTCCGAGTAGATTAGACGCATCTCAAAGAAGCCTCCACCACTCCATTCCATTCCCAAAAAGCAACTTTTGTTCACCTCCTAATTCTTTATCCTAATCAGAAGAATAATTTCCCAGTGCAAAACACTAATTTTGTTTTTAAACACAACTTCACAACTGCCATGTTTTCTCCCAACTCAACACACTGCCTCCAGAAATAACTTTACAACAAAGATTCAAGCAATTCACATGAGGCAAACAAATATAAGATAGCATATAATATTTCTAATCCAATAAAGTTATTTCTTCTCTTAATAGGTTATCAAAATAAATACTCTGCCATCTGTAGCATGTCATACACATTCTGCAGAGTGGTGGCTCTTGGTCCAGCTTTACACCTTCTCAAGCGCAGTACACTCTCTACTGTAACCCCCTTGTATTAGCTAGCACCGCCATAACAACATATCATAGACTGGATAGCTTTTAAAAAGGGCATTTTTTTACTCACAGTGCTGGAGGCTGGAAATCTGAAATCAAGGGGCTGGCAAATTTAATTTCTGGGGAGGGCTCTCTTCTTGGTTTGCAGACAGCTGCCTTCTGTGTCCCCACATGACCTCTTCTCTTGATGTGTGTATGGAGAGAGAGAGATAGAAAACAAACTCTCTGGTGTCTCTTCTTATAAGGACACTAATCCTACCAGATTAGAATTCCATCCTTATGATCTCATTTAACCTTTTGTGGTTTTTTGTTTGTTTGTTTTTGGAAACAGGGTCTTACTCCTATGCCCAGGCTAGAGTGCAGTGGCATAATCACTTGTCATTGCAGCCTTGACTTTCTGGGCTCAGGCAATCCTCCCACCTCAGCCTCCCAAGCAGCTGGGACGATAGGCAAGCACCACCATGCGCAGCTAATTTTTTGTATTTTTTTTTGTAGAGATGGAGTTTTGCCGTGTTGCCAATAGTGGTCTTGAACTCCTGGGCTCGAACGATCCACCCATCTCGGCCTCCCAAACCTCTGGGATTACACGCATGAGCCACTGCACCCAGACTCTTTAATTTTAACTACTTTCTTAGAGGCCCTGTCTCCAAACACAACCACACTGGATGTTAGGGCTTCAGCACATGAATTTGGGAAGAACACAATCACTCAGTCCATAACGCCCTCTTTCCAGAACAGCAAATCCTAGTGCAGAGTCCCATACACACTCAGTCTCTTCCATGTTATAAATGTGTTTCTGTCCTCTGCAAACCTGGAGTCCCTCTTTAGTGACACGCAGTTCTGAATGAGGTGTTCAGCACCATGACCTTGGTCAGCTCTCAAAGGGGACAACGAGAGGAATGAGAACATTCTCGATTCTTGCTGATGCTCTGGAGTCAAACAGAACCAAGTTAAAACTGTGCCTTAGCCTCTCAGTGATTTGTACCCTTGGGATATTAACTCTCAGAACCTTAGCTGTCCAATATGCAAAAGAGAAATAATCTTACTGATCTCCACCATCGTGATGGGTATAAAAAGATATATAACATCTATTGGCAGAGATTGCGGTGTATGTATCGGGTGTCTAACCACCACTTGCCCCTTTAATTCTCTATTCTCTCTCCTTTTCCTTTACCTATGGTCAACATCTAACTTCAATAATCCGTAGATTCTGTTCTTTCCCCGGAACCTGTGCTAGTCAGGAACATGACTGGGGCTTCGGCCCCGTGTGAATGGTGGCAGTGTTTTCTGACCCAAAATCCAGGAATCCATATGGATGATCTGGCAAGGGCAAGTGGGTTGGGACATGCGAAGTGCGAATTGCTTTGGGATGTTCGGGGCACGTAGTTGGCCTTATATGTGTGAAAGCCTTTTCTGCAAGTCTCCTCCCCTTTCCTCTACATCACTGCCTAAAAATAATGTCACACATAAATTCACTGAGCAAGTATTTAATGAGTAGAAAAGACAAACAAAGACTGAAATGGATTGTTTGGAAGATAAGTTACACTTGCAAATGGCCATAAACAAAAGCTTTCTTCTAAGCTTCTCATTTTGCAAAAGCTATTTAGTTTGTTGGCCAGGTCCTGGGATGGTGTACTCATCAGTAATCAATAAATGGGAAAGTTTTCATCAGACCCTGTCTTTCATGCAGTCTAGGAAAAAGGGGCAGGAGTTGAGAGATGGAGGAAGGTGGAACTGTAGTTTCCAGAGCAGCTCTTAATTGTGTCCTGTTTAGAAGCAATTAGATGCCCTTAATCCTCAAAGATATGGGTACTTGAAGCACTGCCACTTGGACTAAGCGAGCTCTATGAGGGAAAAGTTGTATCTGCCTTGTACCGCAAAGTAGGTGGTCAATTAAGATTTGTTGAATGAGTGGCCTAAAAACTAGTCCACCCAAGATAAATAAATATATATCCACACAAAGACTTATAGGTGAATGTTCATAGCAGCATTCTTCATAGCAGCCCCAAACTGGAAGCAATCTAGATGTCCATCAATAGATGAATGGATAAGCCAAATTTGGTATATCCATACAATGGAATTCTCTTCAGGCATCAAAAGAATGAACTGCTGACACATGCTACAACATGGATAAACCCCAAAGACATGATGTTAAATGAAAGAAGTCAGATGTGAAAGTCCGTATATGTATATGAAATGTTCAGGATATGCAAATTATTATAGAGACAGAAAACACATTCATGGTTGCCTAGGGTTGAGGGTGGGAACAGGGAGAACTTCAAATGGGCACAAGAACTCATTTCGGCATGATAGAAATGTTCCAAAACGATGCTATGGTAATGGTTTCACAAATCAAATTTGCTAAAACTTACTGAGTCGTGTTGTTAACTGAATTTTATACTATGAGAATTATATCTCAATAAAGCTGTAAACAACTAAAATAACTCTATAGACCTTACTGAGATAGATGTCAGTTGCGAGGCATCATCTCCCATTTCCTGTGCAATTCTACCTCCTTTGCGTTAGAAAGGCTTGGTTCACACGAGCCAGCTGGTGGTCTTTGATACCCGCTCTGGGTCCCTTACCCTAAAGAAAGGACTTGATAATGTGAATGACGAGTTAATGGGTGCAGCACACCAACATAACACATGTATACATATGTAACAAACCTGCACATTGTGCACATGTACCCTAGAATTTAAAGTATAATAAAAATAAAATTAAAAAACAAAAATGAAAGAAAGGACTTGAGCACTTTCTAAGGGCAAACTCCCTGGAGGCTTTTTCAGAAAGAAGTCAACAAGGGTCCACTTATTCTCGGGGAAGCTCATAAAAGAAACATTATTGATCTCTTGAAAGTTCAAAAGGGCCATTTTAAGAGATGAGAATGAATGACTTTCCAATCTTTCTTACTTTTCATTGTAGAAGTGACTTACATTAAGAAAAAGAAAAAGCACCCAATTCATCATTTTCTCAGGCCTAAGCAGTGGACAGTTCATAGGACTAAGGGTGTGCTTTGGTACCCAAATGAGTTGGTAGCTAAACTAGACCTTCAGCTCACCCATTGTGACCTAGACTTTCCTTCTGCTACGCAGACATTGCCTCTAGGTACTACTTCTGTTTGACCAAAGAGTGTGAATCCTTTCTCTCTTTGGTCACAAGCAAAAAGTGTGATTTTGCAGGTGGTGGGGTTTATGCAGTTTTAACAAATTGCCTGACAGCCCTCAGGACACTGAGACAGGGCTAAAATGGAAGCTCACACACAGGCATGGTTACATCTCACCATGCCATGGAGTATATAAAGTACACATGAGAACACTCCCCCTGCATTCGCGCGCGCGCACGCACACACACATGCTTAACGGAAGCAACTCAGGCAACAGGACTGGGATGAACCCACCTGTCCTCCAGCATTTATGGATGAATTAAGTAGCATAAACAGAATTTAGAGGTGACACAGCTTCAGGGAGATGCTTGAATCCACAATTACAGCATCTGTCAGCATAAGCATTGGGCTAGAGTGTATAATCTGCTTTGCATTGCTCCCAGAACTGCCGGCTAAAGTACAAGATTAGAATTTAAGGCACAAGATGATCATAAACAGAGGGATTGTTAGTGGGGAAGGGGTGTTGGAGAGTGAAGGTGAGGGTGACATAAGTAGTATTTCTAGTTGCATACCCATGGTCCCAGGAGCTGTGGCAGTAAACAGTGTGAGGCTAATTTTGGCATTGATTTCCTTGAGGCACTGCCTCTTTCAACTGTGATAAAGGAGTGAAATCAAACAAAGGCAACACTTGACCTGAAATTTTGGAGGTGGGGGGCAGAATTAAACAGAAATTTCCTACACTTAGAAGATTTGAAAGGCTTCTGAAAAGAGATATAGCCTTCCTCATTATAACTCCTTCTGTCTGAATCTGTTTGAGCATCAGTAAGCCAGAGCATCAGTAAGCCAGTTCATGGAAAATGACTCTGGAAATGATGTGAAGTGTGGGGTGCACTTCCAATAGTAGAAAATAAATGCATCTGCTAAGCAAAATTGTTGTGTCACTCTACATTTGTTCTTCAACTAACTGTATTACTTTGTTATGGATGTTGTGGTTTGCACTTTCCTAATAAAGTAGGATCAGTCAACATCTGAGTTTGCTCCAGTCCCTTCAGCAAACCTGGCAGTTTCTCCTGTGGCATGTCTAACCAAAGCAAGATGAGGCATTGCAGAGTGACGAGGTGGCAGTGAGTTTCAGTTCTCACCACCATCCTCACTGCCCCTGGTCAGGTCATGGGTATTCCTGACCCTGAATTTTGCTCCTATTTTTTACTTTTATGTTCTATCCTCCAAGGCCCAGGCCAACCACCTGCCTCTTCTGATTCTTTTCACTATTATCCCAATGCACACTGACCACACTCTCTGCAGAATTCCTGTTATATAGTCCGAATCTCTATTTTACACGTAATTGTTCTGTAATTCCTTCATGGATCTTTCGTCACTCTGACATAGACAGTCCATTCCTGAAGAATGGTAATCATGCTTTACGCTTATTTATAGACCACCCAAAGCTCTTGGCACAGGGCACATGTTTCACAGCAATTTCCTGTCTGATTGAAAGGCTCTGGGGATACATTGCACTGCACATAGGCCTGTGAGATGTAAAAAGTGCATGCTGTTCATTTTAAGTTAGGTTAAATAAATGAAAGATAAAAACAGTGTGATCCCAATTTTTCAGTTTGGGTGTGTGACTGGGTTTGTGTGTTCATCTGTGCTAGGGGCACAGTTCTGCTGAGAGGGGTGTGTGTATGTGTGTGTGTGTGTTGCACAGACACAAAAGACTGGGAAAATGCAGCAGCAAATGTCAATTGTGGTATCTCTGGGTGCTAACATCATTAAAAATTGCTTTTTCTTTTTACCATTTAGCAATTTTGTGATGTATGTATAAAGAATACTTTTTATTTATATGAGGTACGACGTGTTTAGCAGTATGAAGAATGAGGTAATGAAACTGATAAGTGATTATTATTATAAAAGACGCAGTATAGTGAAGTGGGAGGTTTGCAATGAATTGGGTTTGGTTGTCTATTATTCTTTATGGATATATTCCAGTGTTTCCCAAAGTGTATTCCAGAGTACAGTAGTCCCTACCACAGGTGTTACAATTTAAATAATATGGGAAGCAGCCTCCTGGAAATTCACAATATCCATTGGCCCTGAATATTCCTACAGCAAAGGAATCTGTCTGTTCTACTTGGTGTTTTCCAAATCTATCCAAGCGTGGAATCTTTTTTCCTTATAACGCCTGTTAACTGCATTACATTTTGTAAAACGTTGTTCTATTTATAATGTGGTTATTTTCGAATAACAGAGTAGTGAGTTTAGTTCTAAGTGTCTTAATTTTGTTTGTATTTTGTTCGTATTCCTTTGGTTTGAGGATCCAGAGGTTACAAAGTTAGAGAACAACTTCTTTAATCCAAATCCGTAGAAACATTGTAGCAATACCAAATTACATGATTTGATGTTTTTCTCCTTCATTGTAAAAGCCATGCAGCCTCACTGCCTAGTTTGCTACGTTTTAAAGCTTAATTTGCTATAATGAAAACATTCAATGAAGAAACATGCTGTGAGCTGAATTTATTCAGCCTCTTTTGGAGTTCATTCTTTCACTGGAAGTTATTACCGTGAAACTGCATTTTATTTTTGTGAACTTTTTTTTTATCTCTACAATCATCTTTTCTGGATGAGTTTTTGACAGTGATGCTAATAGTGACAAACCCCTCTAACCTCCAACACACCTTGCAAATTATCCCGATAATGAACAGCTGCAGATGCTAATTCAAAATGACAGGTAATCCGTGTGTAAATTGAAATGTGCATGCTTCTGTCTGAAACTGCAATTGCATTAAGTTGTGGGAATTCACCGTGAGGAACATCAAGAGATCCTGGTAGGAGGGCATAAGCACACAGATCCCCAAAAAGGCTGGCAATCCATCTTCCTTTTTGTCCTCCACATCCTTCTGCCCTGCAGCCCATGCAGGAACAGACAGCTTGTCAGAAGCTCAGAGGGTGGCAAGACATTTGGTTTTCCAGGGACTTTCCAACTTGGATATGTGAGCACATGAAAAGTAAGAGAAGGATGGAGGTTATTCATAAAGCAAGTAATGAAGCACAATAGGGACAGTGCGAAACAGAATTTGACCCAATAAAGTACATTATCTCTGACTAGCCATGTAATGCTTCGGTTTATCTTTGGCTGAAACAGATACAGCACAGCCGGTGGTTAACGATATTAGTTAACAGCTGAAAACTAGGTTACATTTAATCACAATTTTGCCTCATAGACTCATAATGCTTCAGAAAGTATGATATACAAAACTCAGTTTGTTATTAAAATTATTTTAATTAAGTTTAAACAATGTAGAGAAAGCACATTTGACCCCAATATATTCAGGACTCATTTCCTCCCCTAGAGTGAAAATGGCCTCTTAGCACTAGTATGCCTCCATTCAGCTAGGTGCCAGGCACATCATTATAAAAGGCAGGTACACTGCCTTCTGGAAATTTGCATCCATCCGTAGTTACACCCGACACAGGCTACAGCTTTGTTTAAATTTCCAGCTGACTGACATGCACACAATCGTGAATGAAAAAGCAAACAGTGGAAAATAACGCCTTTTCACCTTCTTCTGGTCTGCGGAAGCAACACTGCGGCAGAGCCAAACTTTGGGCTGCAGCCTGCTTTCCAGAAATCACATAGCTCTAGAATGGAGTGTCTGTGGCCTTTCACACACCAGCTGCCAGAGGTTGTGGTTTTTAAGTAAAGCTTCGAAGTGGGACTGGAGGCTATCAGCAGGAAGCCAGTTAAAGCAGATAGAAAAGTAAGAGTGGCGAACTCTATTTTTGCCGTACCTACAAAATAAGAGGAGAGAGTCTCGGCCAACTGTGCCTTTAAGTAACAGGCCACCTCTGTCAAGGTACTGGGATCTTTTAGAGGTCAAGACCTCGCCCTGTAGGAATCTCCAGCCCCCGGTACTGCCCCGCACCCAGGAGCACGTGAGTACTCGTCAACTGCCATAACTGAGAGTGGAGGTATTTCAGCCGCTCTGTGTGTTCTGGAGAAGTGTCTCCCAAAGCACGCAGATCACCTGAGGAATGCAGGTTCTGATTTGGGGGCCTGGGGTGAGCCCTGAAATTCTGCATTTCCAACAAGTTCCGGAGACGGACTGGGGAGGGTGCTGACGCTGCCCGGCCCACGGACCACACTTGGAGAGTGGAGGTTCTGGAGAATAGGAAAACCTGTGTAAACGTTTTCTATCGCAGCTTGGTGTCACACAGCCGTCCTAGAAGCCGCCCCTGCGCCCGCTATCTCCCGCGGCCCCCAGGTAGCTGGCGGTCACAATGGCTGCAGGGCAGCGCCCTGCTAAGTGCAGGGGTGAAGGTCTGCAGGCCCTGCTAACCACGCCCTTCTCTTCCCCAGGGGAGGAGCGCCCCCGGGACTCCCCGGGCCCGGCGGAGGCCCAGGCGCCGGCCGGGGTGGAGACCGGCGGGAGAGCGAGCCGCCGCTGCTGGACGTGCTCCCGGGCGCAGCTCAAGAAGATCTTCTGGGGCGTGGCGGTCGTGCTGTGCGTGTGCTCCTCGTGGGCGGGCTCCACGCAGCTCGCCAAGCTGACCTTCAGGAAGTTCGACGCGCCCTTCACCCTCACGTGGTTTGCCACCAACTGGAACTTTTTATTCTTCCCGTTGTACTACGTGGGGCACGTCTGCAAGTCCACAGAGAAGCAGTCTGTGAAGCAGAGATACAGGTAAGCGCGTCCTGCACGAGGAGGCCTCCTGACCCGGGGCTGCTCCATCCAGCGCTGACTCTGCAGACCTGCCCCTGGTGGCAGGCGCTGGGATGAGCCAGTGGGAGCCGGTGGAGAGATGTCGCAGTGAATGCACCTGCTCTCTGAGAGGGGTGGGGAGCCGAATTCTCTCTACCCTGGGTAGTGAACGCCTCCTTCCTCTGCCTCTCTGCCTCCTGCCCCTCAGCCCTGGGACCCCCTTTATATGAAAGCAGGCAGCAATGTCTTCCAGAGACAGCAAGTAGTAGGTTCCCAGAAAGCTTAGAAATGGGAGAACTGTAGCGCAGTTCATGCCTCAGCAAGCTGGGGTGAGGACCGCAAGGCCATGGGGCCAGGCCACTCGGACGCTTCCTGTAGCTGACTTCCCTCACGGAGATGCTTGCTGCAGAGACTTCCTTACTCATCCTCTTTCTGATCCCAAGACATGCCCTGCTTCGGGTATGTAATTGCATGGGTCTGAATATCTCCCGGTGTGATGGTAAAAACCAAAGCAGTGTCTAGACTTTGTTGACTCTATTTTCTCAAATGGAGTCCATTGGAATGACGTTCCTTTCAAAAAGAGGCCAGAAACCCTGACCTCAACCTCTACCTCAGTATGCAGGAGGGCTCATGCAGCCCTCCCCGGGAGTCACATTGTCGGTGTTGACCCATGGCGCTCATCTGTGCCTATGAGAGCATCTGGTGTTTCCCCAAAGTAGAGGCCTTCTGTGGGCCATGTCAAGGGCTGTCCCAAATCAGGCCTAATCAAAAAAAAAAAAAAAAAAAAAACAGAAATGAATGCTGGCCAAGGTGACACAGCAGGCCCTGGAAACTCATCTTTTATCAGTCCCAGAGGTGAGGAGAAATTGAGCATTTAAGAGTCTTCATTCCTTCACCACTGCCTTCGTCCCCACCACACCCCACTAGCCAAACACATACCCCCGTAAGATTGCTATGTCCTGAAGTTCCCCTTAGAAGATACAAGATAACTAAAAACATCATTGGGTCCAAGGAACAAAGAGGTTTGGAAATGGAGGTCTACACCTGGACCAGAATTTCTTTCTGGGAATCTACCATTTTGTCCCTGTAAACGTGTAGCTGGAAGTATGGTGTGATACTTTTTTAATGTTCAGAGGGAATTTGGCCTGGCTCCTTTAAAAGACCTACTTGTAAATCACAGCATGAATTCTGGAGGAGGGGGCTCTGATGGAGCTTGAATAGAATCACATGGCCAGTCTCACAGGTCCCCTTAGTGAAACGGCTTTAGTGCAAAGAATTCTGATCCTCAGGGTTGACCTAACCCAGTGGCTCATGGAGCAGCCAGAAATTGCTAAAGAGGCACTTAATGCACCCTCTTCTGAATAGAAGCCAAAAACAGAAGGAAACAAATCATTAGGGCCCAAGATTGTCCCAAAGGCAAGAGTAAAATAGTCCCAGAGAAAAGCTAATATTTAGTAAATGATGTATTTAACAGTTAAGTATCCCTACGTGTATTTAATTTGTAATTAGGCATTTGCCTTTCATTAAAACTGATTAGGATGCTATGCTACTGCCTCTAATGAAATGCTAAAAGTGAGCTTATATGCACTTTCTTGATCAATAATTTTTGGGAGGGAAGATGAAATGCTTCTTTCCTGCTACCTTCAACCATACCGGCTGAAAGAGGCCCCCACAAGTGGTAACACTGGCTGTTGTCCCAAATGCACTCCATGGCTACCACTTACCTGGGGAGAAGACTGTCACCGCCAGCCACTTAGGGTAGGCCTGGCACCATTAAACTATTGTACTGAAAACCACACAGAAGGAATCAAGATCAGTGGTGCTTATGTGGTCAAAGTAGGAAAAAATGAAAGGTCATTGAAGATTAGTTATACATAGAAAAACATCAGCACCTTGGTTTCAACCTATTGTCTTCCCATAAAAAGTGCTCAAAAAGAACCATTAAAACAATCTGGTGACTGCCCTGTTAACTGGCGAACAATGTAAAAGAGGGAAGATAATCCCAACTTTATTAGTGAAACTTGTTAAAACCTTTCCCAATTTCTGTCTTCACATTCTGCTCCAGCTCTTTAAAAAAGTTGTTTTTTTGTTTTGTTTTTTGGTTTTTGTTTGTTTCTGATTGTAAGCTGTGTTAGCCCCGTGGCTAGGCAGAGCTGCTAATTCACCAGCCAATTATTAAGCGTGTCAATCAAGCCATATACACCATTGGAGGGGTGAAGAGAGATCCTTCCTCAAAAGGAGAGAAACATTTTAACCTTGCAGACCTTCCTTAGGAAATCACAACTCCGTCACAGCTCATATTGGGAGTACTTTAAACAGACTTTAGGATTCTCAGAGATCAAGGAAGACTGAAATCACATCTTTCATCTTCATGCTTTTATCAAAATTATTGCCAGAGAGATTTTGAGTTGTCTGAGATGAGTCTGTTGGCTAAAGGTGTTCAGCAGGGAGCTGGGAAGAAAAGGAGATGAACAGAGACCTGTTCCACCGAGAGGGGAGCTGGACAGATACAGCAGCTTTTCTTGCAGTTATCAGGAGGCAATCAGATGGAAGCTTCTTTTCTCTAAACCCTCCCCAACTGAGCTGTTTCCCCAGGGTGAATTCAGAGCGGAGAGAGGAAGGCATGTGTTCCCCAGAACAGAGCTCCACAAACTGCAACTCCCTGTGAGGCTCCCTGGGGTCTTGTTGAAGGCAGACTCTGATTCAGTAGGTCTGGGTGGATCTGAGATTCCACTTTTCTTAGGAACTTCCAGGGAATCCTAGTGCTGCTGGCCCATGGGCTGCACTTTAACTGTAAATGCCCTGGAGTTGTTGAGTCCCAGCTACAGATTTTTTTTTAATGCTGCTGATTTTACCAAATGTTAGAACTAGGACTCACCTCACCATGTAGAACTGATGAGTGAATCCACTGGGCCCCAGAGGATGTTTGAGCTCTGGTCCTCTTCGAGCCCTGGTCTTCTGCCACTCGTGACAGGAGGCTCCGTGGTCAAGTCCTCAAAGCTCTCAGAGCCTCAGATGCCCATTTGTAAATGGGAGGTGATGATATATGCACTGTCTTGCACAAAAGACTGCTGTGTGATCAAATGACACGCTGTACATGAAAGCGCCCTATAAACTGTAATATGTTGTGTAAATGCGAGGAACCAGTACTGTGTTGTGATAGCCTCTGCGGGTTATACGGAAGGCTGTTGCCCGTGCTTTGTTCATTGGCTACCTCATGGTGGCCAATTTAAACTACAAGAGTGTCAACCCTTACGCTGCATGCAAGTGTCAGTCCTGAAGAAATCAACTTGTGGCCCTAGTGGCTTCACAGGGCATAAAAGAACACTGATCAGGGCTTCTCATGACCAGATACTGTTGTCAGGAATTAGACATGAATGGGCAAACCTCATATGGGTTTTCAGCCCCTGCCTTATAGTCTTCCCAGCAAGCACTCAACCATCCAGGTGTACAATGAGCTGCTTCCTTCTCCAATATGATAGGCAGCCCAACCCTTATCTTCCCTGTTTCTCACTGAAGCTGGCCTCAGGGATGTTCTGAGGAAACAATAGTGCCCAGAATTCAGAGAGGGCTTCAGTCATGAGATGCTGGCGGCTGCTTGGGAACCACAGTCTCCTGGACCACCAGCATCTGGGGGAGGCACAGGGAGGTGTCTATATCAGGTCTGTGTTTGGGAGAGACTGTTGAGCACAGGTGTGATGATACACAGCCTCCTGGCCCCTCTGACCCTGGAACAGGAATGCAGCTTTTCAGATCTGAGAGGTCAGCAGAGCTGGAGCAGATCTGGGGCATTTTCATTCTTGTTCAAAGGTCTTCCAGGAATTTGCAGCAGTAATGACCTGTTTTCAAAAGCAAGTGCTGAGACCTTCTGCTATCACGCGGCTGCCAAAAAAAAGTGAACGGTGCAGTGGTGACAGATGTTTTTCTCTGCCTTTTGTAGTTCCAGGCTTTCTGTAAGCCAGCCAATTGATTCTGCTTCAGATATCTGAGCAACAGTAGAGTCCAGAAAGGGAAAAGGGCAGTTTAGATGCCTTTCATCTTAAACCCTGCAAGGGCCGGGTGTGTGTACCTTGCCACCCAGACTTACGCAGGAACCATATCGGGTCTTGCAGCTGTAACATTCATTGGCCGTTTAAAATCTAAAGAGCAGAGTGGAGCAGTTGCAATCTGGAGCTTTGTTCTGAAAATAGTTACTGTGCATCTTCTCTAGGCAATGCACTAGAACTACAAGATAAATGGACTCTGTCCTCCAGGAGCCCAAAACCTGAAAGGGAGTGAGATAGCCAAACAGGGTGGGGGTGCATGCAAGGTAGCTGAGAGTGGGGGAAGGCCCAGATACATGTGTCCTGGGGCAGGGTACAAAAGTTTCTTAGAAGAAGTTAGGTAGGGCCTGGCACTGTGGCTAATGTCTGTAATCCCAGCACTTTGGGGGGCTGAGGCGGGCAGATTGATTGAGCCTGGGAGTTCAAGACCAGCCTTGGCAACATGGCAAAACCGTCTCTACTAAAAATACAAAAATTAGCCAGGCGTGATGGTGCACCTGTAGTCCCAGCTACTCAGGGGACTAGGCAGGAGGATCACCTGAGCCTTGGGAGGTTGAGGCTGCAATAAGCAGTGATCAGGCCACTGTGCTCCAGCCTGGGTAACAGCGTGAGACCCTGTGTCCAAAAAAAAAAAAAAAATATTAAAATAAATAAGTTAGTCAGAAACAATTTATTTAAGGACAAGCAGATGGTTCTCTAGGTGCTGAAGGAGAAGGTCAAGAATATTCTAAGCAGACAGTAGCCTGCATAAAGGACACAGGCTGGACACAGAGCACGGAGCTCTTCCTAGGATGTAGGATGTAAGTGGGGTAAGGTGAGAGAGAAGACCCGGCAGTTAGGTGGAGCAGATGCTGGCGAGCCTCCTACGCTATGCTGAGGAGTTTCACTTCCGGTGTGAATATCAGCAGGAGTCATGGAAGCAGTGATCAGATTGGATCTTTCAAAATGCAGCTGCTGCCACTCTGTAGAAAATGGAATGAAGGACAAGGCTGGAGGTCAATCCAGGTCAACAAATACTTCCTTGATATCTATGTGGGCACATGGACAGACGTGAATGACAGCTGTTGTTCTTGACCCTAAGGAACTCACAACTGAGTGGGAGACAGTCTCCTATTAAAAAAAATAAATAAAATAAAATGTAAGGAGGAAGTGGGGCAAGAGCTGAGGGCAGACTGTCTTGGCTGTAGCTTGGGTGTGAGGGACAAGGGCACACTAGATCTTGGGACTCCAAATTCAGCTGAAGGTCCATTGGGAAGGACTTGGGGTGCCCAATCAAGGAGTTGGGGCTGTATTTGCCAGGCAAGTGGAGCCTCCAGAAGTTTCTGGTATAATCAGCTGCTTTCAAAAGTAGGATTCATGGTACTAATTATGTAACTGGCTGCAGCATATGGTCCCAATTCACATAAGAGGTGGAATGACTGTCAGGTGTTTGTTTGTTGGGGGACAGGATGCCTAGTTCCTGAGCAGTAGCAAGAATTTTGAGTGTGAATCCTGAAGTATTATGAAACTTGTTTGAACTGTCAACTTTTTGAGACTTACATCACACTCTTCTGTTAATAAAAAGCATTCTAATTGTCACTTTCGCCAAACTCAAGTGTTCTGAAAACATGGGGAGTATCTTCTTTCCAGGAAATATACGTACAGTTTTTCAGGCACGATGGTAAATGCTAAGGCATTGCCAAGGGAGCCCCGTTTAGCGAAGCTCAGCATCTCCTTGCCTTCCTGCTGTCAGGCCTCACATTTCAGAAAGCTGATGTGTTTCTTACCCTGAGCCCCAGGCACATTCCAGCCTGTTGTTCCAGGATCAACAGTTGTTCTTTATAGCACAAGGCCCTTTTGGAAACAAGGTGACAGGGCCCCTCATCCTAGGAGAGAGATAGTACTTCGTTCATTCCACAAAATCTTTCCAGCACCTTCTCTGTCTCAGGTGCTGTTCTAGGAACTGAGGATACAGCAGTGATGAGATCAAGTGGAAATTTCCTTTACCTTCACCCTTCCTCCTACCTTATAGCAGTCTCATTTCTTGTCTAATTTCTTCATTGTTGTTGTTGTTGTATTAAATAGTTTTTGTAAAGGTGAGGTTTCGCCATGTTGCCCAGGCTAATCTCCTACTCCTGTTCTCAAGCGATCCACTCGCCTTGGCTTCCCAAAGTGCTGGGATTACAGGCATGAGCCACTGCACCCAGGCTTTCCTGTCTGATTTCTAAGAATTATCTACCCAGAAAGTGATGAGCTATATTCAGAACTCTTACAGTTGATGTTTTTGTTGTTTGTTTGTTTATTTTTGTAACTGGTTTAGAAAAAATTGACAAAATATTGGAAGACTGCAGTTTGTAATTTGGCCCATGGCTTGAGTGTGGTGGTGAATAATGGCAATTATGCATACACATCCTCATGTATAGCCAGATTTGGCTAGCCTAAGGCAAAATACCATGCCCCATGCACTCTGTCTCTCTCTCTCTCACACACACACACACACACACATGCACACACACACACATAGCCAGCTGAGTAGCAGATGTCTGGTACAGCCACAGGAAATCATGTAATCAATGCTCCAAGTCTAAATGAGAAGTCATAATGGGCACCAGTGTCAGCAAAGGAAGAAATGAGATGGGGGAAGCTAAATAGGTTTGGGTTGTCTCTGCCTGTTTTAAGACAACACTTGCCATATTCAAGAATACATCAGTGGTGAAATGAAACAGAACATTGTCCACATGCCCCAGATTGTGACATCACCTTCCTGAGTTTACACCAGGTCCCACCACTCTATAGAGTCTTCGCTTTCATCCTATCATTGTGTTATTCATAGATTAGCTCATTTATTTTTCCTCTGGCATCTCGCCCACCCCACCACCACATCTCAGTTAACAGATGCCGACTTCATCCCAGTGAAATTCAATGACAGCCAAACACCCCTACAGTCAAGTTCAGAATATTCTTTCTACAAGTGATTTTTAGGCTTTCACTGAGGCAAGCAGAACATTTTCATTACCTCTTGATCTCCTTTTTTTCTATACTTCAGCCATCCCACATCCCAATTATCTGAGATTGCTATTCATTTTTGAACAGATATCAAGGATATGGCCTTGAAGTTTAGCAGTTTAAGAAGGTTATCTGTCTTAAAACCTTATAATTCCAGAGCTTGTCTTGTTCAGCTATAGCAATGTTGTTTCAATTTCACTGAAATTCTTTGAAAGGTCAGTTCCAATGCTCATGTTTGTGTTTAAGGTGTGGGTTTGAAGAATAACAGCCATTTAAATAACTGCCATATGAGTGTAATTATGACTCTTGTGGGGTCATGTTACCTCAGGCTGGAATTATCAACAAGGGATTTAGTAACATTTTTAGCATTAAGTGCCATGGTCCCTGTGAATATTTGCGAGATCAGTGTGACAGTGAAATCGAAGGTGGGAAGCAATGAAGGATGGTCTCCCAGAGGATTTCGAGGAGCAGTTAATCTTTGTGCTGGTCAGATGAGGAGGAGGGCCCATGTAGATGGCAAACAAAAGTCACAAGTGTGTACAGATTTGCAGGATGTAACCAGTATGCTCAGGCACCACCCCATCCCAATGTAAGAAATGTGGAGTCATTTCTTACTTCCCAGGTGATTTCTCATCATTGAGTCAAGACTAGTGAGCCAGCCGATAGGCACACTGAAACTTAAAAATCTCACCACATTTAGCAAAAGATCATCTGCGCAGAGACCTGGAAAGATCCAAAAAATGACTTTGAGGATTCTCTGATCCAACTCATTCATGTTATCAATGAATCCAGAGATGCTCAGAGAAAGGGCAGGAGAACGCTGTTCTCTGCAGCCTCAGACCTCTCCAGAAATACTACCAGGAAAGAAGTGGGTCAACACTCTCTCTCCTCATAGGAAGGAACCTGGAGGCAGTGCCTGGGCAGGATGGAGCAACAGGGGTAGGAGTGCTACTAGCCCATGTTGCAATATTGTGATAGATGATAAGAACACATGCTTGCCATTAGATAGTTTGGGCAGGAAACTCAGCTCTTCCTTTATTTGGCAACATGGTCATAGATAAGTCAACTGAAAGCTCTTAGTCTCAGCTCTTACCCGAAAAATCATGGAGACTTTAATTCCCACTTCCAAAGGTTACTGTGGGATTGAGTGCCCCTCCCGTGGGCTCCCACAGCTCCTGTGTAGACCATGTGTTTGAAATGAACAAAATTAAACATGGTAGTGTGTATAAAGTTCCAAACTGTTCTTGGTCCAGGGATTTCCTATCCATCTTTGGTTGAGTCCTAATGTGGATGCCAAAACTCATTCAAACTATGGCTACTGCTCTCTCCAAATCATAAAGTGAGGATGATGATGTCATAAAATGATTCTGATGATGATAATGATAATGATTATGAAGTCATAAAATGATGAGGGGGAGGGCCGGGCATGGTGGCTCATCCTGTAATCCCAGCATTTTGGGAGGCTGAGTCAGGCGGATCACTTGAGCCCAGGAGTTCAAGATCAGCCTGGCCAACATGATGAAACCCCATCTCTACTGAAAATACAAAGCTGGACATGGTGGCACATGCCTGTAGTCGCAGCATTTTGGGAGGCTGAGGTAGGAGAATCGCTTGAATCCAGGAGGCAGAGGTTGCAGTGAGCCAAGATCGTGCCACTGCACTCCAGCCTGGGTGACAGTGAGACCCTGTCTGAAAAAAAAAAATATATATATATATATATACACACACACACACACACACATATATATGTATGTATGTGTGTGTATTTTGTGTGTGTGTGTGTGTATAGACAAGGAGGAGGTCCTAAAATGATGATGATGATGATGAGGTCATAAAATAATAATGATGATGATGATAACATAGTAGAACCCCAGGTAACTGAGTCTTCCTCCTTATAAAGATTCAGTTCAGATTAACTAGGTAGATGATTTGGAGCCCACAGCAAGAAGGACAGCATTGTGCCCTGTCATTATTTTAGGCTGTTGCAGGAGGAAGGAGCCTTTCTTGGTAGAGATGAACTTTAAGACAAGTCCTGACAGGAGAGGCAGAGAACTGAAGTGGAACTTATCATTGTCATGACGTTCCAGGGTATGAGCTGGAAGCCAGATGGAAATGTGAGGTGATCCGTTTGTCTAGAAAGCAATGTCCTGTCAAGCTCTTGACGCTTTTTATTTTTCAAAAGTTTAAAAACAAAAAAGAGAAAACATGCTAGTGCCATGCAGAAGCTAAAGCAGATGTGTTTCTTCTCTTTCTTTTCTTTTCCACTGGCACCCCTTTTGCCTTTATTGTATACAAATCCTAGCTAAATTGGAATGACCACCCTGCCCTTCATAGAAACAGACATTATACTGGCTTCCCAAATAACTAGCCCACCTTCCTGCCCCATGCGGCACAGGAGTACCTACTAGTGTTGTACCCACAGGAGGCCCCAGGGATATGGAAAGGAATGAGACCACGTGTTGAGGGAAGGGACCCGAGCTTTGAGTCAGGCTTGTTCCAGTTCTCAGATCCACTGTTTACACCTCACATGACTTTGGGTAAGTTATTTGTAACGGCTCCTGCAGCCTCCGTTTTCTCATATTTAAAAATGGATCCAGGATGGGTGCGGTGGCTCACGTCTGTAATCCCAGCACTTTGGGAGGCAGAGGCGGGTGGATCACCTGAGGTCAGGAGTTCAAGACCAGCCTGACCAACATGGCAAAACCCCATTTCTACTAAAAATACAAAATTAGCTGGGCATGGTAGCACATGCCTGTAATCCCAACTACTTGGGAGGCTGAGGCAGGAGAATTGCTTGAACCCAGAAGGCGGAGGTTGCAGGAAGCTGAGATTGCACCACTGCACTCTAGCCTGGGCAACAAGAGTGACACTCCGTCTCAAAAAAGAAAAAAAATGGAGCCAATAATGCCTGTTTACACAGTGGGCTTCAAGGTTTGGGGTGCAAATCAGCTCACCTGGAACACGGCCCTGGGTCAGTGCTGCAGTAACAGTGGTCACTGCTACTCGTGCTGCTGGTCAACGATTACTTGAGTGGTGGTTATTGTTGTTCATTGTCCATCTCTTCCTTGCTGGCCTTTCTGCACATGCCGTATTTCTTTGAGTAATAATCCATTTCTAATTGAGCCATAGGGTAAAGACTTTTTGGCGCTTGCATTCTCTCCCATGTTATTTTGTGGTATCACATTCCACATAAGCTTTTCTTGGCTAATGAACCAGGAGCCAGTGGGAACAGGAATCACTGGAAATTGCTATGCCAGATTTTTAAACCAAAATCAAAGCACATGCTTTTGGATAGCCAGTGTCTGTGCTAAGTGCTCCATAGAATCAGCCTCCACTTCCCCAGAATGCGGCTGTGTCTACTTCAAGCATGAGCCAGAACAGATGGGGCCACATGCCTATCCCATCTTGGGCCAGGCGTCCCCTCCACCCACTCCCCAGCCCGCTGCAGATCTGGTCCTAAAAGAGAAGGGAGTTCTACAGGAGGGTCCCTAGGAAACTTCCTCTGATGCATTTTCCAGCCTGGGTCATCCCGTTCGAAGAGAGGTTCCAGCTGTGAGTGCATTCACTGTGTCTTCCAGCTGGTGAACTTGTTCTTGGAAAGCTCTTAATTATTTAAAGTGCATATTGGTTTTTGTGACCACGCCTCAAACTGTCTAGCTGAGTTTGTTAAAAAAGACAAAAAATCCAGTTGGCCAGAGTAATCTCCCTTTTCTGATATTAGGGCAAGTTCTATTCATATGCTTCCTGGATCATTTAAAATACAACTGTACTAATTACATTCACCTCCTCTGAAAACAAAGATGATTTATGTACTTAATGTAACATTCAGGAGTGCATCAGAATCATTTAATGCTTTTCTTACGTAAGTGCCTTATTTTATGACACTTACATTTAATGAGTTACTCTCAATCATATATACATTATTAATTTATAACAAAATAAATTAAAAGCACTGGATACTAAAGCTCCCTTGTTGCAGAAACACATCATTAGACACTAGATAGCATTATTTTGCTACATGTTTCTCTGAGGGAAAAACAGAAGAGAACTTTTTCTTTTTTTTTTGGAAACGGAGTCTCACTCTCTCCCCCTGGCTGGAGTGCAGTGGCACGATCTCGGCTGACTGCAAGCTCCGCCTCCTGGGTTCCTGCCATTCTCCTGCCTCAGCCTCCCAAGTAGCTGGGACTACAGGCGCCCGCCACCACGCCCGGCTAGTTTTTTGTATTTTTTTAGTAGAGGCGGGGTTTCACCGTGGTCTCGATCTCCTGACCTTGTGATCCGCCCGCCTCGGCCTCCCAGAGTACTGGGATTACAGGCGTGAGCCACCGCGCCCAGCTGAGAACTTTTTCAAAGAAAGACTAAGTCTTCCGCCAACAAAATGGAGACAGGCTTGTCAGTATTTTACTATGAATTAGTGGAGATGGGGGATGGGTCTTCCAAATACTTATTGGTTATTTTTAAACTGTTTGTTTTGGCCGGGCACGGTAGCTCACGCCTGTAATCCCAGCACTTTGAGAGGCCAAGGTGGGCAGATCATTTGAGGTCAGAAGTTCCAGACCAGCCTGGCCAACGTGGTGAAACCCTGTCTCTACTAAATACACAAAAAAATCAGCTGGGTGTGGTGGCGCACACCTGTAATCCCAGCTACTCGGGAGGTTGAGGCATGAGAATCGCTTGAACCCAGGAGATAGAGGTTGTAGAGACTGCGCCACTGCACTCCAGCCTGGGTGACAGAGTGAGACTCCACCTCAAAAAAAAAAAAAAAAAATAACATGTTTTGTTTTATTAAAGTTGGATGAAAGTTCGCGTATTTATGTCCAGCTTATGAAGTGCCTTTGTCTCTTGAATAAGATGTTTTCTCCCATGTAACAAGTGGAGGGAATTCACGAAGTATATTGAGGGACACATGTAAACATGCATTTTGCAGAATCCTTTTAGGGGATGTAAGAAGTGTGTAATAGATCTTTCCTAAAGAGGAAAGTTAGCACCTTCTAGGTTTCCTGACCAAGCCCCCGGCTCTCAGGAGTCCTAAGCAAGCCACTAGTGTCCTGTTTGACTTTGCAAAGACACATCATTCTGAGACAGAGATGGGTAACTCTGAAGCCAAGATCCCTGCTCCTCCTGCTACAGTAAAGGGTTGCTGCAGGGAGGACTGTGCAGCCAGAGACTACTACATCTCCCAGCCTTCCCTGGCATCTAACTTGGGCTAAGTGACTTCCCTCCAAAGGGCTAGGAGTCAGCCAAGACAGATAAGAAGCAGATGGGCATTTTCCTCCACTTCCCCATTCCACTGGCCACATGACAGAATCCCCAAGCTTCAAGGGATGGCATAGCTGCAAGGCAGGAGAAGGATCACCAAGGGGTTAAATGACACCTTTCAACCAATACCATGAATCAAAACTCAACTTCTGTGTGCCAACCCTCTGAACTGAAGAGTTGGACGTAACAGCTAGCATGACACTCATTACTACAGTCTCCATCTCTCCCCACAAGCTCAGAGTTGGAGTCAGTCTGAGAGCCTACATCCTCCACCATGCATACTTACATATCCTCACTGGCCAAAAGCTTCCATGTGGCTTTATTTTTATTCTGAATATAACAAAAAAAATTTTTAAAGAGTATCTGGACAGAAAATGTCAATCTTTGAACACCACAAGGACAGTGATCATGTCTTTCTTGCTCACCTGCATATCCCAGCACCTTGCACAGTGCCTGGGGGGGTTCTGGTAGAAAGGGGTGGGGGGAAGGAAGAAATTATGCATGAACAATGGTGGTATTGCCAATCTTGTGTTCACAATCAGAGTAGACTTGCTAAGATCAGCTCTTGGCAGGCAATCTCCAAGGAGCAATGCAGGAATCATTTCCCTCTGTCCTTATAATAAGCTGTTCCTCTATCATCCTGAACGATAAACTAATCCTATTCTGAAAGAGCCCTTGAATGACAAAGTAAGTTTTAGAAAAAGAAGTGCTTAATTATCAGACTTTTTTTTGTTTTTTGGTTTTTTTTTGGAAATTAGTCAGGTCTGAAATTAGTAGACTAGCACAGGGGATGTTCTATTATGCCATCCGATTGAACTGAGAGTAAAAACCCATCTTCAGGAAGTTTCAGTTCCACATTTATACTGGCTA
Source organism: Papio anubis (assembly GCF_008728515.1). Lineage (NCBI taxonomy): Eukaryota > Metazoa > Chordata > Mammalia > Primates > Cercopithecidae > Papio > Papio anubis. Next base: position 203,724,980 of record NC_044976.1, read on the forward strand.
GAATTTCAAAAGCTCCTAAAACTCACTGAGTCCTGGAAGAGAAGAATTTAGAGGATTTGTGCATTTAGAGTCTTAAAAGTCCTGCTAACTTTTTTATCTATATAAAAGATGTATTATGTGTAAATGTGTTTTTTACATGCATAGACTATATAATGATCAAGTCAGTATTGGGGGTATCCATCACTTTGAGTATTTGTCATTTTTATGCATTGATATCATTTCATGTCCTCTTTTCTCATTACTTTGAAATATACAAAATATTGTTTGCTAAGCATAGTCACCCTAGTCTTTTTTCTTAGTACTTTTTTCTTCTATCTAACTGTATATTTGTCCCCATTAACCAACTTCTCTTCACTCCTACCCTGTACCACCACCTACCTTCCCCAGTCTCTGGTACTATCATTCTGTTCTCTATGTCCTTGAGATCAAGTATTTTTAGCTCCTGCATGAGTGAGAACATGCAGTATTTCTCTTTCTGTGCCTGGATTATTTCAGTTAACAGAATGACCTCCGGTTCCATCCATGTTGCTGCAAATGACATGATTTTGTTCCTTTTTACAGCTGAATGGTATTCCATTGCGTATACATGCCACATTTTCTTTATCCATTTGTCCACTGATGGACGCGTAAGTTGATTCCATAACTTGGCTATTGTGAATCGTGCTGTGATAAACATGTGAGTGCAGATATCCCTTTGAGATACTGATTTATTTTCCTTTGGATAAATACCCAGCAATGGGATTGCTTCCTGCTATGGGATTTGAGAATCTACATCTGTTTCAGTTACTATTACTCTTTAACAAACTACTCTGAACCTTAGTGGCATTAACAACTCCTTTGTTGGCATCAAGGGATGGCTTTACCCCTGCTCCATGATGTTTAGAGCGTGTGCTGGAGGGGGCAACTCAACAGCTGGGGGCTAGACACATCTGTTGTCTTCCTCCAATGTCTGGAGGTTGATGCTCGTTGTCATGGGCCACCTAAGCTGGAGCTGCCAACCTCAGGGTCTACACATGGCCTCTTCTAATGGCCTGGGCTTCCTCACAGGAGGGTGGCCCATGGTAATCACACTGCGTGCATGGTTGCAGCTCAGAGCCCCAGAGGTCTCAGTGGACACACAGCAGAAACTCTTCCTTTTAGGACCTAGCCTCGAAGTCACATAATGTCACTTCCACCATAGTTTATGTCAAGGCAGTCATGAGTCTGCCCAGTTTCAAGGGGGAGGGGGACATCAACTTTGCCTCTTGACTGGAGGGTGGCAAGATCATCTCGGGGAAGAGTACGTGGAATGGGAGGTATTGCTGCTACCACCTTTGGAAAATATGATCTTCCACAGCATCTGAAGCAAAGGTGGTGTTTAGAGAGAGTCGTACTCTGGCCTCTGTTAGGAAGATGTGTTACTGAGCTAGGAAAGGCTGCCAGTGGCAGAGGCTTGGGGTTTAGGAGGTAGGAGGAGTGGCTCAGATGGAGAATTCTACCAGGGCAGCAGCAGTTCACTCTCTCTAACTTGACCCCAGAGAGTAATCAGGACCCTGATTTTCCCCTGAGCTTTTGGGTGCAGTTGGCCTAGCTTCAAGCCCTTCTAGACACCCTGGGACCCACCCAGGTTCCCCTAGACTTCAGCTGCAGCGTCTGCTGTCTCCTTTCTCGGAGAAGCAGGGCCTGTATCAGTAAAGCAGAAAATAATGTCAACCTGGATAGAGAAGACTAATAAAAGTGATAATAAATTATTCAGAAAGTGGAAAACTACTCTGGAGCTGCCAAATGATAAGAGCAAACACACGATGTGTTTTCTGTCCATGAATCTTCTGGATTCCTTTTTCCATACTGATGTTTTCCCCTTCTGAAGAGGTGAAATATTTTTATGCAAATAATGCCCAAGAAGTACAGTAATGCAGGCCACTTACAACACAGTCATGTAGAACCCAAGTCACGTCCTTTTATGCACTGAACTGCCAGGGGACCTAGAATTAATAAAAACCACACATAAAACAGAAACATCCATATGCTGAGTTAAGGCATGAATAAGAAATCACTCCCAGAAGCGGCAAGAACAGCAGAGCAGAGTGCTATTGTGGCTCTGTAGGTTGAGTGCTCTGAGAATTGGGAGGCCCTGTCGGCTGCTGTATGTGTTCAAGTCAGATGATGTCTGTGGGGGGTAAGGCCAGACCATGGTGCTGTCCTAGGAGACAGGCACAGCATAGAGGAGGTGGCAGACACTGCAGAGTGTGATGGTCTCAAAATAGCAGAAACCACAGCCAAGTTCAAGATCCAGTTACCAGTTCGTGGGGCTGGAAACCTGGAAACCAAGATGTGAAACCAAACAGGTGAGAGCTTGAGCACCAGCAATGGTGTCTTAAATAGTTCCAAGGCCAAGTTATATGGGAATGCTGGGTACTAGGTGCTTGAAACAGAAAAAGAGGAAGAGAAATTCTGTGTGGCAGGGAGTAGTGGAGTTATGTGAATGCATGGGTGCATGTATGCATGTGTCTATGTGTGCGTATGTGTATAATATAGCAATGGTTTTAAACTTTGTCATTTGATCGTTGGGTTGGTCAGTTGATTGGCTGTTCTATTGTTTGGTGGGTTGAATGACTGGTCCATTGTTTGATAGTTAGTTTGGCTGGTCCGTTGTTCGGTAGGTTGGTTGACTGGTCCATTGTTTGATAGTTAGTTTGGCTGGTCCATTGTTCTGTGGGTCAGTTGGCTGGTCCGTTGTTCAGTGGGTTGGTTGACTGGTCCATTGTTTAGTGGGCTGGTTGACTGGTCCATTGTTTGATGGGTCAGTTGGCTGGTCCATTGTTTGGTGGTTTGGTCGGCTGGTCAGTTGTTCTGTGGGTCAGTTGGCTGGTCCATTGTTCAGTGGGCTGACTGGCTGGTCCATTGTTTGATGTATCAGTTGGCTGATCCATTGTTTGGTGGGTTGGTTGGCTGGTTCATTTTTGGTTTCAGGGGTGTTTAGCCGAGGAACACTTCCTTCTAATTGAAAAACATCACATAAAGAAATGCCATATGGAAAAGAGATTCAAGAAGAGCTATTCTGGCTATGTTCAAAAAGCACTCATATTTTTCCCAGGCTTATTTCAGATCCTCTTGATCAGAGACTAAGCCCCAAGATACAAATCTCTTCCTGCCAGAAGCACCATGTCACAGCCCAGAAATCAAGCTGTGTTCCTTGTTGCCACTTAGGTGACCAAGGTGTCTTCCCACACTTCCTGCCCTTCCAGAGTCATGGACCCCTACTCAGAGTGAAGGCCAGATGAAAACCTCACTTGCGCAGCCATCAGGAAAACCTTCAGATATGTGTGAGGGATCCTCCAGGTTTCTGCTGTTGGAATCCCTTGCTGGTACAGCATATGCAGAGAGGGTAGATTTTGCAAGTGCTCTGGGTGAATCTTAGGGAATGCACCCCAGGAAGCAACCTGCTGACCAGTGAGCAAGAGGATTTCCTGAATCCCTGCAGGGATTTGCTAGCTAATTGTAAATGGAAAACACAGTATCCTCCTGGAAGTGGCAGGGCTGGGGCTAGGAGCAGGGAAATTGTATCCTACCCACTCGGTAGGACCCTTATCTGCTGCTCTTCCTTTAAGAGGGCCTCACCTTGCATGGATGATCTCATCCTTATCACCAGCTCCAGGTGTGTATACTGTCATATTCTTCTGCTCGATTTCCCTCTACGCCTTTACACATATCTAGCTTCTTTCACAGGTTTTTTTTCTATCCCATATGGAAGCTTCCATCCTCCCTAGTGAGAAAGAGGAATTCTTCATGGCCTTGCCTGAGGGAGGCCAGCCTGTGTGTGAACCCTCAGGCAGGAGAGGGACCTCCCCCTTATCCCATGGGTCTGAACAGATTCCTTATGCCACCTCTTATGGTACATTTGGTGGGCATGTTGGCGAGGATTTCTTGCCCACCTTCATCCAAGTACCAAGTACATCTGGAGTAGTGGAGTGGTCACTGGTCTGCTGTGGGTTGGGGCAGGGGTCCTGTGGGAAGGTGAGACTGACTGCCCCACCCCTGGCTAGGGCCCTGCATTTTTATTTTGCTGCAAGTAGAATTTTGGGTCCCCAAAATTATGTAGTCATCCTGAGGGTAAATAAGCCAATTTGAATTCAAATGCTCTCTCACTGTTATCGTTCATGGGTGAACTTGACACTTCAGTCCAAGTAGATGATTGACAGCACAGGTATCCAGGGCATAATAACTCAGACAGACTTCTGTGCTTTTAGCCCTGAGGCTGCATCCCCCGAAGTGTGTTCCATACAACGTTAGTAATGCAGCATGTTAATTAGGCTGCTGTGGTCAAAGAAGTTTGTGGAATGTATAGTTTTTGACTGCAGAACTCCTTACTCTTTAAAGTGCTAATATGTGCCGGAACCCTCTGAGGGAGAATACAGTATGCCGTGTCTCCCAGCATATTTTACCAAGCTAGGAAAAAACCTAGAAATATATACGGGAGAAGAAGGAAATTATAGGCCCTGTAATAGACCTTCTTTTCCACTGAATGTAACACCTGTGCCAGCATTCTAAGAAGCACATTTCTGAAGATACTATTTATTCAAAATAAGAGATAGATGGAACTGTGAGCTAAAAAGAGATACAATACATGGACATTGTTGGGAGGCCGAGACGGGTGGATCACGAGGTCAGGAGATCAAGACCATCCTGGCTAACACGGTGAAACCCCGTCTCTACTAAAAAGACAAAAAACTAGCCGGGCGAAGTGGCGGGCGCCTGTAGTCCCAGCTATTTGGGAGGCTGAGGCAGGAGAATGGCATAAACCCAGGAGACGGAGCTTGCAGTGAGCTGAGATCCGGCCACTGCACTCCAGCCTGGGCGACAGAGCGAGACTCCGTCTCAAAAAAAAAAAAAATACATGGACATTGGTGACTATGATAGTTAGAAAACAGTAATTTGTTTAGGGCAAAGCAAAGGCAAAGAGGAGGCTAAATGGAGTGGGGCAATGGCCCCTGTCTTCACCTGTTTGTGTTGCTATAAAGGAATACCTGAGGCTGGGTAGCTTACAAAGAAAAGAAGTTCCTTTGATTCATGATTCTGCAGGATGTTCAAGAAGCATGGTGCCAGCATTTGCATCTAGTAAGAGCCTCAGGCTGCTTCCACTCACGATGGAAGGGGAAGCAGAGATTATACGGCAAGAGAAGAAGCAAAAAGAGAGAGGAGGGGGTACCACACTCTTTTTAACAGTCTGCTGTCACAGGAACTAATAGAGTGAGAATTCACTCATTACCGCAAAGACTGCACTAAGCTGTTCATGAGGGATCTGCCCCTGTGATACAAACACCTCCCATTAGGCCCCACCTCCAACACTGGGGATCAGATTTCAACATGAGATTTGGAGGGGCCAAACAAACGAAACCATAGCAATCCCCTAGCAAATGAAGGCTGAAGGTGCATCCTGCTTGGAACAGATGACAGTGCCAACGAAGTCTAAAGGGAACACCTAAGAATAATGGGGAATTTTGACATCTTGACCAATGCTGGATGCCTCATTAAACTAGACTTTGGTCCTCTAATAAATCTCTGACCTTCCTTAGGATGATTTCATTGCTCAAGAGGTAAAGGAAATAACAAGGACTGGTTTGACCAACTAGGAAAAACTGCTTAATGAGTGAAGGTTACAGGGACGAAAGAGAAAGTAACCATGGCATCCTGAAGTTTATGAAAGGAAAGTGCATGGTGAGTGGATGTATGATTTTCAATTAGGAGATCATTTGAATTGGACCCTTTCGCCATATAGGATAACGATGGGAACAATAGCCAGGTAGAAACTATATATATAGAAGAATAGAATCCATTTACAAACTCAACCAAAACACACACACACACAAACTTTTAAATCCCTGATAGTAAATGTAACAAAAATTTATAGAACTGCATAAAGAACGCTTTAAAACTCTCCCAAGAATCAACAACATAAAAATGTCAATCCTTCCTATGTTAATTTATAAACTGAGTGTTATCCGAATTAAAATATCCAAATGTTTGTTTTAGGAAATGGACAAGGATACTCTGGAAAAGAAGAGCAATAGGGGGAACTAGCTGTTCTACAGGTTAAAATATACTCTGAAGCCTCAGTAATTAAAGCAATGTGGTACTGGCACATGTTCAGACAAATATCCAGAAATAGACCTAAATACAGAAAGAACTTTACTACCTAATAAATTAATCTTGTATAAGTGAAGGAAAGATACACTACTTAGTAAGTAATACTGGGGCAACTAAGAAACCACCTAGAAAAAAATTAATTTGATCATACCTCCTACTATAAGCCTAGATAAATTCCAAATGGAATTTAGATGTAAAACCTGAAATCTTATGAATACTAGATAAAGACGTGGAGCAATTATTTTCTTACTTGTCTCACTGTGGTACAAAGTTTAGAAGTTATCAAAGAAAAGATTGATTATAAATTAAACTACCTTTTTTTTTTTTTGAGACACAGTGTCTCTGTCACCCAAGCTGGAGTACAGTGGCATGATCTTGGCTTACTGAAACCTCTGCCTCCCAGATTCAAGTGATTCCCTGCCTCAGCCTCCGAAGTAACTAGGATTACAGGCCCACACCACCATGCTCGGCTAATTTTTGTATTTTTAGTAGAGATGGTGTTTCACCATGTTAGACAGGCTGGTCTCAAACTCCTGGCTTCAAGTGATCCGCCCACCTCAGCCTCACAAAGTGCTGGGATTATAGGCATAAGCTACCATGCTTGGCCCAAAACCATATTTTTAAAAAGTGCTTAAAGACTACTGCTTGGCAAAAAATAAAAATAAAAAATAATAATGAAATCACCGTCAGCAAAGTGAAAAACCAAATTAGCAAACCAGAAAAAATATGTGTAACTCATACGATAAACAAAGGGCTAATCTCTGTTAACAATCAACAACTCAACAGAGAAATGTACAAAGGATATAAACAGATACTGCATAGGAAAGGACATTGAAATGACTCACATGTAAAAAGATGCTTACTTTCACTTTTACGTGAGAAATATGAATTAAAACATATTTTTACCTGTCAAATTAACAAATAAATTTTAAAACGGAGACTTGATAATATGCCATGTTAGCAAAGCTGAGACAAAACAAGTACTTAATCCATTGCCAAGGCAATACCCATGGCACTGATAAACCTTATGTGGAGTAATTTTTATAATACTACTCTCAAAATCACAAAGGTGTATCTGCTTTGACCTCGTAGCTTTACTCCTGAGAATTTACATTAGAGGATATACAAGCAAGCGTGGACAATAAAGTTTGAACATGATATCATTGCAGCATTGTTTGTAATTAGCTAAAGATTAGAAACAACCTAAAATATTCAACAATCAGGAACTGGCTAAAGAGATTGTGGTATACAACCTTATGGTAGAATGCTGTTCAGCTGGCCAGGTGCAGTAACTCACACCTGTAATCCCAGCACTTTCGGAGGCAGAGGCTGGTAGATCACCTGAGGTCAGGAGTTTGAGACCAGCCTGGCCAACATGATGAAACCCCATCTCTACTAAAAATACAAAAATTAGCTGGGCGTGGTGGCGTGCACCTGTAATCCCAGCTACTCAGGAGGCTGAGGCAGGAGGATCGCTTGAACGTGGGAGGCAGAGGTTGCAGTGAGCCAAAATGGTGCCATTGCACTCTGGCCTAGGTGACAAGAGCAAAAATACTTCATCTCAAAAAAAAAAAAAAAAAAAAAAAAATGCTGTTCAGCTGTAAATAAAAGGGCTACTGTTTATGCAGTAAGGAAAGATCTCTAAGAAATAGTGTTCAGTGAAAAAGCAAGATCTACTACCATTTGAATTTTAAAAAACTAAAAAGAAGGAAGAATAGATATTTGTATTGCTTGAATATTCATTTAAAACCTTTAGAAGGATAAACAAGAAAATTAAAAATAGTGGTTTCCTATTAGTAGTATGAGAAGAGGGCAAATGGTTAAATGTATTATGTTGTCAAAAAGAAGTACATAATGAAAAAAAAAAAAAAAACGCAACAGCTAAAAAGAGAGGGGGGCAGTTCCAAAAAAATAAGAACCAAGAGTATCAGTATGACCATCCACGGTGTTCTCTAATGAGCTCAGTTTTTACAAGCACATACAGAAAATGGACAGAGAGGCACATACCCAAGGCTGAATGCCAAATAAGGTCAAGAGCAGCCTCCAGATGAGCTAAGCCTTGAACGATGTCAAGGGCAAGGACATTTTTTTTAGTCATTGTGAGGGAGAATGTAACAAGGAAGGTCAGTGTCACTGGGGGGATGGAGGGAGATGGCAGGATGCTAGCTGGTGATAGACAGGAAGTAGAACCGCTTCCCTATTATGACCCTGCTGCTTCTCACATGGAGATCCTTTAAGTCCTGCTTGTACTTGGGACTCTGAACTTCATCCATGTCCAAAACCAGGCAAAGGCTGCTCTCCCATGTGGGAAAAATTATTCTCTCGCTTATAACTGGATTCATTAACTTCCACGAAGACTGGCCTTGGTTTTCCTGTGGCTTAATGATCTAAGAGTACCATATTTGGCTTGTGTGTGTCCCTGTGGGCTGGTTCCTTTTTTTATGCCTTTGACTTCTTCAGAACCTCCCTGTGTACTGGCTTTCTGTATCCTTAGTAGTGTTCACACTCTTCTCTACTCTCAAAACCCAACCCATTTGGAACTCATTTCAGCCTCAACCAGTTACACCAGACCTAACAAGTCAACCAAGAAGGCCCCCGCCAGGCGTTGGGCCTCTTCTTTCCAGAGGTCACCAATGGTGCAGATGTGGGTTTTACTTTTTTGGTCTCAAACCATCAGAGAGAAGTGTCACCATCTTCTCCCATCCAAGAATAATAATCTTTAAATAGGGTAAGGACGATGAAGCACAAACTTCATGAAGAAGGAGGTAAAATCTAAGAAAGGAGACAAGATAGATATAAATACACTTAGCAACTTTAAAAAATCTTCAAGTCTTTAGGCCCGAGTTAATTCTATCCCAGGGTAATAAAAAGGCTTGCAAACAGGATTATAAAAGATACTATAAAGAAAAGAAATGATTTTGGAAGATCATTTCTCAGTTTTCTAAATGGCGAGAAAAAATACTCTTAACCAAACAGGCATACCACTCGCTCACTGTAAAGTTCATGAATGAATTATTTATTAACCAGTTTGTAAGCACTTAATAAACAAAGGTGTATCTAGAAGCAAGCATGGTTTCTTTATAAAAATATGCCAAATCAGCTGAAAAATCTTTGTCAACATGTTTTAGTTCATCATTGCCAATCTGGAGGGAGACATCCAGATATTCACCACTGAACTTGTACTTTGATCCAGACTTATTAAGTACTTTTGTTAGCAACTAAGATGTACAGATATGACTCAGGTCTTTGTTATTACAAGATAATTTGTTTTTTACATAATTTATTTTTAAATGTCATTATTAATTAAAAATTTCTGCTCTGTGAAAGACATTGTTAAGAATATGAAAAGATAAGCCGCTGACTGGGAGAAAATATTTACAAAACATCTGATGAAAGACTGATATCTAAAATGTACAAAGAACTCTTAAAACTAAACTACATGAAAACCCAATTCAAAAGTGGGCAAAAGATCCAAAAAGATACCTCACCAAGATGACATACAGATAGCAAATGAGTATATGAAAAGGTTCTCAATATCTTGTCATCAGAGAATTGCAGATTAAAACAACAATGAGATACCACTACACACTTATTAAAATAGCCACAATCTAGAACACTGACAACACCAAATATTGGTGAGAATGTGGAGCAACAGGAACTCTTCTTATTCATTGCTGGGGAAAATGCAAAATAGCACAGCCACTTTAGAAGACAGCTTGGTGTTTTCTTACAGAACTCAACATACTTTTATCGTAAGATCCAGCAATTGTGCTTTTTGGTGTTTACCCAAATAAGCTGAAAACTTATATCCACACAAAAACCTGCACACAGATGCTTATAGCAGCTTTATTCATAATTGCCAAAAATCGGAAGAACCAAGATGTCCCTTGGAAGACATTGAACAACCTTAATTGCATATTACTAAATGAAAGAAGCCAGTCTGAAAAGGCTATAGACTGTTTGATTCCAGCTACATAACATTCTGGAAAAGGCAAAATTATAGAGACAATAAAAATCAGTGGTGATTTGGACCCTGGAAGGGTTGGGGATGGAGGGATGAATTAGTGGAGCTTGGGGGATTAAAACACTTAGGGCAGTGAAAGAATTCTGTATGATCCTGTAATGGTACATAACATGACATTATGCATTTATTTAAAACAAACACCAAAAACCCTACAAATCCAAAATTGTACAACACAAAGAGTGAGCCCTAATTTAAACTACAGACTTTAGTTAATAATAATAAATCACGACTGGTTCGTCAATCGTAACAAATGTACCACATCAATGCAAGATGTTAATAATGGGGAGGAGGGAGTATATGAGAACTCCCTCTACTTTCTGCTCATTTTTTCCGTAAACCTAAAACTGCTCTGAAAAATAAAGTCTATTCATCTTTTTAATATCATATTAAGAGTGGAAAAAATATTTGATTGGGACTTTTGAAAAATGAAGCTAAAAATGGTGAAAAGCATTTTCAAAATGTAGTTTACAAATGCAATGATAAATTATTAGAATTAATAAAAAGTGAATTAAGTAAATTTGGCGGGTGATGGAAATATTCTATATTTTGATTGTGGCTGAGAAATAGAAATAAAATTCAAAGCTCCCCTCAGTGATTGAACCGACTTCCTTCTTGGCCAAGAGGACCCCAGAAGAAGCTTGGAAGCTGAATTTTCAGCTATGATGGGATGGTCGGACAAGCCTCCTTTTATCCTCTCCTTTGCTAGCTGTTATTAGGCTCTTTTGCCTAAGGGTTTGCCAGAAACCCGCCCTTTCAAAAGACTTCATCAGTGATTTCACAGCCTCATGACTGCTCCTCTCTTTCGTGGTTTTGACAAAACAACCAACCAGCATTCCTTCCTGATAAGAGACGACTGCCCATGGAGTGGTTCCAGCCAGTCTATGAATGATGTGCATGAGGGTTTTTGTATCCTCTTCTTCACCTTTTGATGTCAGAGAACCAAAAACTCCACCATCAGATTATGCTAATGCCACCATTTGTCTAACATGGGACCCACAAAGGAGCATGAAGCTCAGTTGTGCATGTGCATGTTTCTCCTTCTGTAAATATTCATGACTGCTCCTATAGCTTATTGAATATGTATATTTGGCCACCCCATCCAGCATAAATCCCTGTCTTATTCCTTTGACCCTTGAAGTGCTTGCTCCCAGCTTCCTGGCCAGAGGTTATGCTTCTCAGCCTGTCCGAGTGGCCACCCTTTAGGCTGCAACTGTTTATGAGAAAGCTCTCCTTTCTAAATTTATGAACCTTGTCACTCTTCAGTTGATAATGGTTTCATGGTAATAAAAATTTATCAAAACACATAGATGCTTACAACTTAAAATGGGTGCATTTTATTGTATGTAAATTATACTTTAATGAAGTTAATATTTTTAAAGTGAGATAAGTAGCTTGGGGATATAATTTTATGACCAAACTATAATAGTGCAATATGTTGTTTGTCACTTTATGCTTGACTTTTACTCCATGATCCTAAAGAAAATGATTTTTACATAAATATTCAAATATTCAAGTACTTTGTCAGTTTTTCCAGTCTCCTCTAAATCCTTTAATATTCAAGTCATTCTCTTTTAAACCCTCTTTGAAGTTATCGTTGTTGAATTTCTCTTTTTTAGTTGTTAATTCTCCTAAATCTGCCCTTTCTAGTTGGCCAGTGGTTTTTTGTATGATTTGAGTTGTTCTCCAACATCACTGCCATAGATTACTGGTTTGGTTTTATCTTTTTAAGATTTGCCATTTGCTTTGTAACAAATTGCCATGTATTTGCACACAGCAAAAGAAGATGGACAAGGATTTGAATCAAAGGATGGACATAGATGCCAGTGTTGAAAAGGGAAAGATATTTGAGTTGGAAATACTTTCATATTGTATTATAGCTGGTTCATTAGGGAATAATTTTATGTTGGGGTGAATTTTGTTTTCCATACAATTTCCTAACTACAGAGACTGCAATAAGAAAGTTGTAAAAGTGCCTTCCAAAAAGAGGATGCATTTTAAAAATCAAATGGTTAGATGAAATCAAGCAAAAATAATAGCTAATACAGTGGATGGCCCTACTGAGATTTAAAAACATATTGACAAGGTTGAAATGATCAGCCTAAGCCAGGAAGGAGAGATTTAACAAGCATTCCTTTATAGGTGCTTTACCTATTTAAGTATAAATGTCCAGTGTAGGTTGGACCTGTGATTAGTCTGTAATGCTTACAGGAAGCCTTTGGTTTTGTAATCATCTGACAGTGTAATCACCTGCAGTTCTTGCCCACTGTACAGATAAAGCCAATTCACTGAGACAGTGGTTTTGCAGTAGAGAAAGTGTTTACTAATCATATGGTTCGCCAAGTGGAAGAATGGGAGTTTGTTACTCAAGTCAGCCTCCCTGAAATCACAGCTTCAATATAATAAAATCAAATTAATTCAGGCCCCTTTCATTAAGAGTTAATTTTGATAGAGATTAAACTGCCCTTAGTAGTTTTCTGAGCTACTCCTAAACAAGAAGTTTCTAAGGCAAATGGATAGTGTAGGACAGGTGGGGAGACGGTGTTTAACTTCTATGGCAAAAAAAAAAAAAAAAAAAAGTAAATTGATTATTAAATCTTTTGAAGCTTCCATCTACTTGAAATCAGTTGGTATGAAAAGTGAATATTCTCTTTTCTGTACATCACACTCCTTAGTACTGGTTACTATGTCTCAAAGTAGTTTTCAGGGTTTATTGTGTAGACGAATCACCCAGGAAGCTGGTTAAATGCTGATCCCGAGGCTCCACCTCTAGACATTCTGCACTTCATGAAGGCTGCCATATGGACCCAAAAGTGAAAATATGCCCTTCTGTTCTTCTTCATTATGTTCTCACTTAAGGAAAAAAAAAAAAAAAACTACTTGCTTAGACCAAAGAAGTGAAATTTCACATTGTAATTTAGAAAAGCATTCAGTGATGGCCATCTGGAATTAAGACAGAAGCCACCTGGGGAGCTTGGGGCTTCTCTATGTGAGTTCTGCTCAGGATCCCAGAGAGCCCTCTGGACGGAGATCATGGTCTTCCATCCTGGGTCCTCCTTCTTTGAGTTTTGAACAGTAAGACTAGCCTAGGCTGTGGGGTAACATTCTGGGGTCAGGACTTGGGATATGGAATTCAGTTATCTTAATACTATGGACAGACTGCTTAATTTTACAGAGCCTCATCTTTTTCATCTATAGAAGGGGGATAACAGGCCAGATGTGGTGGCTCACGCCTGTAATCCCAGCACTTTGGGAGGCCAAGGCAGTGGATCACGAGGTCAGGAGATTGAGACTATCCTTGCTAACACGGTGAAACCCTGTCTCTACTAAAAATGCAAAAAATTACCTGGGTGTGGTGGCAGGCACCTATAGTCCCAGCTACTCAGGAAGCTGAGGCAGGAGGATGGCATGAACCCGGGAGGCAGAGCTTGCAGTGAGCCGAGATCGCGCCTTTGCACTCCAGCCTGGGCAACAGAGTAAGACTCTGTCTCAAAAAAAAAAAAAAAGAAAAGAAAGAAAGAAGGGGAATAACAAATTATCTTAATGTAGTCAGGTTAGTATGAGGCTCAGGTGAGTCATTTCCTAATTAAGCACGAGGCACCCGGGAGAAACTCTGCATACATTAGTGCCTCACTTCTCCCTCCATTTCCTCGACCAAAATTACCCAACAGCAAGAACAAGACACTTTACTGGATGGACTTCCTGTGTTCGCCACCGTCGATTGTAACCTCCAAGTATACACAGGAGTTCCCATGCGAGGGAAATAGTTAAACATCAAACAGGTATGGGCAACTTAAGTTTTCTGTTTCACATGAAGCCAAACCTAGAAAGATGGAAGAGTTAAAGGACTGAAATTCTTTTTCCCTTAAAAATGAAAATAATTTTGTTAAGTAAAATTTTGGCTAACACAATACTAAGTGGGGATGGCTGGTGGCAACCCATCCAGGCTACCTCCTGAGAAAGTGTTACCAGAAAGGAGTCCTGATCCAGACCCCAAGAGAGGGTTCTTGGATCTCATGCAAGAAAGAATTAGAGGCAAGTTTACAGAAGAAAGTGAAAGCAAGTTTATTAAGAAAGTAAAGGAATAAAAGAATAGCCACTCTATAGGCAGAGAAGCCCTAAGGGCTGCTGGTTGTTTCTTGATCACATGCTAAACAAGGGGTGGTTTATTTGAATTTTCTGGGAAAGGGGCAGGGAATTCCTGGAACTGAGGGCTTCTCTTCCTTTTAGACCATATAGGATAACTTCTGAATGTTGCCATGGCATTTGTAAATGGTCACGGGCTGGTGGGAGAGTCATTTGGCATGCTAATGAATTATAATGAGTGTATAATGAGCAGTGAGGATAACAAGCTGTCACTTTTGTCACCGTCTTGGTTTTGGCGGGTTTTGGCCAACTTCTTTATTACGTCCTGTTTTATCAGCAGGGTCTTTGTGACCTGTATCTTGTGCCTATCTCATCCTGTGACTAAGAAAGCCTAACCTCCTGGGGATGCAGCCCAGCAGGTCTCAGCCCCATTTTACTGAGTCTACTCAAAATGGAGTCACTCTGGTTCAAACGCCTCTGACAAAAGCGGTGTGACAAGCCTGGGATTCCCATAGTGATCATGCTGGTAGGAGTGAGGTTATTATTTGGAAACACTATTGCACCCGCTAAGGATATGCATGGATAAGGTGAGTAACAAAAACGAGAGGGCTTAACTAGTGTCGTACAGCCAGCGAACAGCAGGGCAGAGACTCAAACCTGGGTTCGCAGAAGAGAAATCCTTCACCCCTCTATCTCCAAGGTATTGACATCTCCCCAGCCTCTAAGGCTCCCCCAGGACTGTTGCCTGGTTGGGTAAAGAGGAAGCTCTTGGTGTTCATCTCAACAAATGTTTACTGAGCACTTACGATGTGCCATGCACCATATTAAATGCTGGAGGGTAAAGTGATGGCAAACAAAACCTCAACTTTCAGGGCATTCTGTAATGTGCTACAAAGGGGAGGGAGTTACTTTAGGAAAGGGAGAAAGAGTGTGAAGCAATGTGCTAGTAATTATCAGTGAGAAGGATAACCTCGGACTAGCAGGGGGAGAGCCCTGCTGTGGCACTGACTTGCTTGCTGGATCTAGGCGAGGTATTTCTTCTTCTGAGCTTCTATTTTCTCACCTGTGAGATAAGGTTAATAGACTGACATAACAAGCTTGTTTGATGTGACTATAAGAAATACTTTGAGAATAAATGCATTAATAAAAGCCCTCACCAGTGCCTGGCATGTGGCTGACACTCAGGAATGGTGGTGGTTGCAGTGGCTGCTCTAGGATCTGGCTCTTCTTACAGGAGAAAGAAGCAGTTCTACTTCCTTCTAGGTAAGCTGTTTTTATCATTCCCTTCCTGGTCCTCGGGAGGTCCTCTGGCATTTGACTTTGGCAGAATTAGGACCTGAGTAAGCCAAATGAAGCCTCTCTGATACCCATACCATTAGCCTGGATCCTGCGGGTAAGCTGCAATCTGCAAGAGCTTCAGGCACTGCTACAGAATGCGGTTCTGGCTGTGGTCTGAGGGCAGGTCATGAGACCCTCTACACCACCAAGTCACAGACTGTGTTCCCCACTTCTCCTTTCTAGCCCCAAGGTGCAGGTTATTGGAATTCAGCTGGCTTTAGGAAAACAGGACTGTTTGTATTCTAACACAGAGCTGAGTCTCTATTAGGCAAACAGCCCTTTGACTAATGCACTTGGCCTTGGAACAAGAGCAAGCTGCTTACATTCCCAGGTCGCCACAGTTCTGGGCTACAGCTCATATCCGGAGCAGATGTGCCAGTGATCATGAGACTTTGCATTTGGGTACCCTGCTGATGGGATCAGACACATAAGATACACACAAGACTGCTGGTGAAAGAAGGAGTTGCTATGTACCATAACTCTAATGATTGATCCTGCTAATCCTGGGCTGGGTGCTAAAATTGAGAAGCTCCATTCAAGAAAGGGAGAGACTAACAGAAGCATGATGAGAAAAATCTGGGAGTTGGGGACTCGAAGTTAAGGCATATTTAGGTTCTATTGAGTATGGGGAACTTAAAAGAGATATGAATTTTAAAAGAACAAGAATTTTAAAGAGAGCTGAAAGAATGTTAAAGGAGTACAGGAATTTCCAATGAGAATTTTAATTCTCATTAAAATTATTAGCGTGCAAAATAAACCCTCTGTTCCGCCTCCCTTGTGAAATCTTAAGTAAAATTCATCTTGCTTGCGTCTACATTTATGGGCTTTGTTGACTCAGGAGAGTATGCAACAGCGTTTTGAGGCTTGACTTAAGGCTGGCAGGTTCTCGAAATGTCCCTGGAGCAACAGCATGAGTACCACCCAGGAGCTTGTTGGAATTGCAGTCTCAGGTCCTACCCCAGACCTGAAACAGAAACTCTAGGGTTGAGGCCCAGTCCTCTGGGTAATTCTAATGCAGTTGAAGTTTAAGAACCACTGGGGGAGGGTGACATCCTAAAAGCAGCACTTAGAGACAGCCGACACTTGAGATTTACTAGTGTCACTCACTAGAAAGCTAGGACACTTGTGCTCAATGCTGGCTGACATTAGAATCACCAGGGGAGCTTTTAAGAGTCCAGATGCTGGTCCGGCGCGGTGGCTCACACTTGTAATCCCAGTACTTTGGGAGGCTGAGGCGGGCAGATCACCTGAGGTCAGGAGTTCGAGACCAGCCTGGCCAACATGGTGAAACCCTGTCTCTACTAAAAGAATACAAAAATTAGGCGTGGTGGCATGCTCCTGTAATCCCAGCTACTCAGGAGGCTGAGGCAGGAGAATTACTTGAACCCGGGAGGCGGAGGTTGCAATGAGCCACGATCACGCCACTGCACTCCAGCCTGGACAACAGAGCAAGACTCTGTCTAAAAAAAAAAAAAATGCCGTAAATTGGGAGGAAATATTAGCAATATAGAAATATTAGCAGTACAAATAACTGAAAAAGGTTAATATCCAAATAGCATTCACCACACCCTATCTGAGATTAACCCTCCAGGTGGGCACAAGGAAACTTCCACTTGGTATCTATTCAAAGACCTCACTCCAGCAGTTGTTCCCACCTTCTGCTGGATCATGCTCATCTGCTCATTATAATATGCTAGCTCTAAGAATTTAAAAAGTACACCTGGCCAGATGCCACCTTATTTATCTCTCTGAATCCAGCAAAACTCACTAGAAGAGTAGTCTGTACTCTGTCGCCCTTTCTCTCTTAAACCCACGCCACTAGGGATGGGCTCTTGTCAGTCATATATTGCCAAATCCAGTGGCCATTCTCAGTTGTCAACTTACTATTAATTTTTTTTATTTTTTCGTCTTGTTGGCAGAGGGTCTTGCTCTATTACCCATGTTGGAGTGGAGTGGCATGATTATAGCTCCACCATTACTGCAGCGTCAAACGGGGGCTCAAGTGATCCTCCAACATCAGCTTCCTGAGTAGCTAGGACTGCAGGCACTCGCCATCATGCCCGCTAATTTCTAAATTTTTTGTGAAGAAGGGGCCTTGCTATGTTGCACAGGTTGGCTTCAAACTCCTGGGCTCAAGTGATCCTCCTGCCTCAGCCTCCTGAGTAGCCAGGACTACAGGTGTGCTCCACCATACCTGGCCAGTATTCCTTTTACCTCACCTGACACTTGATCCTTCCTTAGTGTTTACCTGGGACACTGAATTTTTTCTGTCATCTCCCTTCTTCTCTGGCTGTTCCTTCTCAGGCTGCTTTACTGGTTCCTCTGGCCTCCCTGACCTCTGAACAGTCCAGGGTCCCACACTCAGTCCGTTGTCCTCTCCTGGGCAGTGTCTACACTAGCTTCTTAGGTGAGCCCCTCCTGTCTCATGTCTCCCTGATGATGACCCCCAAATGCATGCCCTCAGCCTGGACCTCTCATGGATTTCACGACCTATAACCAACTGCCTGTTCAACACCTGCCCTCGAATAGCAAATAGACATCTCAAATATAACATGCAAAAAATCAAACCCTTCATGTTCTATTCTTCTCACAATCCTCCCCGCCTCGAATTATGGCAGCACCATTCTTGCAGTTGCACAGGGCAAAAATCTCAGCATTATTCTTTTTTTTTTTTGGTAGAGATGGGGTGTTGCTATATTACCCAGGCTGGCCTCAACTGCTGGACTCCAGCGATCCTCCTGCCTCACCCTCCCTGAATGCTGGGATTATAGGTATGAGCCACTGCATCCAGCCTCAGCATTATTTCTGATGCCTGTCTTTCCCTCATGACCCTAGCCAAGCCAGCAGGGACCCCTTTTGACTGTACTTCCAGAACATATGTAGAAACTGACCACTTCTCACCAGCCCCACCATGGCCCCCCCAGACTAAGACATCGTTCTCTCCCTTGTATCACAAGATTAGCCTCCCAGGCGTTCTTCATTCTTCTTTCCTTACCTCCCTGCAGTCTGTTCTCAACACAGAACAGTCCTTCAGACAGAAGCCTCCTCTTACTCCCCTACCCAAACCCCTGGTTCACCCATCACATCATTCAAAATGAAAGCCAGATCTATGTACCCGGCATGATGGAGGCCCTGATCCTTCTCCTCCCTTCTCAGCTGGGTCTCTCTCCCAGGCTCCACCCACACCAGCCTTTCCTCAGGTCCCCTGCCCTTTGTGTTTGCTCCTCCTCATTGGCTCTTCCCATGACATCTGCAGGCCTCACCCTCTTATCTGTTCAGGCCTTTGCTCAAATATCACTCCTTCAGGCTTTTTCTGACCCTACAGCTCAGCAATCCCACTCCGTCTCTCCCACCCAGCTCTGTTTTTCTTTATAATGCACAGGAGCATTGACACACTCTCTATTTACTCTATATGTGTTTGCTTGCTCTCTGCACTAGGATACATGAGGAGAAGGACTTTGTTTTATTCACTGCTGTATCCACAACCTAGAGTAGTGCCTGGTGTAGAATGAGCACTCCATTTCTCAAAAAACTTAAATATTTTTAAAAGTTCTGCATATTATCAAAAAATACAGTAGAAAATGGGCAAAAGATTTTGACTGGCATGTAGAAAAGACACAAATGGCCAACGAACATGAAAAAAGAAAATGCTCCACTTATGTAGTAATCTTCGAACTCCAACTAAAACCAACTGTTTATGCTTTTTGTGCCCACCAGGACGGCAGAACTAATAAAGCAGCCAGTATCAGGTGAGGTGAGGATGTGCAACATCTGAACCTATATTATTGTCAGTAGAAGGATAAATATTTACTATTCCTTTTTAAAACATTTTTACATCATATACATATAGTCTTCCATCATGTAACATTGGGGATACATTCTGAGAAACGTATCCTTGGGGATTTCGTTGTTGTGTGAACATCATATAGTGTACTTACACAGGCCTCAACAGTGTAGCCTGCTACACACCTAGGTTATAATGGGATAGCCTAATTGTTCCTAGGCTACAAACCTATGCAGCGTGTTACTGTACTGAATACTGTAGGCAACTGTAACCCAATGGTAAGTATTTGTGTATCTAGACGTATCTAAACATAGAAAAGGTACAGTAAAATACGGTATTATCATCTTACGAAACCACCGGTATATATGCAATCCATCATTGACCAAAACGTCCATATGAATCACATGGTTATATGCTTATGACCTGACTATTCCATCCTAGGCTTTTATGGATTGGAATCCAAAGAAACTGTACAAAAAAGAATCATAGCAGACAGCAATGTTTGTAATAACAGAACACCCAAAAGCAACCCAAATGTTCCAACAGAGGAATGGAAGTAATTTGACCACTTCCTACCAGCCCTACCATGTCCACCCCAGATTGAGATATCAACATGGGGATCTCATGTTGAAATTTGATCCCCATTGTTCCATGTGCCACACGATGGAATATCATATGGCAGTGAAAATCAGCAGACCTTGGCAGTAGACTTCTCCATGGAGGACTCTCTACAACCTAGTGTTAGACAAAAAAACTAAAGCAAATGACAGATGAATACAGTGTGATTCCACTGATGTGATGTTTAAGGCCTGCAGACCTAAACTATATGTTGATTACACACACACACACACACACACACACACACAGAGTACATACCTATTATACATACTATAAAAACATAAAGGGAATATAAGCCCATGATAATAGTAGCCTATTGAGGAAAAGGAAGGGCTCATGGGGTCTTCAAAGTTACTGAAAATGTTCTAGTTTTTAAGCTTATTGTTAAGCATACTGTATTTTACCTTTCATGTAGTATAAATATTTTTACAAATCCAATATTGAGTTTAACATGTTAAAGAATATTTAATTTAATATTTTAAAGAATATTTTAATTGGAGGAGGACCATTTCCTGGCATTGAACTGTTAACAGAAGCAAAAAAGGGGCCTCACCCTTCCCACAGCTGGTGACATTATGAAACCTTGATTACTGAGAGATGGTGTCTAAAGTGTTCCCTATACAAGCAAGGTGGGAAGTAGCCAGAATAGAACAGAATAGCTCAACCAGGTGGTACATTTTCCAGTGATGCCCAAGATCAAATGCAGGGCTAATATATGCTAAGTTGACAAAAGTACCTGTTTTGGTCACTGTCCATCCTTTCTGCAGCCCAGTGTGCCCCAACCCCCACCCACCCACCCAGGCATGCATGCTGCCCTCCCTTTACATTCCAAAACTGGCACCCCTTGGTGAGTTGCAGAGCGTGCTATATTTCTAAGTGCCATAGTTTGGATGTCAGTCACCTCTAAATCTCATGTTGAAATTCAATCCCCATTATTTGATGTGGGGCCTAATGGCAGATGTTTGGGTCATGGGGGCATGAATAGATTCTGGGGTGTGTGAGTTGTCACCCTATTAGTTCCCATGAATAGAACCCCTGGATTTGGGATGTGTGTGTTCTCGCCCTATTAGTTCTCATAAGAGCTGGTTGTTTAAAAAATGGCTGGAACCCCACCCTTCTCTCTTGCTTCCCCTCTCGCCATGTGATCTCTGCACATACTGGCTCCCCTTCTGCTTCTGCCATAAGTGGCAGCTCCCTGAGGCTTCACCAGAAGCAGGTGCTGGTGCCACGCTTCTTGTACAGCCTGCAAACCATGAGCTAAACAAACCTCTTTTCTTTATAAATTCCCCAGCCTCAGGTATTCCTTTATAGCAACACTAAATGGACCAAAACACTAACTTTCACGTCTTCATTAAAAGCCCACACACCCATGCCCATTGTTCACTCGCTCTTCTAGGACAAACTGAGTTACAAGGATTAAACATTCTCGCTAATGCATGAAAACTAATACCTCCTGATTTCTTTCATTCTTACGTGTGGATTTTGTTTTCGTTCATTTTGGCTATGCAACATTTTTGGCACCTGCCCCCCACCTCAATTCCTCCCACACCAAGAAAATATCTCAGAGTCGTTTGGCTTCTGCCAGTGAGTCATAAAATAATCTTGGCTTCAGAAAGGGAAGCCACCAGCCTCAAGGAGAGGGTCCATTCTACAACTTTATAAAGAATTCTCAGCTTATCTTCTCAGAAATAAAACAAATAAATCTATTGTTGTTTACATATTGAGGGGTATGTGGTTGAGGTATGGCCAGTGATACAGATAAATAATTGTAGGCTAAATTAAGCATTTCATCATGTCGATCTGTGGCAGAATGCAGCTTTTACACCACAATGCTACTGTTCCAATGACATTCACTTCACCCTCATCCTACAGAGCCCTTGGAGAAAGTGGTAATTGCCCACAAAGCTCATTGCACATTCTGGAGGTCTGTGCTGGCCTCGCCCTTTTCATTGTGATGGATGGACATTCTAAGCTGAGATGAGAGCAAAGGCTTTTTGCAAGACAAAAAGGCAACTGATTGTTTCAGGCGTCACTCTTGAAGGATGTTCTGTGTAACAACTTGTAAGGCCAAACTGGGATGATGCCTGCCTGACGCAGGGCTTGTCAAGGTGGGAGGTAGGTGTTTCAGTGGCCCAGGAGAGGCAGGCTTGATGATGCTGCTCAAAAGTTGTCCTCATGATGCTTATAGGAGGGTTAGTGTTGACCAATGCCAACTCCATGCATGTTGTGATATGGGAAAACATGGCCTCCTCTGGGAAGAAGGGATCGTCTTCTCTCCAGCAACACAGGTCCAACAGCAGAATAATCTGATTATAGGCAATAGCCTAAGTGTGCACTTCTTAGGTTCTAAAGAACCCATTTCCTGTGGAATTTTATTGCAGTTAAAACTCGGATGAAGTTCAAATCATAGGCTTTCTAAAATAGTCAGAGGCTAGCTGTAATTTTAAAGATGTGTGGGAAATATGAGTCAGTCGAGTCCACTTGGTGGCCCCAATAGTTACTACTGAGATAGACTTTCTACATAGGTTTATTCCTATTGTTGTCATGACGGTCCAGGAAGGCACAAGAACTGAGCAAAAAACACACTTTTTTTGAAGCATATGCAGGGTACCTATAGTATGATGAGTCATTCTTCATTATTTTCAGATAGTTAAAAAGAAAAGTCCTTGAAATCTTGTTGCTGAACTCTTGTGGAAGCTAGTAATACAGAAACCGAAAACAGAATTATTAGTAAATGTCTCACCTTCTCTGGTTCAGAGTTTTTTCCTTTTGCAAAAGAGAAATAATGCTCTTTCTGTTATCTTTGATTGAAAAGGTGTTTGTGAGGTCCCTTGAGAGACCCATCAGGGAAAATGTAAAAGGTGCTATAAAATTTAAAATGTTATTTATTATGCATTGGTGTTATTTAATAATAATACATTTGCCAAAAACAAAAACTTCATTCATCGAGATTTGTGTCTCAGGTTTTATCGTATCATGAATAGACTTTGCACACAAAGAAAAACTAAAATATTGCTAGTAAATCAATCTGGTACCATAATCCCAGTGAATAATGATAATTCCTTGACCTTCAATTAATGAGTGCAGGGATTGAGCTCCATTTAAGAAATGTGTGACGACAACAAGGCCAGATGCAATGGCTCACGTCTGTAATCCCAGCACTTCGGGAGGCCAAGGTGGGCAGATCGCTTAAGTCCAGGAGTTCAAGACCAGCCTGGAGAACATGGCAAAACCCTGTCTCTACAAAAAAGTACAAAAATTAGCCAGGCATGGTGGAGCATGTCTGTAGTGCCAGCTACTTGATAGGCTGAGGCAGGAGGATCATTTGAACCCAGGATGTGGAGGTTGCAGTGAGCCAAGAATGTGCCATTGCACTCCAGCCTGGGCAACAGAGTGAGACGCTGTCTCAAAAAAAGAAAGAAAGAAATGTGTGAAGACAACAGCCAGAGAGTGATAAAATCCATTCATATTTAAGAATCCTTACCTGACCCTCCTAATGGAATATTCTAGAACTGTGTATATTTTCCAAGGTATGAAAAGTAGGAGTAATAGAAGGGCAGCGGGCAATTATTAATAAGACTTTTCAAAGAGGACAGGAAACAAGACCTAAAGTGTTCTAGAAGTGGAGAAACTCACTTCAGCCACAGACTGTAAGACCAGACAGGTTAAGAAGTAGCACTTCCAGAATGTCTTCGCATGTATACTGTTGGAGTAACGTCTTCACCTGTGATCCTCCCCTGCACTTGACATTGTTCTGAGATAGGGTGGATTGGGATTGTGGGGTGAGAGTAGGGTACGGACATAGACCAGTCCAACCACCTTCAGATGAGTCATGAAGGAAGTCAAGAGATGAATGAGGACTTGGCCTTGGTGCTCTTTAAGATCCCTTCCACCCTAGAGAATCTGTGTCCTGTGACTTCCTCAAAGAAGCTTTATTGCTCTTTCTGAAGATGCTTCTAGAACAGCATTGGATTTTTCTTAAATCTCGTGTTTTTCCACTCTTTTTCCTTTCCATGATAGTGATCATTCCCATATAGACTTGCTTTCCAAATGGCGTGCTGCCTGGTTCCACATACCCTCTTGGTGGGTGGTTGCCTGCCCCTGTTTGTTTGTTCTCTTGCCTGGCTGCTACTTCTCCCAGCCAGTGTGGACAGCAGACTCATTGCCCCGGATGTGCCATGGGCTCTGCACAGAATCAGAACTCTCAGGTGGACTTGGAAGCCCTCGTAGGAAAGTCACAGCCCCTGGGGGCTTTACTAATGAGGCTACATGAAGTGCCTCTCTGGTCAGCGCTCCTCAGGTCCCTCTCTTGCTTTTCTGTCACCTTTTCCTTGTATTCCCCATTCCCTTATTGAATCATGTGTGCATTATGTCATCATCTGACACCTGCTGCATTCAGGGAATTGCCAGCATGGGCTCACTCCAGCTGTCCCTGCCTGGTTCTCTGGAGTTGGCACTCCTACCTTCAGTGCATCGATTTGAATCATTATTTCCAAACCCAGATGTCTGACTGCCAGCTATGTCTACTTATTTTTACCTACCTTATACAGGCTATTGCCTATAAGTCTTCAGAACCTTGGTGATGGCTTTCTTTGACTTTCTTTATTGATGACTGCCCAGAAAGGCCCACTCTGGTATGAGTGGTGCAGGGGGTACAGGGGGTACAGGGGGTGCAGGCCCAGGCAACACCCCTCCCATGGGCCTCCCTGCAATTCCAGCCATCCATCCTGCCCCCTTGTCTGGAGTAGCCAAGAACCTAGGTTTGTGCTCAGCATTTTTCAAGAGACAGCAGGAAGGCCAGAAACATATCCTGCTGTCATGAAATCATACTCCATCTTTCAGGATGGTGAAAGTTTGAATTGTAAATTATGTGATACAGATTCTAAATGATGCAAGACTTCACAAGAAGTCAGGCGAGGGCTGGATGGCTGGGAGGCCTTCAGAAGGATTGCTACAATTCATCATGCACAAGGTGTTGAGGGTCTGGAACAGGGAAGGAATGGGGGGCATCTGAACAGAGAAATGGGGACTTGATGGAGGATTTATGAAATTATTTTTAGGACACTTGGGGGCTTGGGAGGAATACACACAGTCTGGGGAAGTCCCTCTGCATGAGGGTGCCACAACCCAGCTCCTGGAGGCATCCAGATGAAGCAAAAGGTAAGACTGACCAGCGCAAGTGACTGTGGACTTCATACTCATTACATGCTGCACATGGTAGCATTTGTGTACAAAATAGACCACATGTTAGGATAGTGTTTTGGTTAAAAAAAAAAATCACATGCATTGAACTCCACTTTTAAAAGGAAAAACAGATACAGAGTAAGTTACCTATTGTCTTCATAGCTTGATTCTTAAAAATGGGGGTTAGCGAAATGTTGATAGTTCTCAGGGGGAAATGTGAACATTGGTTCTAATTAAAACTGTCTTATTGGAATTTCCAAGCAGCTGGAGAACAAATACAAAAGTCTTAATTAAAAAACCATTCTGTGAGGTCTTCAACTCCTTCTCCATTTCACCAACACGCTGCACAGTCTGTGTATTCAGTGTCACCAAAGAGATTTTTAATTCATCGGCCTGGTTTTTGTGGATTATTCGTTGCCTTCTCAGTGCTGTGACACATAGAGACACTGGTACAGGCATTAGGAAGGATGGGAGAAGATACCAAATGGTATAAGACATGGTCTGGTATTTCCAGGGAAAGGATCATCCATTTAGGAAAACAACTACATAGAGACATGCAAAACATTACAAAGAAACTCGAGAAATTTCACAGAAAACGGCACATAATCAATTGTCAAGTGGGATCCCTGCATAGTAACTTCAGGAAAGAGGAATGTCTGTGAGTGAGCACACCAAGGCCAGGGCATGAGGGGCCAGGGCTCCCTGCTGACAGTAGGATAATGCACTTCTCTGCTCATCTCCTAACCAAACTTGGAAACGCCATTCAAGCCAAGGCGAGTTTGATGGTGCACATTCCAACCGCTGAGGAAGAACACCCTGGCTGGTGACTTTGCCCCTAGTCCTTGTCTGTCTAGTCCTCACAAACATTAATCTTCAATGTTGCATACAAAAGCAGACAGAATTCTGCATTTCAAGGACTCTATTTCTGTCTTATAAATGGTATGCAGGCTTGGAGGATGCCAAAGAACAAAAAATGCCATGCAGAATACTAGAGAGGGATTTTATTTGCATTAAATGAAAAAGAATGAGTTCTCCATCAATGCCCTACTTCTTTCTTCATATACCGCATTCCCACCCACTCCTATTCTATTCCAGACCCTCGCCACCTTGTGACATATATTGCAGCAAATCCTTCTGAAAGCCTCACTCATCAGAAAATCCAAAATCTGAAATGCTTCAAATCAGAAGGTTTTTGAGCACCAACAAGACCCAAGTGGAAAATTTCACACCTGACCTCTTTTGATGGGTCACAGTCAAAATGTAGTCAAAGCTTTGTTATATGCACAAAATTATTTTAAATATTGTAGAAAATTACCCTCAGGCTATGTGTACAAGATGTATCAGAAACATAAATGGTTTTCTAGTTTAGACTTGGGCTCCATCCCCTGAGATAATGTGTATATGCAAACATCCCAAAATTAAAAAAAAAAAAATTAGAAATTCAAAATACTTCTGGTCCCAAGCATTTTGGATAAGGGATACTCAGCCTATATCTCATTCATTAAGATACCAATTTCATTCCCCTAAATTCCTTATTTTATGTCACCCCTAGTTAAGAGAACACAGATTCTTTTCTCAATATTGCAGAGACAGAGAGATGATCAAAACTCCTACATCAGCTGAGATAGATAGGTAGGTGAGTGGGCTTGTAAGTAGGTAGGTAGGTAGGTAGGTAGATAGATAGATAGATAGATAGATAGATAGATAGATAGATAGATAGACAGACAGACAGACAGACAGATACACACACACACACACACACACACACACACACACACACACACAAAACACATGTACTGAAACACACACACACACGTCACTCAGGTCCTGACCTCAGATAGTCAGTTTGCCTGCAGTATGTTCTCCCACCAGGTCAACTCATAAATGAAACATCATTAGTAACTATTGAAAAAATAAATAAATAAATAAATATATATATATATATATATATATATATATATAGCACAGAAGATGCTGCTGCTAGCTAATATTTATTTAGTATTAATATGTGCCAGGTACTATTCTAAGCACTGTGCACATATTAAATAATGTAAACCGAATAAGAACTCAGAGTAGGTACCTTTATTTTCCTCATTTCCATATAAGACTGAGGCACCAGCAAGTTTCATCCTTTGCGCAACACAACACAGCTATGAAATGAAAGAGTCAGAAGATGAGCTCAGGTGGTCCAAGCCCAGAGCCCAGACTCTTAATCATACATGAGGCAATATTGGGGGAGGGCGGGTAGTTGTTATGAGACCTAGTAATGGTCATCAACTCAGCATTTTATCACCCCCTTTTTACGGTTAATTAAGTAGGATATTTTAATGCAACAGAAATCAGGACAAATTCTCATTATAGCCAGTCTGTAAAGAAAGAAATGCTAAATTAAGCCTCTTCGATTTCAGAAATGCTGAAATCTAGTATATTTCTGGTCGTCCAACATGATGCGGCTATGGACCTGAGATAAGCTCTGAATGCCTGTCTTTTCTCATCCACAGTGAGACTCATTCACCAGAATCTGTGCATGTTCAGAACAGAGAGACTTAGAAGCTAGAGGAGGTCACACAAGGTCGTGTAGCAGAGCCGGTGCTGGGCAGCTCAGGGTGGGAGACCCTCCTAGTATCCCTCTACTGTGTATAAGGCAGAGTACACTTTCTAGCTAACATTAAAGCGTATCGTGCATGGATTTTAACTAACTCAGTAGAAAGCTTCATAAAGACGGGAGCTGTGTCCTGTTGATCCATATCTATCACCAGGATCTGACCCAGTGCCTGAGACAGAGGAGATAACTGGAAATTAACATGGAGGATTATGCACGGAAGAACAAACAGAACACACCTCTCTATTGTGACAGCTCTCATTCAAGCAGACTTAGTCTCCAGGCAGGTCACTTTCTATGCCTGTATTTCTGCTCTATAAATGACTTGCAGGCCTGGCAGGTGCAATAAAGTGTCATGCAGAAAAATAGGTAGGGATTTTATTAAATGAAAAATGAGGAACACTCTTATTTGGATGTTAATGGAATCCAGCTAGGGCCTTGTTATAAATAACGTTTGGTGCCCAGCATCTGGCCTGTTGCCACTGGCATCAACAGTGACGGCAGGTGGAGAGCAAGAGGAGCTGATGTGGGCCCCCAGGGGGTGTTTGGGGGTGTTCCTTTCCCCTCAATGCTGGGCTTTCTCTGAACACTCATAACTTAAAATAGCAATTTCTCAATTGTTTAAGAGGAAAGGGGAAAGACCAGAGCCATTCTTACAGGGATGATGGCGCTCTTCTCTAATGTCATCCCAGCCCTTGGCTCTTCACAAAACCATCATCCACAGTCCAATGAGAGAAACTAAATCCAGCTACCAGGGCTCTGTGTGGCCAGCGGTAGGCTGGGGGTTGGGGGGAATGTCCTCCCTGTCCCTCTGGATGAAGGTCATGGGGAGAGGCCAGCAGGCAGTGCAATCGGTGAGGTAGAGACAGGGTGGCATGGTTTGGGGGCTGCTGGACCGCATTTGTCAGACGTCATTGTTTTCTGGTTAGGAAGCTTTGGAAGAGAGGCAGCTCACCAAACAGCCGTGTGCTATAGCCAGTATCTCTAGCCCGAAGGGGAGTCCCTTTATCCAGACACACTGGCCATCTCAGCATGACTCAAAGGCATCTTTACATCAGTGCTGCATAGGTAGAAAAATGTTTTCTACATTTCTGGCCCTTTACTTTAGTACTCTTCTGAATTATTGGCATTGGAAGTGGGTTTGTGTTCTAGCCCAAAGTCTTATGAAATGCTAATTGAACTTTACTAAAGAAAATACACAACAAAGGGTGCCACTGTTTCCTCCCACCCTCTCTATCAACTTCAATACAGATTCCTATTGTTCTCCCATCAAAACCAAGTAGAAATGGTATGCCTGCAAGGACGCAGCAATACACTGTGGCTAGAAACTGGGACAAACAAGACTGACGGTTTTATATTTGTTTTCTGGAAGGCAAACGACACTGCAAAATGAGAGAGGAAATGGCTGACAAATAAGTTATTAACTCTAAAAGGAGGACGTGCTGCATCATTTGGGAAAGAGAAAGGCTAAAACCACTGGGCGTGGTGGTTCACGCCTGTAATCCCAGTTGTTTGGGAAGCTGAGGAGGGAAGATGGCTTAAGCCCAGGAGTTCACAACCAGCCTGGGCAACATGGTGAAACCTCATCTCTATAAAAAATACAAAATTAGCCAGGCATAGTGGCATGCGCTTGAGGTCTCACCTACTCAGGAGGCTGAGGTGGGAGGATTGCCTGAGCCTGGGGGTTGGAGGCTGCAGTGAGCCATGATCACGCCACTGCCCTCCAGCCTGGGCAATAAAGCAAGACCCCATCTCAAAAAAAAAAAAAAAGGAAAAAATAAAAAAATAAAAGGGCCGGGTGCGGTGGCTCATGCCTGTAATCCCAGCCCTTTGGGAGGCCAAGGCTGGTGACCACTTGAGGTCAGGATTTTGAGACCAGCCTGGCCAATGTGGTGAAACCCTGTCTCTACCAAAAATACAAAAATTAGCCTGGTGCAATGGCATGTGCCTGTAGTCCCAGCTACTCAGGAGGCTGAAGCACAAGAATTGCTTGAACCTGGGAGGCAGAGATTGCAGTAAGCCAAGATTGCACCACTGCACTCCAGCCTAGGCAACAAAGCAAGACTCTGTCTCAAAAAAAAAAAAAAAAAAAAAAAACAGACTAAAGCTGAGTTGTCATTCACATTTCTTTCTCCTAAGATAACTTTTTGTGGGACTTGATTGGCCTCTGTCTTAGCCTTTTCCGGTTGCTCTAACAAATGACCATAGACTGGGTGGCTTTGACAACAAATATGCACTTCTCACAGTTCTGGAGGCTGGGAAGTTCAAGATCAAGGTGTTAGCAGATCCAGTGTCTGATGAGGACCTATTTCCTGGTTCACAGAGAGCTGTCTTCTTGTTGTACCCTTACAAGGCAGAGAGAGAGAGCAAGCTCTCTTTTGTCTCTCTTACAGGGCGTTAATCCCACCATGAGGGCCCCAACGCCATGACCTCATCACCTTCCAAAGGTGCCGTCTCTGTTACCATCACACTGGGGGTTAGGATTCAACATATGAATTTTGGGGGTGTGAACCCTGAATATCAAAGACAGGTCTCAGTCAGTTTAGGAAGTTTATTTTGCCAAAGTGAAGGATGTGTGCTTCTGACACAGCCTCACGAGGTCCTGATGACATGTGCCCAAGGTGGTTTGAGCACAGCTTGGTTTTATACATTTTAGAGAAACGTGAGACATCAATTAATATACGTCATATGAACATTGGTTTGGTCTGGAAAGGTGGGACGACTCAAAGCAAAGGCAGGACAACTGGAAGTGGGGAGGGGACTTCCAGGTCATAGGTAGACAAGAGACAAATGGTTACATTCTTTTGAGTTTCTGATGAACCTCTCCAAAGGAGGCAATCGGATATGCATTTATCTCAGGGAGCAGAGGGGTGGCTGAATAGAGTCGGAGGCAGGTTTTCCCTGAGCACTTCCCAGCTTGACTTTTCCCTTTAGGTTAGTGATTTTGGGGTCCCCAGATTTATTGCCCTTTCACAGGAGGCACACAAATTCAGTCCATAGCAGTTTTCAGGTGGGTTTTAAAACAGAAATGGGAAGACAGAGGGGAGACGAACATGAGGCTTAGTTTTTGACTCCCTGCTAGGCTGAGGGCCCAGAGAGTGAGGGACAGAGAGCCAGGAGCTGAGTGTGTCAGTGAGCCAGAGAAGAACACCCATGTGGTGTTCAAACAGACCTTCCCAGATGGTGGGAAGTGGAGAACCTCACTGAGATGGTGGAGGGCTAGGAGTCCAGTGCCCAAGTGAACATGGGCAAAACATCTGGGAAATACCAGGCTGCCTGTGGAGTGGACTTGGGTTGGCTGCTTACGGGGTGGGTCTAGAATAGAAAAAATGATTATGGCCAAAGACTGCCTCACAGTGGAGAATAAAAACTAAAAAATGCTGATTTGTGAATTGGTCCCATTTAAGGTTCTTTTCTCAGACGCTGGCTTTGCTCCATTCATTATGTTTTCTCCATCCCATCAAATTAGGGATGTGTTTTTCTTTCACAAGCACATTAGTTGGACTTTCCTATACTGGCAGCATATCAGATAGGATAACTCAATTCAGGTAACAAATGATCACACTTGGCAATGGCTACATAAATTGGAACCTGGCTCATTCAGTGACTCATGGTTCAACTAGCTAGAGAGGTCTGCTCCTCTCTGGCCTTTGAGCCTCACACGAGAGCCACACAGAGCCCTACCCTAATCCACCAGGGGCCCCTTGCCTTCCTTTCTCTTACAGATCATATTAATATTTCAATGGCAAAGATGCTTCATTGGCTTCAATCCATTGCACATTAAAGAACATTCCTGCTTCCTTCTCAGCCCATGGCTTCCCCCAAAATGAGGGGGTCTACTAAATCATTTTGGGCAACAAATAGGCTTCCTCCTAAACTTTGTCTCCTCCTTATTCTTGCTGACCATCTGCTTTCAGATGCCTAAGCACATTGGCAATACAGAGAAGGGGCTATAATTACAGTAACTAATGGCTGTTTTAACCTTTCTACTGAGAATCATCATTAGATAAATTCACTCTGTAGCTGAAACCGGCTTTCTGTTTATTGGAAGCAAATGGAGAGAAGAGTAACCCAAGTGACCAGGAAGTCACAGCGCAGTATTAATTGAGCTTGACAGCCTTCAGCAAGGAGTGTGGGTAGAACAAGAAGATGGCTGGGTAAAGCTGAATTAAAGACAGGAAGCACGGTAACGAGGCGCTTTCACACCCTGGGATGATTCTCCGAAAGTCAAGACAGTCTTTACTTTGCATGTCGTTATGAAGAGCCACATTTCTGAGCCCTCACCAGGTGCTGGTGCTAAGCACATGTGCATACTCTTTCTCACTTCCACCACACAGTCATCCTAAGAGGTAAGTACAATGACTGTGTTCCTTTTGAAAATGGGGAAACTGAGGCTCAGAGAGATTGAACAACTTGTCATTTTTCACAGGCAGGATTTGAACCCAAGTATGACTATAGATCCTGCCTGACTGACTTACTACTCCGCCCTCATCCCAACCAGAACACTGAAGTTCTGTGTCCACCAGCTGGGGCTCCAATATGAAGGGTGGTGGATTCTGCATGGCAGCTTGGGTTCCAAGCTGCACGCCTCCCTGAAGGCGGAAGTCAGCAGAGGGCACGCCTCCCTGAAGGCGGAAGTCAGCAGAGGGCACGCCTTCCCAGCCTGCTGTGTTCTTATATGAGTGTTATGGGCTAAATTGTGGCCCCCCTTGCTCAATATGCTGAAGCCCTAATCCCCAGTACTTCAGAATGTAACTGCATTTGGAGATAGGTCTTTACATAGGTCTTTACAGAAGTAATTAGGTGAAAGTGAGGTCCTAAGGGTGGGCCCTGATCCAGTCTGACGGGTGTGCCTATGAGAAGAAGAGATGAGGACACGGAAGGGTGATGGTAGGAAGACACGGTGAGAAGATGGCCATCTACAAGCAAAGGAGAGAAGCCCAGAAGAAACAGCACTGCCGACACCTTCATCTCAGATGTCTAGCTTCCAAATTGTGAGCAAATAAGAATGTGTTAAGCCCCCAGTCTGTGGTGCCTCCTTATGGCAGCCCAGGCAGACCCAGACACACAAGTTCGCAGCCCTTGTTTCCTCTTTGTACCCATTTGGCAGAGTAGAATGGATCAAAGTCAGTCTCCATCTACTATGCGCACTTTTTCATTGGAAACACAGAGATGTAACAAGATGTTAAAACAGACTTTTCAAAACATCTCAGAACAACAACAGCAAAATAGCTGGTAGTTTAAAATAGAATCCTGAGACATACATCATGGGATAAATCTACGCAAACAAAGTCGGCAACTCAGTTTTGCTCTTGAAGTAGAAAGGGGTCTATAATAAATGGTGACTAACCCACACCTCCAAGGTGACCTTCAAATGGCTCCACCTTTCGCTTGGAAAGAGATGCCCTGTGCTGTCAGATCCTGTGAATCAACCGTATCGAGCTCATGTGAAGACTTCTGTTTACTTTGTCTCGGGAGTAGAGTGCATTGTGAAGGCCCAATCAACCACACTCTCATCTGTTCTTCATCATGTCAAATCACTGTCAGAGCTATAGCCCCGGTCAGGGAGCGAGGAACACGCCATGGCTGTGAGGCTGAGGCTCAGCTTTAGCTCTGTGTTTTTTTCCAAAGCACGCATGTCCCCTGGTACATCTTGCGGAGTGGGATCCTGTCTCACAGCCTTGTGGAGTGAGCTGCCAGACGGAACAAAGGCCTCTCTCAACACCCTCCGGCATCATTGTGCCCAGATGCACACAGCGCCTGTTAGTCACTCTGCAGGAAAGAAATAGCCATAATCCTTCACCAGACAGCTACTGCTGTGCTCAGTTTGGAGGAATAAATAAGTGTGCAGCAGACCCACCAGGCTAATACTCAGTCTCTATTGCTAGCCGGGACTAGAGTTTCCAGTGCTTATCTGATCTACCTGCTAATGGTGTGTGTGAGCCTCTAGGCCCTTCCTATGTCCTTAGTACATGATACAGATGGGGCTGGACCCTGAACTTGGTGGTCTTCTCCCACCATTGCCCTTGGCCTGGGTCTGACCTCAGAGGACAGCCCCACTCACAGCCCAGAGCAGGGCCTTCCCTTGCTGTCTAACCAGGCTGCTTATCCTGGAACCCAGCTGAACTTACACTTAGCCTTGCTGGGGAGGGCCTTACCCATGTGGGAGATCTCCCAGTGACCAGGTGTGTCTCCCTCGACCAGCTGGGGGAGAATGAAAGATGGCAGAGCACCGCCAAAAGAAAACTGGTTCCATGCAAGTGTGAGCTGCTCTTGCCTAGTTCTTTTTGATGTTCTGTTTGCACTCCCCACTCAAAAGCTGCCCTCGCTTCTCTAAGGACTTCCATTTAGCTTCTGACCCAAATCCGAGCTCCTCCTCTCTGGGCCTGGCATTGGCATGGGTGGTTCTTGTACACACATTACGTTAAAGGTTGCAGTGAGCCAGGCCACCATCCTTTCTGACAGGCTATTTTAGTGCATAAACCAATAGTTGTGACAATGATCCTTGGGGAATGGGTTATTAAAGGTGATTGTGAAGTCTCCCCTCCTGAAGTTTTATACAAAGAAGACTAGAAAGAGAACCTGGAGAACTAGATTATTTCTTGAGGATTATGCCAAACCACGAGATGCTGTTCTTTCTTAAAAGAAACAAAGAAAAACGCTTCCTGCCACCCAGAAACAGCCTTGGATGTTAGTCTTTGAGCGAGCACATGGGTGGCATCAGGGCCATGGGATTGGTGAAAATGTCCCACCTCCATCTCCATTCGGGGACAGTGAGGGAATGCGCCTCTTTATCCCAGGAGTTCAGGGCCCCGAAGCACACTTCCTGAGGGATGACTGATTCCATGGCCAACTCCCATCAGGCTGGGCCAAACCAATGTGCACATGAGCATAAGCCAAATTTTGATTTGGTAGGAATGATTTTTATTTATTTATTTATTTATTTATTTTATTATTATTTTTCTTATTTATTTTATTTTTTTCTTTTTTGAGACGGAGTCTCGCTCTGTCACCCAGGCTGGAGTGCAGTGGTGCAATCTCGGCTCACTGCAAGTTCCGCCTCCTGGGTTCATGCTTTTCTCCTGCCTTAGCCACCTGAGTAGCTCGGACTACAGGCACCCGCCACCACTCCTGGCTAATTTTTTGTATTTTTAGTAGAGACAGGGTTTCACCATGTTAGCCAGGATGGTCTCGATCTCCTGATCTCGTGATCCACCCGCCTCAGCCTTCCAAAGTTCTGGGATTGCAGGCATGAGCCACCGTGCCCGGCCCCAGGAATGATTTTTTAACAAACTACCTTTCCTTCTTATGCTTTACCCAAAAAGTATTCTTTAAACACAAAAGACAGGTATTTTGTGATCATTACTGTCATTTACTCCATCCACAAGTAACTAAGAATAAACAATTGTGCAGCTCACTGCTAATTAGCAGCCCTGGGTTTAAGTCCACCTGATGCTTTGTTGAAGTCATTGTGGAATGCAAAATAGCACTGCAAACCAAAAGATACTTGGATTGGTCCAGTTGTTCCTAAGGCAGATGGATCCTAACAAGAGATAGATTTAATGGACTGCATAATGTTGGCTGCTACTGAAAGATAGCTGAATTCTAGAATCGTTGGGAGGGAAGAATCATTAAAAGAGGGAGAATCCCGCATAACAGAGAATACGGGCCTGGATGATCAATCATCGCAGCTCTTATCACCAGTAGACAACACACAGGCACTCTGCAGTGGAAATGGTGACAGGGAAAAAAATTGTAATGCACAAACATTACAGCATGAGAATGATCACCCTTGGTACCTAGGACTTTTTAATTATCATAGTAAAGAGTACTTGTAGTACCAATATCACTTTTGGGGCTCTTATTACATGTCAGGAATCTTTAGACACATTATCAAATGAGATTTTTTTTGAGACAAGGTCTCGTTCTGTCACCCAGGCTGGAGTGCGGTGGTGCAATCATAGCTCATTGCAGCCTCAAACTCCTGGGCTCAAGCGATCCTCCCACCTCAGCCCCAGGAGTAGTTGGGACTACAGGTGCACACCACCAAACCTGACTAATTTTTTAAATTTCTTGCAAAGGTGGGTCTCACTATGTTGCCCAGGCTGGTCTTGGACTCCTGGTCTCAAGCAGTCCTCCCGCCTTGGCCTCCCAAAGTGTTGAGATTATAGACATGAGCTACTGTGCCTGCCCTGATAATAACTTTTTAAGATAGGTGTTATTATCTCCATTTTGTAGATGACAAAATGGAGGCTCAGAGAGGAAAATGAACTTTCCCAAGATCTCACAGCTAGGAGGTGGTAAGGGCAGAATTCAAGCCCAGATGTGTCTGACTTCTCTGTCTATGCACAAGACAACTATTTGCCACACAGCACATGGCTGCCCTTCCATCTACTGCTCATGTTCCACATAAATATTTCCTCCGCACTCTTCATCTTCCTGTGTGAGTGGTTACTGGAACTGTCAGTTTGGTTTCAGATAGGATTCATGCATCTGGCACATGTAAATGGAGCTCTTTCTGTGTGCCTGGACTGTTCTAGTGGCCTGGACAATGTTGGAAGATGTAAAAGAGAAAGCAAAGTGCCTTTGATTGTGATCGTGCCTTTTGTGTCAAAGAATTCAAAAGACTAGTGGGGAAAAGGAGGGGTTACTGTAAGTCCAGACAGAGGTGGGGGTGAGAGAATGCCTGGCCCTTCCAAATGCAGGCATCCAGGTAACTCGGTGTGAATGATGATGCTCCGGGGTATCAACAGAACTAGCAAGTGAGGCCACTGACTCACAGCTCTTTGAGGAGCTTTGTAGAGAAAGGAGAGCAGAGTAGAGACAGGCAAGGAAAGAGGCATTCACACTTGCATGCATGATTTTGATCCCAGGTCAGATACTAGAATGGTTCCAAAGGGAATGGTTTGTGAGCCTTTAAATTAACAAAAGTGGCTTTTGCCGCATCTACTGCAAGAATGAAGACCATTCTCAGAAATCAGACTGTAGATGTTCCAGAAATTGTCAACATTCCTCTGAAGAGATGCAGTTAATTGTGTAGAGCCACAGGGGAACCCTGCAGAGGAGCTTCAGTTGCATCAACGTGGAACTCAGTCTCTATGGAAAACAAAGAAGCAGCTCTGGGTTGACAAATGGTAGGAAAATAGTAAGGAAGTGGCTACTGTTCACATTATGTGTAGAGTCATGCACAGAGCATGATCAAGGACATTTCACTGGGCTTCCATCACAAGATGAGGCTGCTCACTTCCCCATCAATGTCCTTATCCGGAAGAATGGGTCTCTCATTGAAATCTGAAATTTCTTGGGTGGAAAATACATCTGCAGGTTCAGATGAGGCCAGGTGTTGCTTGTTCGGTATCTCAAGCCCAGAGAGATGAATTAATCCTTGAAGAAAACGACGTTGAGCTTGTTTCCAGTTCAGCAGCTCTGATTCAGCAAGTCGCAACAGCAAAAAGAAGGAAGTCAGAAAATTTTGGGGTGCCATCTATGTCTCTGAAACAGAACAGTTCAGCAGGCTGATGAGTACAATCTAAGAGTCGTCCAGCTACAGACACAAGATGCCGGATGATTCCTAAGACCTATTTGTGATATTTTAATGACTCAATAACAGACCTATTAATTTGAGACTTTTTCTCAAACAAAAAAATTAATTAGTTATTAACATAGGTGGTGATTAGTAAGAGGCAGCTCACGTTCTCCGAGGATACGTCATGTCAATCAAGCGCCATTTCCTTTCTGGGTGAAGATTCCTGAGGGGTAGCTGGAGAATGTGTGGTAGACACTGTGCAGCTGAACTCCAGCAAAGCATCTGATCTTGGAAGAGGCTTTAATGGAGAAAGAAGAGTTGAAAGTAAGGCAGGTAGGAGTTAGAATAACGGCCCCAAAGATGTGTGTCCCTTATCTCAGTCAACCCCAAGGGAAATTTCTCGGGACTTATAACTGGGCTTAGTCCATCGCCTTGTCTGGTTCAATATTTTTATCAATGACTGGTAAAATCAAAAAACTTACATTTGTAAATGTTATGAATCACACAAAATCGGAGAGCATAGTGATATCATATGTGTTAAAATCAGGATCCCAAAAAGTCTGATAATAATGTTTTAAGATAGGTGTTATCTCCATTTTGTAGGTGACAAAATTGAGGCTCAGAGAGGAAAATTAACTTTCTCACGATCTCACAGCTAGGAGGTGATAAGGGCAGAATTCAAACCCAGATGTGTCTGACTTCTAAATCCATGCACAAGACAACTATTGGCTGCAACTGGCTGGCTGTAAAGAAGGGCCAAATAAAACAGAAAATTTAATAGGAATAAATGTAAGGTATCCACATGGATCTACAAGATACAGGAACAGTGGCTAGAGGCTAGTGTTGGGGGGCAGGGGGTGGCGGGGGGCAGTCCAAATGCCACAGGTGGAAAAGGGATTTTGATTGATTGTAACTTTACCATGAGTTATGTGCGTGATGCAGTCACCCAAAAATCTAATGTAATCCAGTTATGTAAAGAAGTCTAGTAATTTAAATTAAGGATGTGACAGTATTGTTCTCTTCTGCAATAACCGGATAATACTAGTAATATTATGTGGGGCCACATTTTAAGAGAGACACAGGTGAGAGGCCATGAAGGTGACAAGGGAGCTCAACTCCTGCAAGAAATGACAAACATTTGATTGTCTCTCTAAATGGAAAAGATATTAGATGGATTTTAAGAAGTAGAATTAGGACCAATATGTAAAAGTTATATGGAGCTAGATAATAAAAGCAGGATAAAAAGAGAAACTTCTGTCATGACATGACAAAGGAGGAGCAGGTTTCCTCAATAAATAGATAAATAAATAAAAGTAACTATGGCTGGGCACAGTTGCTCATGCTTGTAATCCTAGCATTTTAGGAGGCCAAGGCAGGGGGATTGCTTCAGGCCAGGAGTTTGAGACCAGCCTGGGCAACATAGCAGGCTGTGTTACCAAGCCTACAAAAGTCAAAATTTCCACAAAAAGTTAAAATTAAAAAATTAGCTGGGCAAGGTGGTGTGTACCTTTAGTTCCAGCCACTTGGTAGGCTGCAGTAGGTGGATCATGTGAGCCTGGGAGTTCCTGATGAGGAAATTAAGGATCCCAAAGATTCCAGAAGACGCATATGGCTCCACTATTGATAAATAGTGGAAGCGGGGTTCAAACCCTTGTCTTTCTGGCTTCAAAAATTTGTATGCCTTATTCACCGATCCACACTGCCTCCTGATCAAAGCAGGAGGAACCAGGGGCTGAGAGATCCAAAGGGTATAGCTTGAATGTTACCCATTTCTGTTTCCTCTGGGACTCATTCAGAAGCTCTGGCTTCCCCAGTCCCTTAGACAAAGAATGATAAGCATCACACTCACAGTAATCCAGGGGAAAAGAGGGGAAGAGAAAGCATAGCTATGATGAGCACAATTCTGAGGCAGAGGCAGAGGCAGTGCCCAGAGCCTTGAAAAGTGAATTAATTGATGTCCAATGACATCATGGCATTTGAGCTTCCTTAGGAGAGGATCACCCCGCTGGGGTCCTGGGATGTACAAGAAGCCTTTGTTTCCGAAACTTCCCATCACTGTGTAGACCACATTGGCTTTAGTAATTCTGTCCCTAATTTTCTCCAAATACGATAGCAGTGCTGAATAAAATTCCACACAAGTTTAAAGAAAATACCTACTATTCTTGAAAGTAAGGAAGGGAAGGTGACAGGTGCCAGAAATGAAGAAGAACCAAACTTCCCACCGGGCTATCAGAATTAACTATATATCCTGGGGCTGGGTTAAGTCTGTAGGCCTCCTACATTACTGGAAATATGACTATACCTCTCTACATAAAGCTAGAAATCCAAGAAGGCCTTCCCACTCATCAAAGGAAGCTGGAGTAACTCTGCCTACCAGACCAGGGATATGGCACAGAAATCACCCACCCTTGGGATATGGGAAGAAAAAGTCACCTGTTAGAAACTGGAATACCAAGTCCATGCTATGTGCAGGTATGGAGTCCAAATTCACATTAGCCAAACAGAACCAAAACCATGAGCTAAGAAATTAACAGAAAAGCCAACCTGAGACTGGGGAAACCCATACAGTCCAGGCGGAAGAAAACACGAAACTGTCCCATGGGAACATCTCTACAGTACTGCACAGATAGTGTTTAAAAAACAAAACAAACACCCACTAAAAGTGATCCCAAAGTCAAAACCTATAAATCACAAGGTAAACCAAAACATTATGAGAGAGAAAGTTAGCAAACAACAAATGGTGGAACTCACATCCCAGGAACTGCTGCACAAACCAAAAGAGCTTTATTAATAGTATGTTTAAAGTTTTCAAAGAAAGAAGAGGGCGTTACACATGAAGAACAAAATTGGAAACTATAAGCACTCCAGAAGGAAAAAATAGTTATAATTTTTTAATGATGAGAAATACAAAAAATAAGAGATATGGAATGACAAGACACAATGGAATGTTAAGAGATGATAAGATAAGAAGCTGTAACATTTACCTCATAGGAGCTTCAGAAGCAGAATGAAGAAATGGGGAGAATAAATTGTTTTAAAGAATAATCACGAGAAAAAATTCTCAAAAATGGTATGATGTAAATCTTTAGAGTGTAAAACACAGTAAACTCCAGGTAACATTGAATAAAATATATCAGACTGAGGCATATTGTAAGTCTCATATACTTCAGCACATATAAAAAGTATACTCCCACACATACAGGGTAGACTCCATCGCTCAAGAGAAGGGCTAGCCTCGGTGCACTTGCAGGAAAGTCCGAAGTGGAAGTGATAGCCCCATGTCCCAGAGTCCGAGGTCGGGGATGGGACACTCATCAACAGGGAACTGCTGAGAATCCTACTCCATTTCCCTCCCTCACCCTGGATGGCCCTAGAGGCCTCAGCTCCTGACTGCAAGGGCACTCATCAGGAATACTTCGAAA
Source organism: Papio anubis (assembly GCF_008728515.1). Classification (NCBI taxonomy): domain Eukaryota; kingdom Metazoa; phylum Chordata; class Mammalia; order Primates; family Cercopithecidae; genus Papio; species Papio anubis. The sequence continues at coordinate 203,765,687 of NC_044976.1, forward strand.
ATTCATCAAACCAGCTCAATCTAGCTTAAGCAAAAAGGCGATTTACTAGAATGATATTTTAGAGGTTGAGAGACTTGTTAGAGGAGTTGAGTACCTGGCCTTAGGATGGAATGAACCAGGACATTAAAGAACCTGAGGGTTCATTCTACAGCTAAAAACTTGAAAAGTAATAGAACTCACCTTTTTTTTTCCTCCTTTTCCTTCTTTGGTCCCTCTCAATTCTGCTACTTTCTGTGTACTGGCTTGATTCTCTCTTACTGAAGATTGGATTGGGGGTAAGGAGAGGCCACCAATTGATATGACCTTAGACTTCAGATTTACCATTAAAGAATAGACTCTTCACTGGAGATGTGAAAAAACCAAAGGCTGATTATGGTTGCTGGAGATAGAAGATTCGGGCCCAGCTTGGGTCACATGCCTGCTCACCCCCAACCAAACCACCCCCTCCTTCCCCCCCTCACCCCACCACACACACACACACACACACACACACACTCTGACTGACGTTAATCACTGTAGCCAAAAAAGCAACAGGCAATACCCCTCGTTCAATTCTGATTGCTAGAGCAGTGCTTATCAATGCTAATGTGCACACATTAGGGGAACTTGTTAAAATGCAGATTTTGATTTCAAGAGGGAAGTCTGGGGTGGGGCTTGGCATTGCATTCCTAACAAGCTCCCAGGCAGAGGTATGCTGCTGGTCCCCAGATCACATGGTGAGGCCCTTGGCTAGAGCTTGGGGGGAGTCAGAGTAGAGCCAGAGGAGGAGCAGTTCCCCAGAAAAATGGAGCGGGGTAGCACAGAGCTGCACTAGAGGATTTTTTTTTTTTTTTTAGAAATGGAGTCTGGCTCTGTTGCCCAGGCTGAAGCGCAGTGGTGCAATCATGGCTCACTGTAGCCTCTTCAGCCTCCCAAGTAGCTGAAATTACAGGCACATACCACCACAAGTGCCTAAATATTTTTTAGGAGACAGGTCTCACTCTGTTGCCCAGGCTGGTCTTGAACTCCTGGGCTCAGGGAATCCTCCTGCCTTGGCCTCCGAAAGTGCTAGGATTACAGATGAGTCACCGTGCTAGGCCCCTAGTGGGGTTTTCGTGGTGGAGAAGCCACCATAATTTGTACTTACACTAATTAGGGTCATCTTGCCTTCCAGAAGCAAAATTGACTGCAGTTGATCCTTGTACTTTCCAAATACACCTTAAGGCAAAAGCCAAAGGTATCAGGAGCTAGAGATGTCCTTGGTGTCCAGAAGACAAAAAAGAAGCACCAGGCTTCGAGATGGGATGAGAGTAACAGGGGAACAAGAGGTCAAGAGTGGCAGTGACAGATCCCTGACTGTCTTAGCTCTAGGGAAACCATAGCTCACCAAGCCTAGACTGCACGTGTCTGCGTTTGGCTGCAGGACTGGAAGTAGCATGTGCTTCTGCGTCTTGGAGTGAGGGAAAAGAGATTTGTAAGGTTTAGATGCATCCACTCCTATAAACACTGCTGCAGTGCCTATCTGCTGCCTTTTTTGCCAAGTTCTGGCAGCCCGGCACATTGAGAATCATGCAAGGAAAGCAATGTGTGAGGCAGTTGATCCCTTGCAAGCCTGGCTAAGGACAGCAGGAAAGCCATCTGGCCTCTCAGCAGTGACCCTCTACAGATCAGCAGGGTCTTGATTCTGGGCTTGCATAGACAACATGATCAGGGAAGATTTTGACTCCCTTGACCCACTTATGCCTAGTGTTCCATTATTGGAACGCCAAGCATGTGGGAGTTATTTATATTCTACTGCTCAAGGTCATCACCAATGTCTGATTTTTAAATTCAAATTAAATTCCAAAAATCGCAACCTCCGGCATAAATGGGTTAACCATCTGGCTCCAGAACTGTTACCAAGAAAAGACTAAAACAATTGTGGTGCTTGTTGGGGCATCCTGGGGTCTGGAATAAATTATAAATGTTAGGATCCCACCCATGTGTGTATATCACCCCCAAATATTCTGTCTTGGAATGAGAAAGGGCCCTGGGGCTCATACTAGGGTGGTTTTAACATGCTCAGTGAGAGGCTTTGCTGCTGTTCGGAGTTGCCCTTGTTCTTATGAACTGTCAGTTCCCTGCCATGACCAGAGAGGAGGCAGAGTGCAGGCGGGGCCTGTCTTCCTCCCAAACCAGGGCCCTTCAACAGTGATGTTTTCTCCAGTCCTGGGCCTCTCCTCCAGAAAGTTACTTCCGGCTTTAGATTTTCAAGTTACCAGGATTTGAATCTCATATTTGTTGATTTTTGACTGTGAAAGGATCCTACAGGCCATTGGATCTGGCCCTTCATTTCACAAATGAAGAAAACAACTGACACCCAGAGCTATGCAGCTAATTCCTTTTTAGACTTATGATGTCTAAGACTCATTATCAGGTTCCCAAAAAGGGCACTCGAGCAAGATCCTGCCTCCAGACCCGTCTGCTGCCATAGGCAGATGAGAGTAACTTGACTTTGAAAAGCTCCAGTTTCTAGAAAAGATAGACTACCTCTCTCACAGCTAGAGCCGACTGTCACTGGGTGTCCATAGCCTCCGAATGCACAGAAAGGAGCCATAAACAGGAATCACAGCAAGACGGGAACTAGGAAGGCCTGCCGGGAAGCCTCTGGAGCAGGCAGGAGCCCTGAGAATGGCAGCTTCCGGGGTGCAAGTCTGTGTCTAGGAGGCAAGGAACTGAGAGCCAGAGCTCAGCTGTACCTGGGAACTTTCTCTATGCTGGGAAAACATCCAAAAACAAGGATAACTTTCTCTTAACCCATTTTGAATCCTTGAATCTCTGTGTCTTTTCAAGGGTGAACAATGCATGTCTGTGATCCACATCACATTGCAGGGCCAGGGAATACACATTTAGACGGTTAGTCAAATCTAAATTATATTTACAAGAAGTCACCAATCAGCATGTGCTATGGAAATCCATCCAATTCTAAAGAAGTCCATACTGTCGGTCTGAATGTAGGCAGTCTGGCTGTGTGTGTGAGGAGGAGAGAAAGAGACAGACATACCAAAAGAGCACAACTGCCTTCAAAAGCAGTGCACCCAGACACACCAGTCTCCTGGGGCTGGCCTTGAAAAGCTTTGCAATTAATAGAAATCAGTGTTATCTAAAAAGGCACATTATGGAGTTGACCCCAACCATAAGCTTTCTTGCCCTTGAGATATAACAACCTTTCATTTCAACTTTCATTAAACTGTTCTCTTTAGGAATGATCCTGATTTTTCAAAAGCTATTGAATCGGGGTCATCTTCGTCTTACTCTAGGTTTGAGACCAGGAAAACACAGCCTGTTCATTTGATGCTGAATTCCACAGGTCATTACGTCTCTTCAGTTTGAAGGAAGCTGTTTTTTAAAAGCATAAATCATAAGCCAGAGGGAGAGCCCTTGGGATAATTCCCCTGAATGTTTCTTTTCTAAAGACAAATCTATGCCCATGGCTTTAAATAGTTTTAACACAGCTCCTGGAAATAGCAAAGAGCATTGCCCACACATCTGCATAATTAGTTGCAGGGTATAAACCCCAAATCCACATACCCTTTCCTGCAAAACCCAGGGAGGCAGGTTCCTTAGGCTCAGCACTCCACACAGGTCCCTCGACAGCACTGAGCCGACGCAGTGGAGGAACCACCATTGCAACAGGCTTGGCTCTGTTTCCTGGCTCTGTCTCGGCCAGCAGAGTAGGTGGGCAGCGACTCTCTTTCTGGTAAAGATTGTTCCACTTTACCCAGCACATCAGCCACAATTAAGGCTTCACTAAAATAAATGCAGAGAGTGGGGAATTGAATCAGGAGCCCCTAGTTCTAGACTCAGCCCTGCTACTAACTAGCTTCCCACCACCCTGGACAGAATGCATCACATCCATGCCAGAGCTTTCCTACATCTAAAGTACGGAAGTCAGAGCTCTGACGTCCCTGCCAACTGATAGTTCACAGTTTAAAGATATCCACTTGCTAAACTTTCTGGCAGTGTAAATGTGCTGATGTTGGCAAAATCTGCCTAAACATCAAGCACTGAGTTCCACTCATTTATTTGCAAATATTTCCTGACTGCCACTTTTGAGTTGTGCACAATTCTAGGTGCTGGAAGGTACAAAGGTGACTGAAACACAGACTTCTTCTTCCAGGAAGAGATCGTGCTCTGCTGGGAGAGACAGCTATGTAAACAGTAACGATGGAGCTCTGCAGAGGTGTGAGGGAGGTGGGCACAGAGTATTATGGGGGCAGATTTACAGGGTGCCTGTGGGGAGCCCAAAGTCAAAGAGAAAGCCATGGAAGAGGAGAGAGCCAGTAACTCCATGAAGGAGACAGCAGCAGGGAAGTATCTGCAAACTTATGAAGCCCATGGGGCCTGAGGCAGAAACTGAGTTCGGCCAGATGCAGAGAAATGTTGTGATTGTCTAGTGAGGAAGGGTGCCCATCTCGGTGCCTCGCTGTCACAGCTGAGCCCTGTGACAGCAGCTCGGTGTTCCTGCAGCCTGTTTTAGCGACAGATTACTAGGACAAGATATTGTTCCTGCTCCTCTGAGAAAGGCCAAGGACAGCAGGTGATGTTAACATGAGTGACGAAGGGACTAGAGTTGGGCCAAAGGCCTTTTGGAATCCCCATAGGATAATTGAACTATTCCATTACACTGTTCTTGAATATCTGTCGGGTAGCTCTGTGAGATATCTCGTTGGATACTGCATTGCTCCCTTGCAAAGCTTGGGCTTTGAAGATTGCCATTCTGCCCACTGATGCGTACCCAACTGCCATTCTCTTTCATGGCGATAAATGCAAAGAGCACATTGGTCAGGCCAGTTCTCAAGTGTCAGTCTCTCAATTGCAAGCATGCGAGCAAGGCTGGGCTTGAGAGGGGGTGCTGCTCACCCAAGGTCTTCAGGAAATCTTATCAAAAGTTTGGAATTGTCGTTGGTTGTCTTTTCACATTGACAGAATCCTAGATCCCTGAAAGGTGGTGTGGAGATACAGAAGCAAGCCCAGCTTTGAAATCTCAACTTCTTTTCTTGTTAAATAATTATTTGAAAATTCTTTTTCATAATAAGCTAAATATACTCTTTTCTACCACTGCAAAGCCCCAAACACATAACCACCCCTGGGGAAGAAAGCCAGGCCAGCCAGCAGATGAACACAGACACCTGCCACAGCTGTGGAGTCCCATTCTGGGACTCTGGTGGGCACCCTCAGATCTGGTGTTGCTCCACTGTTCCCACTGAGTCTGAGTTCCAACTTTTAAAGGAGCCAAGTAAAGGTCCACACGCTCTGCTGTGTGTTCTCCACTCTGGGATATAAATGCTGTTGGATCATGTGTTATACAAATGTATTCCTGGTTCATCTCTTGACAGTTTAGTGAAACTCAAAACCAATCATTGCTGATGTGGAAGTTGTAAAAAAGCAGCAACAGGGAAGTGAGAGCCCAGCAGCTGTTATTTTCTAGGACCTGTTGAACAAGAGCTGAGTGCGGTTTCCTCTGTTTTACGGAGGGATGTGCTTTGTTAAAGCAGAAGGTTGACACTTTCCTGAGCCGCCTGTTCCATTTCAGTACTAACAGCTGTCAGTAGAGCCCATCTCCAGCTTGTTCTTCATCTCCTACCTCCATAACAAAAAAATCACATCTTGCAAGAGATGGTCCTATGGGGTCTTTCTGCTGAAAAAAAAAACCAAAAACACCTTGTGTGTAACCTCGTTGGGTTAAGTGGACTATCACAAACAAAGTTATTCAGAGTAGCTTTATTCCATGCAATATTTTAATGAACTATTTAGAATAGGCAGAATGGTTTCTGATATGGAGAGGCTGTTTCAGATTGGATGGAAATGTGCAGCAGTTCAGAAGGTCCATCCTTCCTAGGTAGCCAGACTGCTTCACTTGCCATCTTAGTATCTACACATAAACGGAGGCTGTCTCATCCTCTGTCTTTGCAGCTTCCATCTTCACTTTTGTCATAGAGCACAGAATCACTTCACTGTGAACCTAGCAAGTTGGCCAGGGGCCCTGTGGACCAGTGATGCTTTGGGAACAGGCACACTCTCGGTACTTCTCAGATACCTCTGCTGTTTGATTGAGCATGCAAAATAACCAGCTGGTCCCCAAAGAACAGATTCCTGTGGAGGAGGCTGTAAAACTCCTAGTTAGTGAGACATATATGCAGTCTGTGCTTCTCCACGTTCCCTCTCCAAGACCTTGTCATTCAGGCTGGACCATTCCTCAAGGGAAAATCTCAGAAGCTAAAATTTCTTGTAGAATGCAAATGCCTTGAACTTACATTTTCTTTTAATGAAATATTTGCCTACTCATATTTTGGTGGATGAACACAAACAACTAAAAAATATGTGGGCAAAAGACCTGAGTAGACATTTCTCCAAGGAAGACATACAAATGGCCAATAGGTATATGAAAAGATGCTCAGCATCACTAATCATTAGTGAAATGAAAATCAAAACTACAATGAGATAGCACCTCACGTCTGTTAGAATGGCTACTATCGTAAACAAAAGACAGCAAGTGTTAGTGATAGTATGGAGAAAAGGGAACCCTTGTACACTGTTGTAGAAATGAAAATGGGTGCAGCCACCATGGAAAACAGTATGGAGATACCTCAAAAAATTAAAAATAGAACTACCATATGATCTAGAAATCCCATTACTGGGTATATATATAAAGGAACTGAAATCAGTATGTTAAAGAGATAATGTCTGCATTCCCATGTTACTGCAGCATGATTCACAGTAGCCAGCTTCAATGTTTTCTGATGGATGAATGGATAAAGTGTGGTATGTATACAACATGAAATACTATTCAGCCTTACAAAAGAAGAAAATCCTGCCATCTGGGCAACATAGATGGACTTGGAGGACATTGTGCTAAGTGAAATAAGCCAGACACAAAAGGACAAATACTACTTGATCTCACTAATATAAGGTAATAGTTAAAATAGTTAAACTTGGCCAAGCACAGTGGCTCATGCCTGTAATCTTAGCACTTTGGGAAGCCAAGGTGGCAAGATTGCTTGAGCCCTGGAGATTGAGGATGCAGTGAGCCATGATCATGCCACTGCTCTCCAACCTGGGAGAAAGAGCAAGACCCTGTCTCAAAAAAAAAAAAAAAAAAGAGTTAATCTCATAGAAGCAAAGAGTATAATGGTGGTTGCTAAAAGATAAGGGGGGCAGAAAACAGGGAAGAGTTAGTCAGAGTGGAAAGTTTCAGTTATGCAAGATGAATAAGTCCTAGAGCTCTTCTGTACAGCAGAGTGCCTATAGCTGCTACTACTGCAGCATATACTTAAATATGTGCTAACAGGGTAAATCTTATGTTAAGTGTTCTTAACACACACAAAGAGGGCTGGGGCAACTTTGGAAGTGATGGATATATCTGTGGCATTAATTGTGGAGTTCATGAGTGTGTACTTACTCCAAACTCATTAAGTTTTACACATTAAATATGTACTGCCTTTTTTAGGTCAATCACACCTCAATAAAGACAGGTTTTTTTGAAAAATGTAAATATGTGACGTCTCAGAGAATGACAATGCAAGTGATAAAGAAATGAGGAATTAAGGTGTGCTGAAAGTGATTGAGGTAGTGTAGTTGCTGTTTTATAGAGGGTGTCTGGGAAGGTCTCTCTGACGTTTGGTCAGAGATCTGAAGGGGTGAGGAAAAGAACCATGTCCAAATCTTCCCCCATATTTACATTTTTTGCTCCAAATAAGATGGGAAGCCAATGAAAGTTTTTGAGCAAGAAAATAACATGGCCTGATTTATGTTGAAAAGAGTGAGACAAAGGTATGAAAGAAGGATAATAATAATCTAGGTAAGAAATGATAGTGGCTTAGACAAGTGTCAGCAAGTGCCCCAGGTGTTAATGGCACAAGTGTTCCTCAGACACATTTTCAGAGATAGTGATCTACCTGGATATGCATCAGAATCTCCTAAGTGTATTTTAAAATACATAGATTTCTGTACCCCAGTCCAGACCTACTGAAATAGCATCTCTGGATTGGGGCCCAGGACTGATCAATTTGCCACTATTATAACTTTTCTCTGATCACCTACCCAGGGTCATTTCAGAAATTCCTTTGAGCCTGTAAAATTTAGCAGCTTAAATAAAGGTAGGCAATTCTCTGACAGAGTAAATCAGACTAACCCTCCCTTTGAGAAGAATTATAAAGTTGGAGAAAATACTTTAAAAAATTGTTTGGGGGATCAGAGAGCAACCAATACACCCAGGATTTAAAGCGCCAAGATCCAGAGTGAAGGGACACAGAGGAGGGCAGCCGTACATTTGCTGGTGCTTTGACTTCTTAGAGAATTTTCCAGTTCACAGAGTGTGTCATGGAAGCCAAACAGAAACCAGCAGCATGGAACTTATGGCACTCATTAGGCTGGGAGGGCAAAAAGCTAGAAATTCAAGGCTCGCAACCTAGCCATGGATTGAGATTGATTCAGGATCACAGAAGAGAAGAACTCAACAGAAGTCAATCTAAATTCCATATGCAGTTAAGCCTCAAGGCATTGACTGATACCTAAACTGTGAATGTTTGGGATCAGACAAGGAGGAACCAAACAGAAAAAGCATCCACCAAGGCAAAGACTTTAGTAGTCTCATAGTCATCGGGAGAAAAACCAGCGTTCAAACCCATCAAGCAGGAGAAGCCCTTGTAAACAACCAGTATTTTTAGTTGAGACCAAAGAAAGTTCCATGACCTGAAATTAAAGAGGGAAAAACAGAAATTGACTAGTATGAGCCAGTCAAGGTGATCATGCCAGAAAAAATTAAATCTACACCAGAAGAAAATGACATCATTCAGAGCCCTACAATTTTCTTTACACAGTCTGTCATCAATAAAAAGTAACAAAGCAGACCAGGCATGGTGGCTCATGCCTGGAATCCCAGCACTTTGGAAGGCTGTGGCGGGTGGATCACAAGGTCAGGAGATGGAGACCATCCTGGCTAACACGGTGAAACCCCGTCTCTACTAAAAATACAAAAAATTAGCTGGGCACGGTAGCTGGTGCCTGTAGTCCCAGCTACTCAGGAGGCTGACGCAGGAGAATGGCATGAACCCGGGAGGCAGAGTTTGCAGTGAGCTGAGAATGCACCACCGCACTCCAGCCTGGGTGATAGAGCAAGACTCTGTCTCAAAAAAAAAAAAAAAAAGAAAGAAAAAGCTGGCCGGGAAATGACTACATCACCAAAAACCAAAAACTAAAAATAAAAGAGAAATTAGAAGCAGAGATGTCCCTTGGTTTTGAGTTATTAGATGCAGACTATAAAAGAACTGTGATTAATATATTCAAAAGAGTACTGAAAATATGAAGAATTTCACCAGATAACTGAAATTTATAAAGAATAATCAAAGGAATAGCCAAGTAATGGAAAATATAACAGAAATTAAGAATGTATAGGTTGGTTTAACAGAATACAATAAAAGAGAGGATTCATAAAATGGAAAATAGGTCATTAGCAAATACTCAGATTGTGACACAGATAGAAAAAAAGGTGGAAATTCAGAAAGAAGCATAAGAAACATACATATGGGCACAGTACAAAGGTCTGATATGTGTATAATTGGGGTCCCAGGAGTAGAGGGGAGAGTGTATATTGGCCAAGAATTTTCCAAAACTGATGGAAGACATCAAACCATGGATTCAAGCTTTATAAATCCCAAGCTCTCCCTTTACCACAAAAAGAAAAACAAACAAAAAACACCTAGCCATATCATAGCAAATCTTCTGAAAACCAAAGTAGATACAAAATGTTGTAAAAAAAAGAAGCCAGGGAAAAATAATTCATTGTCATCAAAAGAGCAAAAATTAGAATTTACAACTGACTTTTCCACAGAAAAACTGGAAGCCAGAAGATAATGGAAAAATATCTTCAAAGGATGGAAAGAAAATGATTATCAACCTGAAATTCTAAGACTAATAAAAATGCTTCTTAAAAAGTGCAGACAAGGGGCTGGGCATGGTGGCTCATGCCTATAATCCCAGCACTTTGGGAGGCTGAGGTGGGTGGATCAGGAGGTCAGGAGTTCAAGACCAGCGTGACCAACATGATGAAACCCCGTCTCTACTAAAAATACAAAAATTAGCTGAGCGTGGCGGCGCACACCTGCAATCCCATCTACTCGGGAGGCTGAGGCAAGAGAATCATTTGAACCTGGGAGGCAGAGGTTACAGTAAGCCGAGATCACGCCACTGCACTCCAACCTGGGCAACAGAGTGGGACTCTGTCTCAAAAAAAAAAAAAAGTGAAGACAAAAATAAAGATATTTTTATGAAAACAGACCCATGCAAGAAGTAATACTTTAAATAGACTCTTCAGACAGGAAAAAATAAATTGATCCCAGAGGGAAGCACAGCAGCTCAGGAAGAAATGATGAGCTTTACAAATAGTAAATATGTGGTTAAATATAAATGAATGCTGACTGTCTAAAACAGCAGTAATAACATGTCACAGGATTTTTTAAATATGTAGAACAAAAACTCATAAAAATAACAGCCTAAAATATGATAAAGAAGTGTGGGATGGAATTAGTGTTGTAAGGCCTTTGTATTGTCCAAGAAGCGATAAAATTATCAAATAAAGTATATTCTAATAAGTCAAGAGTACATGTTGTAATATCTACCACTGGAAGAATAATTTTTTAAATGTATTTCTAACAAGCTAATATAGGAGAGATTGGATCATTTTAAAATTTGATTAACCACAAAAAGGCAAAGAAAAAAAACACAAATGAAAAAATAAAAATATTTGTGAGGCAAATAGAAAAGATAAATGATAGAATTAAACCCAAATATAGCAGTAGTTAAGTTAAATGTAAATGGATTAAAATTTCAATTAAAAGATTAATGATAAGCTGGGTGTGGTGGCTCACACCTGTAATCCTAGCACTTTGGGAAGCTGAGGCGGGCAATCTCTTGAGGCCAGGAGTTCGAGACCAGCCTGGCCAACATGGCAAAACCCCATCTCTACTAAAAATACAAAACGTAGCCGGGCCTGGTGGCACATGCCTGTAATACTAGCCACTCAGGAGGCTGAAGCACAATTGCTTGAACCTGGGAGGCAGAGACTGCAGTGAGTGAGCTGAGATTGTGCCACTGCACTCCAGCCTGGGTGAGACTCTGCTCAAAAAAAAAAAAAAAATTGTAGTGTAAACTGGTACAACTACTTTGGAAAACCATTTGGTACTATTTCTAAAGCTGAGCGTGTACATACTCTCTAATCTTGTATTTCCACTCTTTTGTATATACCCAAACTAAACACATACATATGTGCACCAGAAGATATATTCATGAATGTTTATAGCAGCATTATTTATAATCTAAGCCATTCAATGTCCATCAACTGTAGAATGGGTAAATAAATTGTGTTATTAGATGCTATATAGCAAGTGAAATACTGCTACCTACAACAACATGAATGACTCTCTCACACATAATGTTGAGGAAAAAAAAAGCACAGAAGAGTAAAACATGTATAATTCCATATTTACAAAGTAAAAAATGGCCAGGCATGGTGTCTCACACCTGAGGTCAGGAGTTCAAAACCAGCCTGGCCAACATGGTGAAACTCTGTCTCCACTAAAAATACAAAAATTAGCTGGGCATGGTGGCAGGTGCCTGTTGTCCCAGCTACTCAGGAGGCTGAAGCACGAGAATCGCTTGAACCTGGGAGGTGGAGGTTGCAGTGAGCCAGGATCACACCACCGTACTCCAGCCTGGGCAACAGAGAAAGACTCCACCTCAAAAAAAAAGAAAAAAAAAAAGAAAAAAGAAATTGTTAAGATTGTAAATGTTATGTTATATGTATTTTACCACAATTAAAAATTTAGAAGAACTTTTTAAAAGAGAGAAAGAAAGAAAATGGAGAAAGAGCGAGAAAAGAGCATGAACCTTTGAATTCAAATTTGTTCATGAAAATAATCTGGAAATTTTTAAAAAATACAGTGAAGTTCACATTTTAATGAAAATTTGCAGTAGCAAAACATAACTATGACAGGTTTTATGTATGCATAAAATTTCAAATAATGTGACTCCTCTGAGATTTTAAAAGTTAAACAAGAATCAAAATACCAGTTCTGGAAGGCCAAGTGAACTATAAATGCCAGGTAATGGTGTTAACATTAACTGGCTGACGAACAGAAACACACAGTGCTACTGGGGAAAAACTAGTCAAGATTTGTAAATTTTGAATTATGGCATGCTGTCAAGAATGCATCCCGCATATAAACTGCACCATTCTCTACAAAATTCTTGGCCCCTCACTGGACAGTATGATTGAGTATGTCTAGGGTCAAATCCAAGCAATTGTATTTTTAACAGCTCCCTGGGATTTTTTAAGACAGATGGCCCCATGCTTCATTGTTTGAAAAACCTCTGGTCCTCCATAAAGGAATAAGTGCATGCATTCTTTAAAAAAAATTATTTGTGAACATGTATTATATGCTAGGCTATGAGGATATGATATGAAGCAAAAGTATAACAACCACACAGAGTGTATGTTCTAGTGAAGAAGTCGAACAATTAAATAAGCTGCTATTACAATAAAGTGCAATTACAATAACGGTCCTGTACACTATGACAAGGTAGACAGGGCATTATGGGACCATGTGTCAGGAATACTGACACAGGGTCCCAACACTGAAGGGGATATATGAGCTGATATGCAACTGATGGAAATTAACCGACCAAAGAGGTTGGCCATTATCCTAAGGGAAGGCCAGGGGAAAGGAGGATCTCTCTGAGTGTAGTGTGGAAAATGGAACGAATTGGATTAGAGGAGGAACAGCAGTGATGAGAGAAGCTAGTCTCCAGCAGCAGTAGTTGAAGTGAGTGAGAATAAGGGCATGGGTCAGGGTGCTAACTGTGAGAATAAAATATTTAGTAGAAATAATCTATAGGCCATGGTGATAAATTAGATGTGAAGACAAAAAAGGAGAAGCTGAGAATGATTCTTAAGTATCTGGCCTGGGTAGAAACTTGAATCACGGTAGCATCTCGGGATTGAGGATGCAGGGGAAAGACACTGAGTTTATTTGGGAAGGCTGAATTTCAGGCATCTGGGAATGTCCAGGCAAGGGTGGTATCAGATTTTTTAAAGTGTCCTGATTAAAGACTCATCAGCTGGGCTTTAAAACCATGACAATAGATGACATTATTCAGTGACTATTTGTAGGTTGAAGAGAACCCTAAGAAAATATCAAAGAACAGACAAGATCGGGCATGTTCAGGGTGGTATTGCAATCTACCCATTTGACAAAGGTCTAACATCCAGCATTTACAAGGAACTTAAACATATGCACAAGAAAAAGACAACCCCATCAAAAAGTGGGCAAAGGATATAAACAGACACTTCTCGATAGAAGACATTTACACGGCCAACAAATGTATGAAAAAAATGCTCAACATTGCTGAGCATTGCAGAGAAATGCAAATCAAAATCACAATGAGATACCATCTCATGCCAGTCAGAATGGCAATTATTAAAAAGTCAGGAAACAATAGATGCTGGTGAGGCTGTGGAGAAATAGGAACACTTTTACACTCTTGATGGGAGTGTAAATTAGTTCAACTACTGTGGAAGACAGTGCGGCAATTCCTCAAGAATCTAGAACCAGAAATACTATTTGACCCAGGAATCCCATTACTGAGTATATACACAAAGGAATCTAAATTGTTCTGCTCTAAAGATACATGTGCTCGTATGTTTACTTCTGCACTATTTACAATAGCAAAGACATGGAACCAACCCAAATGCCCATCAATGATAGACTGGATAAAGAAAATGTGGTACATATACACCATGGAATACTATGCAGCCACAAAAAGGAATGAGATCATGTCCTTTGCAGGAACGTGGATGAAGCTGGAAGCCATCAGCCTCAGCAAACTAACACAGGAACAGAAAATCAAACACCACATGTTCTCACTCATAAGTGGGAGTTGAATGTTGAGAACACATGGACACAGAGAGGGGAACAACACACACCAGGGCCTGTTGAAGGGTGAGGGATGAGGGGAGGGAACTTAGAGGACAGGTCAATAGGTACAGCAAACCATCATGGCTCACGTGTACCTGTGTAACACACCTGCACGTTCTGCACCTGTATCCTGGGTTTTGTGTGTGTGTGTGTGTTTTTTTTTTAGAAGAAATTAAAAGAAAAAAGAAAATACCAAAGAAGGCCTGCAGAGGAAGTCTAGAAGGGTGTGGAGCGGTCAAAGGAAACTTTGGGGACTATGCTGAGTTGGAAGCTAAGAGGGTGTTTCAGGGAGAAACAGTTAACAATGTCAGAGGCTTCCAAGAGTAAGATGAACACCCAGAGGTGCCTTCTGGAATTGGCAATGTGAAGGTCATTCACAGTTCGTCCAGGGGTTTGAGTGAGTGTGGGGAGCAGGCATGGACTAGAGCAGCTGGACAGTGAGGACAAGGTCATGGAGAACGTGAGCGTAGATGGCTATTCTGAAAAGTGTGGCTATGAAAAAGGGGAACAGAGGAAAGGGGCTGGGTGAGAGGCTTGCTTTTGTACAGGAGTATGTTGAAGTTGGAAAGACTTAGACATATTTAAATGGTGATGAAATGGATACGGGAAAAAGAGAGGAACATAAGAGTGTTCACTGAGGAACAAGCCAGGCTGCAGGTTTGGCTCTACTACTCACATCTGTTTGAACTTGAGTGGATCTTTTCATCTGTCTGGGCTGTGGCATCCTTCACTGCTAATCGCGGGGCTTTTCTCTCTTTGCGGTTTTCCAACTGCACCCCTCACAGCTGTCTCAGTGCCCACATTTCAGCTTCAACCACAGAAACTTTACCTCTCTCTTATGTGTTTTTAATTAACTTAATTTTAGCAATTTAATGCATGCACATACTTTGGAAAAGCAAAATAGTAGTAAAAGAATTATGGTAAAGAGGAGTAACTTCTTCCAGCTCCACATCTGCCTACTCTCAGCCACCCTCAATTCTTGCGGATACTTTTCTCTGGTATTTATACCCATTTAGCTAAATTAAATTCTTATCTCCGTATTTCTTAAATATGGACATCCTCTGATTTCTATCTTACCCTACCCTTTCTTCCCCACCCCCCAACATAATAATATCCCAATTTTTAGTTAATAGTGTTTCCGTTATCATAAGCACACATATGTTGTTCACTGATTCTGCCGCCTTTTGTAAAAAACCCATCATTTCTCCTGCCAACAATATTTCCCTCTTTTGTCTCATTCATCTTGATTTCCATGTAATGATTGTTATTTTTTTCCCTAAACGTTCTGCCACCTCAAAAGCCTATCACTATTTTCCCTGTTCTGTTCAATCATAAGACTTCCTCAGAGAATCTCCTCCAGGAGCCTTCTGTGGTCCCTGGTCTGCAGCAGAGCACCCTGCTGATGGTGGGACCCACTTTCTTTCTTGCCCGTGTAGAGCTGGCCTGCTTGCAGCTGCCACGTCTTTCTCCTCCGGACCACCCTTGCTTTGGTGCAGCCTGTCCTCCAGTGGCTTGGGAGACACCGCTGTTGAGGACTGCATAGCTGAAAATGCTTTCAGTCTACCTCCACCTTTGATTGATAATTGATTGGTGATAGAATTCTGGCTAGAAAAAAAAAAATTCCTTCAAAAATGTTAATGCATTGTGCCATGATTGTCTGGCTTCCATTTTGGTTGTGGTGGTGTCCGAGGTGATTACAATTTCCTATTTCTTGACCTTGTTTGTTTTATTTCTCTTGGGAGATTTTAGGTTTTCTCTTTATACCTTTATTTTACAAACAGATGCCTTGTTATGGTTCTTTCTTTATTCATTTTGTTGGTACTTGGTGACCCCTTACATTGTGAAGATTCATGTCTTTCGGTTCTGAGAAACTGTCTTGAATGATTTATTTTGTAATTTCCTCCACTTCTTTTTTTCTGTTTGCTCCTTCTGGAGTTTCTTTTAGTTTGATATTGGACTTTCTGGTTTAATCTTCTAATATTTTCCTTCCTTCCTTCCTTCCTTCCTTCCTTCCTTCCTTCCTTCCTTCTCTCCCTCTCTCTCTCATTTTGTGGGAGATTATTTTGACATTATATTCCAACTTTTCTATTAATTATTTTTTTGAGACAGAGTCTTGCTCTATTTCCCAGGCTGGAGTGTAGTGGCGTGATCTCAGCTCACTGCAACCTCCACCTCCATGGTTCAAGCAATTCTCATGCCTCAGTCTCCCAAGTAGCTGGGACTACAGGTGCATACCACCACACCCAGCTAATTTTTATATATTTTTTAGTAGAGGCAGGGTTTCACCATGTTGACCAGACTGGTCTCAAACTCCTGAAGTCAAGTGATCTGCCTGCCTTGGCCTCCCAAAATGTCTATTAATTTTAAAAATGTAGTTACATCATATATTTAATTTCCAATATTATAGCCTTTTCAATAACCATTTGTTCTTGTTTCATAGATACAATATCTTCTCTTACCTCTACAAGGATATTATCTCTGCCCCACACCACACACATACCTATATAAATCCTTCCTATCCTTTAGTCTTTCGGTTCAGCTCAAAATCCACATTTTTATGAGGACTTATCCAATCAGCCCAGTTCTCCAGTATAGCATCATTATATTCCACACCATCTATCTCCTATGTCAATATGTTAGGCTTGCGTTGTCTCCCATTGAAGGATAAATGTCATCTCCCCAATTATACCTTCTCATGAGCAGGAGCTGCTCTTGAAAATTAAATGGAGGATACCAATATTTAAAATGTAATGGAAGAGTTGGAATATAAAGTCAAGATAGTCTCCCATAAAATAAGATCGAGAAAGAGAGAAGGAAAAAAGAAAATTAGAAGATCAAACCAAAAGATCCAATATCAAACTAAAAGAAGCACCAGAAAAACTGAAATAGAAAAAAACTAAATAGAAAAACTGAAGTGGAAGAAATTACAAAAGAAATAACTCATCTTAGTTTAAAAGAGACGTTTCCTTAGCTTAAAAAGTTTCCTTTTCTGTATCAACCACAAAGCCTTGTCTAGAATTGTGGGAATGGCAAGTGCTAAACCAGTGTTTGTTGACATGAATTAAATGATAAGCCATCCTCGTCCCTAAATATATAACATAACCAAATTTTAGAAATTCATAGAAAAGTTAGAATATAAAGTCAGGTCAAGTTAGGCTATCCCAGTTGGGATTCTTTAAAGAGTACTAAGAACATAAGTATTTGTCAAATAATATAAGTGCAGAACTTACTGATTTTTACAATTTTTTCTTTTACCATGTTTCTTTGAATAATTCTATTGAATAATTCAATATTCAGTAGCAGTATTGCTTTTTATTTGAGACAGAGTCTCACTCTGTCACCAGGCTGCAGTGTAGTGGCGCCATCTCGGCTCACTACAACCTCCGCCTCGCAGGTTCAAGCGATTCCCCTGCCTCAGCCTCCCAAGTAGCTGGGACTACAGGCACGCACCACCATGCCCAGCTAATTTTTGTGTGTTTTTAGTAGAAATGGGGTTTCACTATGTTGGCCAGGATGGTCTCGATCTCCTGACCCTGTGATCCACCCACGTCAGCCTCCCAAAGTGCTGGGATTACAGGCGTGAGCCACCGCGCCTGGCTTGGTATTGCTTATTTTTATTAAGTCTTCTTGAAGCTCTCAATTTAGATTTCACAGAAAAAAAGCTTTCGTTTCCCACTCATATTTCATTGGTTCATGAAATATTTAATTAAACTGTGTAACTGAAATACCAAGAACTAACTGGCACAAGCAGGATCAGAAGTAAACACATCTAAGTCTTTGTGTGTGACTCAATCAGTAGGAACAGAAAGACTTGAGTGTTCCGGAAGTAACCTGCCACCCTCTAGTCTTCAGCCTGCCAGCAGCATCAGTGAGCAGAAGGAATGAAGGGCGTTAGACTGTCCAGTCAGTTATGTGGGCGTCAGTCAAGAGAGTGTTGACTGTGCTCCATTTGTATACCAAGAAGAGGGAGGTCTCTGGCAGAAATGGATTCATGTTCATCATCTGTCTTGGGTTCCCTTGCAATCAGGGACATACATGGGCCAGCCAGATCCTGAGATATTGTGCTGGGTTTTTTTGTTTGTTTGTTTTTTGAAACAGAGTTTTGCTCTTGTCACTTAGGCTGTAGTGCAATGGTGCAATCTCAGCTCACTGCAACCTCCGCCTCCCGGGTTCAAGTGATTCTCCTGCCTCAGCCTCCCGAGTAGCTGGGATTACAGGCGCCTGCCATCATGCCTGGCTAATTTTTGTATTTTTAGTAGAGACAGGGTTTCACCATGTTGGCCAGGCTAGTCTCAAACTCCTGACCTCAAGTGATCCACCCGCCTTGGCCTCTCAAAGTGCTGGGATTACAGGTGTGAGTCACCGCTCCGGGCCAATATTATGCTGTTTTAAGACCGAAGACTGTGCACTAAT
Organism: Papio anubis; assembly: GCF_008728515.1. Taxonomy (NCBI): domain Eukaryota; kingdom Metazoa; phylum Chordata; class Mammalia; order Primates; family Cercopithecidae; genus Papio; species Papio anubis. Next base: position 203,784,091 of record NC_044976.1, read on the forward strand.
CTCTTAGCACTGAAGATTAGTGCATAGTCTTTGGTCTCAAAATATCACAAGGCTCACAGGTCCAGGGGGCCAATTGTCTTGGTCTCATTAGAACCAAGATCCACCAACCTATGCTGTGATCTCCTGGCCATGATGCCTTAAAGGGCCAGCAGGACTCTGCCAGGCCTCAGAGTCTCACCTTTTTCATCTCCAGGATGGGATCCCCACTCCCTTCCCATTTCTAGCAACTTGGGCCATCAATACCAAGCCATGTCTGTGCCCTACCTCCCTTATCCATCCCACCTACAACAATCAGGCTTTGGAGGAGTCAGATATGGATTTTCAGAGAGGAAGGAGGTTGTCCAGTCAGCCTTGGATGGCCCCTTCCAGAACATGAATTATTTTTCATGACAGTGAGCCAGCTGGAAATTGGAAATTCTACTTGTGTGATGTTCTTCTCTTAGAAAGGGAAACCTCTAAGTATAGTGGAGATAGGATGGCATTAGTGGCCAGAAAGAATATTTGTATTTTATTTTGGTCATACTGAATGGACCAGCATCACTTTGTAGCCACCATAATCACAAACATAAAGGAAGCCATCATTCACGGTCACTGCCCCTGGGGGAACAGAGTCTTCTGCAAACAGGGGCTTGGGAAAACCCCATAGAAAATGTAGCTGGAATACTGTATGAAAAAATACGTGGCAAAAAGAAATATCAGCCTCTCAGTTAGATGAGGGTTGCAGCTATATAAAGCCAAAATGGAATCAATTCAGTTGAATCGGTCTCGTGATAAATTTAGTGATGTGAATGTTTTACCTGGCCCCGGTTTGTTCAGAAGCAACATAGGACTCTGTGTGCAGAGAAAGGTGGCCAAACTGCACCAGACTCTACAAAACGGTAAGTGTGTTTCTCCTCTCTCAGTATCCTGGGCTCTCATGCCTTTCTCTAAGGAGTTTTCTTGTTCGTGCTATGGACATCCCATAGTTGAGTCATGAACAAAGACAGATTTCCTTCTAGATTGATAGGAAGAATAGACAGTAAAATTAAATTTAAAATCTTACCCAATCCCCTTTGACTCTTGTTTTTAATTTTCCTCCATTTTCTCTGCATTTTAATATTAAGTGGCACAGAACAGAGCTATTCCCCCAACCTAGTGCCTTTGCTTTGTTCTAGAGATGTCTTTTCTTTTGCTCTCGTGGCAGTTCTTTTGGGACTGAGTCTATTTCTAGATCACTAGCAGGCTGACTCCCTTCCTAGCTGGCAGGCCATCCCCAGCTGTGGCAGTGCTGCACCACGTCCATGAGCCTGGACAGGGACTTCCTCAGAGCAGTGCCTCCTCTCTCGTCCATCTCCTTGCCTGGCTCATCGGGCCCAACCCAGCAATGATCTTCACTCCCTGACAGTCAAGGAAACAGGCAGCTGTCGACCAAGCCTTCTCAGTGGCCTCTCTCCACACCCGAGCCCCCCACGGCCTCCTCTACTTCCTTCTTCTGCATGTGGAAGACTGGCTTTAATTTTCTTAAAGATTTTTTGAACTATCTGTGATCCTTCCCCCTAGACTCTAGAATGGCATCAAAAGACTTTCTTCTACAGATGTTTCCTCATCTCATTCCCACGTTAGACTCTGAACTTTTGGATCTGCTTATTCTTCCTGTGCTAGATAGTCTCTTAGAGAAGTGGGACTTCCACATGGTGGAATAAGTACCCAAAAAATGGCCTCAGGGAGAAAATAGGTCGCGAGTTAACACTATTCGTATCATAGCCAAAAGGTATTAGATATGCCCAAGAAGTGACTGCCCCTGCCTGATCACAAAGGTAATTCCAATTGAGGGCAACATTTTTTAAAAGTTGTTTCAATGTGTTCTCTTAGACCAAGCTTGTCCAACCCCTGTCCCGCAGGCCACATGTGGTCCAGGCTGGCTTTGAATGAGGCCCAACACGAATTTGTAAACTTTCTTAAAACATTATGAGATTTTTTTGTGTGTGATTTCTTTTAGTAGCTCATCACCTATCGTTAGTGCTAGTGTAGTTTATATGTGGCCTAAGACAATTCTTCTTCTAATGTGACCCAGAAAAGCCAAAAGATTAGACACCCTGTCTTAGAGTATCCATCCTCCTCCATTACCATCCTTCCCCCACAACAATGCCCACCCCAATAGAAAGGTGTAGTGAACCCCTTCTCCTACTCAACAAGTAACAGAATCCCTCAGTCAATCACCATAGAATTAGGCCTTCGAGTCAGATAGCGCCAACATTACCTTCTGTATAGAACCATAAATTCTAAGCTTAACATAAACAGAAGGAAGAATCTGTGACATCAGATCACTGTGCAACATTTGTTTCAGTGGACTAAAGCAGTAGGTTGAAGGGCTTTAATAGAAAAATGTTTATTAAAAATAATAATTTTAAAACCCTGCCCCTTCCTATATTTGCTTAAAAAAAAAAAAAAAAAAACTTGGTATAGGAAATAAATGATCTGTCTGAACCCAGGAAAATAATAACAATGCCTCTCTTTCCTTGTTTTAGGGAATGCTGTCGATTTTTTGGAGACAATGGCTTGACTTTGAAGGTGTTTTTTACCAAGGCAGCACCCTTTGGTGTTCTTTGGACACTCACAAACTACCTGTACTTACATGCAATAAAGAAAATAAACACTACGGATGTCTCCGTGTTGTTCTGCTGCAACAAAGCTTTTGTGTTCTTGCTCTCATGGATCGTTCTCAGGGACAGATTCATGGGAGTGAGGGTAAGTTCCTTATTATCTGTCTTCCTCCCTCACTCAGTCATGTCAACCAAAACCTGCCCATCGGCTTGCTTAGCTCCATGTGCTGGACCATGAGCATAAGCTGCTGACCACTTTCCTTCTGATTTGCAGCAGAAAATGAGCCCAGCAGAGGGCCCGGTTCTTGGTGTGCCTTGCCAACCTTCTTGCTTGCAAACCATACTAGACAAGCATTCATTAAAGCACCTTTCATTTCAAGCATTTCAACAAGCATTCCCTAAAGTGTGTGCCAGTCGGGGACCCAGCCTGGGAATGGCGATATGCTCCGCTCTCTGCGTGCTCACCCAGTCTCTCATGGGCGGCTTTCCCGGCTGCAGTGCGTGGCATGACCGTGCCCTGCAGCCTGGAGCTTTCTGCTAACACTGCCACTCTCGGGTGAGGATGTGCGTGAAACCCGAAGGATCCTTCCGCATCCATGCATGCATGCAGTCTTGGCCCTTTGCCTGGGCCGTGTGTACACAGCCAGAGTGGGCCAGACACACTCACACTGAGTCCCAACTGTGAAGGGCCAGCCTCACTTCTAACCAATGACCAAGGGAGAGTGAAATTATATCCCTTGAATTACCTCTCATTTTACAACCGAGACTCAGTCAATTACATTAGAAGCTAGTCAAAGTTAGCTCATCGGATTTCATAACAGCTGTATGAAATAGGACACGTGCACTATCAAATATCAGCTGAAATACAGAGCTATTCCCCCGAATAGAAGAAACAGGAGACGTTTCGCACCCGGCAGAACACTAGTGACTTCTGACTGGCTCCCTCTTGTGGCCAGGAGCTGCCACTGACCCGTCATCACCTTGCTGCAAACTAGCGCCGAGAGCATTTGGCCAGGCCACTAGTTCTTTTGCAGTTAGTGTACAGCTTCCCCCTTCAGCCACAAAGCTAAGAGCCGGTTTGAGGGGCAGTCCCATGAAAGCAAGCCCTGCTGGCCACCAGTGCAGGGCCCTCTACTTCCGGCCTTCCCTCCCTGTCCTGGGAACAATGACATCACCCTAATGGTGCATTCACACCCACCTAAGTTACCCAAACAGCAGTGGGGACATGAGTCAACTTCTGAGTTATATTTTTAGCTTCCAGTAGGGGGAAAATTTGTTTTGAGGCTTAATGTTAATTTTGGAAGAAAAACTCACTCTCTGTGCCACCAGAAAAGCTTTCAGCAAATAAATGATCTGATGCATCTCTGCAAGAAATGCAGATACTTCTCACAGCGAGCCACCCAGCAGCCTGCCTGCCTCGATGCTGAAGCCTTGAATGTCCTGGGTCCCCCTGCCACCCACCCATGTCCTTCCTGACTTTATTTTGATGTAAAGAGCCAGGAGAATTTATGGAAATTTTTGGCATGACTCAGATGTCCCTAGAAAATTCCAAATGAGACCCTGTTCCTGGAAGAGAAGCTTCAAGGTTAATTCTACATCTAGCAGAAGAAACCCATTTTTTTTTTTTTTTTGAGATTAAGAGAAGGAGGTGTGAAAAACTTGAAAAGTACTCCTAAATTCATAGAAAGCAATATGATGCTTCCAGATCTATATTGCTATACATGGATAAGACCCCTCCAACCCCCCACCCAACAATCATCCTCGGAATATGGCACATTCTGGCCATGCTGGCCACTTGATTGGTTTGGTCTGTTGCTGATCACTGTGTACTGAGCCAAGTTTTGTGTTGAAGGCCTTTGGTACTAGACTGACACTGAATGAAGCTCCCAGGAGCCAGTGTCAGTGATGGCATTGATGGCATTCTGTAACTTGCAAAGCACTGTGCAGTTGTGAGTCTCTCTAATAACCCTTATTCCTCTTGGAAGTGCATGACCAGTCATCTAAGAGCTTCCTGCCACAGGTTGTGTTGGAGCGCCCTTTTCTCTTCTTCAGGAGTTCAGAGAGCTAGCAAAATCCATCAGGAGACACTGCCACGTGCCAAAGGGACTGAAAGATTCTCCTTGATAAACAGATGGAGATTTAGTTCCAAGATAATATCTAGCTGGTGCATGGGACCGCTCAGACTTCACTCAGACCTGGGTTGGCTAGCACTGTCTGTTAGGTAATTTCCAAAGACTGAAAAGAATTAACGTGGTTCTCCATCCTGGAGGGCTGAGCATATGAGCTTCAGAGCCAAGCAGACATAAAAACCATGTCAAAGGCACAGCCTTATGTTTGTGGAATTGGCTGCTAAGGAGACTTGTGTTATTAAGGCAATTACTCAAACCACAAGGGCCATGGTTCCTGGAAAACATCCATAAGTCTAGGTCATGTGCGCAGATCCAGAAGGAAGCAAACGTGTCTTATCATGCTGGGGAGATTCCTGGCCACGTACGGTATGAGAGGGTGAGAAGCCATTGGAGTGTCTGTTTGGAAGGAGCCAAGCTGGCTCCTTGTGTTGCCATCTGACTCTGCTTAGGTGTGCTTTCTATATGTTCCCTGCTTCTCTAGGTCAGGATTCTAGCTCAGCAATGGAGATGTCCTAGGCTAGAGTTAATGACAAGGTCACAGATCTTGGCTCCACTCTTATAAGCTGTTTGGACCTTGAGCAAACTAGTAAATGTCCCTGACCCTCTGTTAAATGGAGAGAATATTACTACTCATCTTAGAAAACAGTTGTGAGAATAAGATGATGCATGCCTCGCACATAAAACTCAATAAGTGGTATCTTTTCTCAATGGCATTATTCTTATTATTCCTTCTCAATTGGAGGAGGTTGATGGATCAGCCCAATTCTCTTGTTGGTGGATAAACATTTAGAGAGGCAGTTTAATGTAGCAAAAGCAAGAGTAGGATGAGAGCAGGTAGAACCCTGGGTGTACACTGCCCATCAGCTGTGACTAGGCTGAGTGAGACCACCCACAGCCTCTATGTCAAGGAAAATGGGAGGTGAGAGTCTCCGATTGTTCAGGGCTGTTCGGGACCACCCATCACAGTGAGGGTCTTTAAACCAGGAAGGCAGGGGAAGGAGCCAGAAGGTGAGCTGAGAGGTCACCCGTGGGGTCCTCAAACCCTAGGGGCACATTCCTGGGGATCATGGACCTTTTTCCAAGATCAGTTCCCATCTCAATCAGATTCCAGCTGATGTTTCCAATAATCAAAATGTTTACAGTGTTTCAAAAGGAGCCATCCATTCCCGAACAGTATCTGGTATCTGGTTCTGACTCCCTTCTGTGTGGGGGGCTGCCCTCTGCAACCTGAGCCCAGCACGGGGAAAGATACAGTGGACAGGCAATGGTGGAGCTCACAGCCCAGGCGACTTTCTACTCTCAGATGTAGAAGGGGTGGACTAGAGGATCCCCCCAGTTCCCTCCAAACTCCAGTATTCCTTGAGTCAATGAGAGCAGGCCAGGAGCTGAGAGGGAAAGAGTTGGGGGAAGGATGATTAAAAATCAATCCATTTTTCCCTTTTGTAAAATCGCCTGAAGCTGTGCAAATCTAAAAAGCTTCCAAATGGGGTTATGTTTGGCAGAGACCATGCAGCCCGCCATGTTTTGTTGTTTGCTGTTTTTTAGGCTTTTTTGTTTGTTTGTTTGTTTGCTTGCTTGTTTGTTTTGCAGAGACAGGATCTCACTCCGTCACCCAGGCTGGATTGCAGTGGTGCTATCATAGCTCACTGCAACCTCAGCCTTCTGGGCTCAAGTGATCCTTTCACCTCAACCTCCTGAGTAGCTGGTAGTACAGGGGCATGCCACCGTGCCCAGCTAATTTTTTGTATATTTTGTAGAGACAGAACCTCACCATGTTGCCCAGGCTGGTCTCGAACTCATGGGTCCAAGCAATCTGCCTGCCTCAGCCTCCCAAAGCACTGAGATTACAGGTGTGAGCCACTGCTCCAGGCCTTGCCACCTTTTAGCAAGACTAAGCAGGAGGAGCCCTAGTCTGAACGGTGATTAGACCTCACCTAGGGCACCACCAACCCTCCTCTCTCCTCTTTAAGGCTCAAGGGTTTCCCTTGCCTTCCCATTCAGCCCCCCAGGGAGCAGGGAGCAGAACTGTCATGGAGATGAGTGGTGTGTCTGTGACTCATGCCTGGGTGCGTGGGACTCAGACCTGGAGCTCTGGCAGCCGGGCAGGTTATGACAGTGGGTCACCACGCTGGGTGAGGACATGAAGACGCTACGCAGCAACCCCCGGCCTGTGTTCCTTCCTTACCTCCAGCTAACTGTTCCCTAGACAAAGCAGACAAAGCAGAGATGGTGGTTCTTACCCATCTCGGTCTTGGGCCACCGTGACCCATCAGGCTTTGTTTTAGGATTGTTCTGTGGGGAACACTGAGGGCCGGGGGGACAGGAAAGTGTAAGGAAAGAGAGGCATGGGGAGGTCAGGGAAGCTCTGATGTCATGATTCCAAACCCACCCTCAGCACCTGTCCAGGGGCCCCGGTAGGGAGAAGATGTACGTGGAGCACATGGAACCACAGGGCGGACTTGACTGGCCTTCCTAGAGAGTTTGTTTTAGTGCAGGAAATGGGCAAGAAAATATTTTCACATGAAAACCAAGAAACTCAGATGTGTTAGGGTGTCAAATGTAACATATGCACATACTTTTTAAAAGATAGAACTGGAAACTTAACAGGAATTCCAGGCATCAGGAAGGAATCTTGAGCTCTGCTCCCAAAGGCACAGGGCACGTTCCAACCCTGCTGCACCCCACAGCGTATTGAGAGTGAGGCAGGAGCCCCAGTTCACATCCCAGCACATGGGGCCGGTCGTTGCGGGGCTGCTGATGTCTGGAGAGTGGAAGGTCCACAGCCAGGGCTGTCAACACTGTGCCTTGTTGGTGGGACCCCCAGGAGAAGGCTGGGAGGTGTGGAGGAGGAGATCAGAGTCCCCTACCTGTCTGTCAGAATGAACTGATGGAGTGGCACGGGCTCCTCTGATGTTTATCTCAACAGACCAAAAGGTCAATGGCCAACCATGCTCTCATTTCCTACCTCCTTGTCCCTTCACCCAGCTTAGCCACACAGTGCAGCCCAGGCAGAAGCTTTTAGCTGTTTATTATTTAATCAATAGAGAAGAGAGGAAGAGGTTGGAAATCTGCCCTTCAAGTCTTCAGAAAAAATCACCCCTCACTGTCCTTCATTTCTTCCAACTTCAGCCATAAGCCTGGAAAGGCTCAATAAAAAGTAGCTCCAGGCCAGGTGCGGTGGCTCACGTCTGTAATCCCAGCACTTTGGAAAGCCAAGGTGTGTGGATAACCTGAGGTCAGGAGTCCGAGACCAGCCTGGTTAACATGGTGAAACCCCATCTCTACTAAAAATATAAAATTTAGCCAGGTGTGGTGGCAGGCGCCTGTAGTCCCAGCTACTCCGGAGGCTGAGGCAGGAAAATCACTTGAACCCTGGAGGCATAGGTTGCAGTGAGCCGAGATAGTGCCATTGCACTCCAGCCTGGACGACAGAGCAAGAATCTGTCTCAAAACAAAACAAAACAAAAGAAACAAACAAAGGGTATCTCCAGAGGGGAGATGCACCAAGCTTCTGGAATTGGGCCATTTTCTTCTCTCCATTCCTTTCTCCTGTCTTTTCACTGGGAGTCCTCTGATGCCTGCCCCGGTTGGCATGTTGCTGGCAACACCCTTGCATTACATGTGTTCTCTGGAGCAGAAACCAACCCTTTCCCCACCTGCTTTCTCACTTTTCCCTTTTTTATTTTCCTGTGGGGAAAAATTCCCTTATGGTATTGCTATCTCTGTTTCTTTCCCTTAATGAACACTTTTACACAGTACATGTAGCATTTGAATATGAAATGTAGGCATATATCTGATGCAAAGCGGTGTGGCGGACTGCAAGTGAATTCCCATACCAGAAAGAACACGCAGACAGATTGGGTCAGGGAGTTCTCTCGTACACGATAACCACCTGCTCTCTCAATGCCTCCGCGTTAAGGGTGGATACAGCATTGTATAGAAATATAGCGTATGAGGTATACGCTAAGAGAAGTACGTAACTCAGACATACTGCGTGAGATTAAGCCCCGTTATGTTTCACTAACCTAAACATCTTATGTTTTAACTACGAAGGCAACCTCAATTTGAATCTAACAGTAAGTTGGCAGTACTTCCCATGTGAATCATGCGTTCCTGTATATATATGTAATTATCAACTTTGCAGTCAGGCAGACCTGAAATCTGACTCTGCTCTTCCACATACCAGCTGTGTGGGTTTGGCAAGCTTTGTGAGCCTAGTTTTCATGTCTACAAAATGAGGTGAATGACAATATCTACTGTGGTACAAAATGAGAACATACATAGAAACATACCTGCTATGACCACTCAGTTAACCTTAGCTATTTGATATTGTTTTAGACAGCTGGAGTTGATTTTGAATGATTCATAAGAGGGATAAAATTCTCAGTAAATCCAGAAGTGGAAACTTCTCCTGCACACATTTGTTCTACTGACTGCAACCCCCTCTCCACCTCCCACCTGGTGACATTTCTGCAGCTTCATGGCTACCTCAGATCAGTCCTTGTATTGATTCTCTGTGCTGGTGCATTTTCCCCTTTGAGGAATATTGTCCCAGATGGTTTATCTCCTATTTACTCTGGCAATTTCACTTTGCACAAGAGTAATGTGTACATCTCCATGAGGCCTCCGTCCCATCTGAGAAGTCAGTATCAGGACAATAACAGGACTGAAGGGAGCCTTGGTGGGTAGGGTGGAGGAGCCTACGGCCACAGAGGAAAGGAACTGCACCTCCAAGGTTAGGACATTGTTTGTAGCCTTGATTGGCAGGTGACATTCTGTCAGGCCCCACTGCTGGGGTAGAAAATGGGGACAAGATCTTCTGTCCTCATAGTGGCTTCCCTGTTGAGATATGAAATACATAAAAGCAAGGTCACAGGAGGTACTTTCAGAAGGCTGGGAAAGAACTCAGGTCATCTCCGGGGGCTGCCTAGGGATTATCTGCCAGGCCTTGTCATGACCATTAAATAACCTGCCACTGCAACCATGACCACCTCCTTCTCGGGTCCCTAAGAACCGCAGTGACTGGCCACCACCTTGCCACCCATTCCTTGCTGCCAGCAGTTTCCGTTCTTTGGCCAAGCCAAGCTTTGCTAAGTGCCCTAAGCAGCAACAAAAATTTAGACAAGAGTCAGCCTTTGCCTGTTGCTCCCCAAGGAGGAACAAAAAGGAGACACCATTTTCCCCTCACGTGGCCGAACCCCACGTGCATTTCCGGGTCTTTGGCGCTTGCGTGGCCCCTCCGACTCCATCCGGACTTCCCTGACCAGCATTTTCTTCCATCCGTCCAGATTGTGGCCGCCATCCTCGCCATCGCTGGCATTGTGATGATGACCTACGCTGATGGCTTCCACAGCCACTCCGTCATCGGCATCGCACTGGTGGTGGCCTCAGCATCCATGTCTGCCCTCTACAAGGTATGCGCGGGGAGCGAACCCTCTCAGCTGGCTGGGCTCTCCTCAGCCAGCACAGCCGGCTTTAGATGGCTGGTCCTTTACTTTTCAAGAGCTTCTGATGATACTTGTGCTTCAGGACAGGCAGCTCTAAATAGCTGGAGTCAACTGTGCAACAGGCAGACAGAGACTTCAGTCAAGGGCAAGGGGGAGGTGTACCACTGCTCTTGGCTTTGGCTCTCTGGGCCTTTCTATCTGTAGCCACATCGTTGCAGCATCTGAGATAAAATGAGTGGTGCCCATCCGCACAGGCACAATCAGATTCCTGACGTCACTGATGGCAGCCAACAAGCTCAGTGTTTGCTCAGATCATTTGCCACCCTATGGGGTGGGAAGACTTGAATATCTGGTGCAGCTTTGTCATGTAAATCTTTGCCCACACAGTTTTTGCAGCCTCCACTGCTCGCTATGAATCCATATGCATTTCTAGTACTGCCTTGAAGGCTAAATAAATAAAAGTACAACAGCTGTAATATGGGGATAATAAAGTATTTTGATGAAATGTTGGGAACCATGGGAAAGCACTTGCCAACTTCAGGTCTAGAGGAAACAAATTTTTATTCCCGCACTCAGGTCCCTTTCTCTGTTCACCTCCTACTTTATCAAGTCTCCTGGCTACTCTCCCCCCTCACTTCCCTTCTCCTCCTCTCTCCTTCTCCTAAGATCCATTGTAGAGAATGCAAATATTTTCAGGACTCCAAGTTGGAGAACTGACCTAGAAGATTCAACGAGAAATGAGATTTTAGTTTTGAGACTTATCAGCCCTTTGTGGATGCAGACAATAGGACCGATATAATTTAAGTACTGTAGAGAGTCATAAGAAAAGACATTCTTTCCCCCAGCTCTGTGAGTACCATGTGTTCTGGTTTTGGGCAAGTGAAATAACTCAGCCTTATCCTTTATCACCTCCCTGCCCTCACCTCCCACAGAGGAAGACACACATGTCATTTTCTTTCTCTGAACACCTCTCACTGAGGAGATGCGATTATCAAGCACCACTCTGAGACTCTAGCAACCGTCCAAATGCAGAAGATATTAGAAGGCTACATACACTCTGCTAGACTCAAATCGCTGTGGCCTAATGAGGAGCAAAACAACAGGGAGAAACACAATCCACAATGAACACAATATTCTGATTCAGATTCCCATCTCCAACTCCTCTACCACCTGCAACTTGTCCATGGGGCCTCCTAGGTGAGAGGCTGAAAGCCATTTACTTCCCCGTCCATACTTCTTGCACATTTTTTAGGAAATACATGAATGAGTTGGGAAGTGGCTGAACAAAGAGAAAGCAGGAAAAGTAAGAGAGACAACGATGCGGAGACTCAAATTAGACCACAGCTCACTCAGCACAGGAGCTGCCCTGGGGCCACCTGCATCTCTCAGTTCAGCTCCTGGCCACTCCCATCACATTTGCCCTCTCCTCCTGGCCTTCCAAACCCCTGAAATGATGTGCAAAAAAGAACAGGTGCAAGAAAATAAAAGTTTGGTGCATTCCACTAAAACCCATGCCATTTCTGGAATGGACATGGTGGGATGGAGCAGATATGAGCAAAATCCCTCCACCCTTGATTTACAGAAAATGTCTTTGCAGCCAGAGCACTCTTTCTTGGGAGCAATGGTTTCAACCTGCTTATACAGGGTCAAGGATCCCTTCTAGGGGTCTCTGAGAGGATGTGTAATCATGGCAGATGTTTTTGAGTGATGTAGTGTCAGGAACACAACACAGACAAATCAAACCTAGTATGAAAACCCATGACTCCCAAAGATGCTTTCTCTATAACCAAAGAGCAACTCTCCTCTGCCATGTCACTGGGATTTGAATATGTGTGCAAATGAACACAGGTCAAACCCCATGGAATTCGCCTGAAATCTGGTTTCCATCCTGCAGTGCAACCCCAGCGTTGTGGAGTGAACTCTGCTTCACTTACATCATGTTGGGGTCTGAGGTGAGCCTTCACCCCGTCCTCCTCTGCTTTCTCCTACAGGTTTTGTTCAAGCTCCTCCTGGGCAGTGCTAAGTTTGGAGAAGCCGCCTTATTTTTGTCCATCTTGGGTGTGTTTAACATCCTCTTCATCACCTGCATTCCTATTATCCTCTACTTTACCAAAGTGGAATACTGGAGCTCTTTTGATGACATTCCATGGGGAAATCTTTGTGGATTTTCAGTTCTCTTATTGAGTAAGTGGTGACCAGCTGTCCAGAATTCCCAGAAAGCAATCACCAGCAGAGGACCCTTAGGAGACATGTTCCCTGAAGGCAGAAAACAGTGCTCATTGCTATTCTTTAGTTCTCACCGGTTTTTAAGATATTTCTGTTTCACAAAGTAGTCTTTGAAATGATGACATTGGATTCAAATTCCAGAACCAGTATCAATGTAGTAGTCACAGTGGTCACTGCTGCTCTGAATAATGAACTAATAGCCCAGTGTGTTGCATGTTACCTACTAAGCATAGTACAGCAAGGAGCTGGTAAATTAACACCTGCAGAGCTCTTAAAACATTGCCTGATAAGGGCCAGGCGCGGTGGCTCATGCCTGTAATCCCAGCACTTTGGGAGGCCGAGGCGGGCAGATCACAACATCAGGAGATTGTGACCATCCTGGCTAACACGGTGAAACCCCATCTCTACTAAAAATACAAAAACTTAGCTGAGCATGGTGGCGGGCGCCTGTAGTCCCAGCTACTCGGGAGGCTGAGGCAGGAGAATGGCGTGAACCTGGGAGGCGGAGCTTGCAGTGAGCCGAGATCACGCCACTGCACTCCAGCCTGGGGGACAGAGCAAGACTTCATCTTAAAAAAAAAAAAAAAAAAAAAAAATTGCCTGATAAGTGTCAATGTTCAATAAATACTATAGAATACCATAGATTATCATTATTATTAATGCCATCATATCATTGTCTCCATTACTTGATATAAGTCTAGAGCTAGGCAGGAATGCAACCAAGGAGGTGACTTATCCAATTTCCATCTAAAAACACAGCCAGGCACAATGGCTCATGCCTATAATCCCAGCACTTTGGGAGGCCAAGGCGGGAGGATCGCTTGAGCCCAGGAGTTCAAGAACAGCCTGGGAAACATGATGAGACCTCATCTCCAATAAACATTTAAAAATTAGCCAGGTGCAGTGGTGTGCATCTGTAGTGCCAGCTACTCAAGAGGCTAAAGGGGGAGGATCACTTGAGCAGAGGGGTTGAGGCTGCAGTGAGCTGTGATTGCACCACAGTGTGCTACACTCCAGCCTGGGTGATAGTGCAAGACCGTGCCTCACCAAAAAAAAAAAAAAAAAAAAAAAAAATTCCCAGAGCTCCTGTTCATTGCCAGCAGCAGAGAAAAGCAAAACTGGTGAGATGGTCCCAGTCACCTTCTCAATGGTTACCATTTCCAAACTTATTTCCCTTCTTCAAAATCAGGGAAGAGAGGGGCTGAGTACTCAGAGTGTCTGCTCCTGGTCCCAAGTCCTGGAACCCCCAGAGGAACTCTGAGTTCACTGAATCAGAGCAAAGGGTCATTGTAACTCCTATGACTCCAGCCCCATCAGCGAAACCTGGGTCAGATAGGCCAGCAGGGAGGTAAAGTACAGAGCAGTCGTGAATAACACTCGTTATTTACATTCTTTATTTCAGCATTCAATATTGTATTAAATTTTGGAATTGCTGTTACATATCCCACTCTGATGTCTCTTGGAATCGTCCTCAGCGTACCTGTGAATGCAGGTAACTCTATGCGGCTTTCTATATCTGCACATAAGCACACACACTCAGTCACCTACTCACACACACACATACACACATTCATACATACACACTCACACATGCACACACATACACACTCATGCATACACACACACTCATACACACACATACTCTCACATACATACTTACATGTATTCTTGCTGTGTCTCCTATAGAATGCGTGTTTAACCATCTGCCAAAAATAAATAAATAAATAAAAGCATTTAGGTGAAATGTTAATAGTCATTATATATGCAATATTTTCTCCATAATGGGCTGATTTTCACATACCACTTCAAGATACAGTAAGTCTAAAGCCATCTGGATCTAACTGGTATGGGGAGCAGAAATGAATCTCATCAGCATTATTTAAAAATGTAGGCAATTATGTAGCAGAAAAAAATGTAACTTTTGCAGGTAACTTTCTGGGGGAGAAAATTTGCTCAAGGCATGAGGTAGATTCACGCTGACAAGCCGAAGAAGCATGAACGTGATTTTCCCTGACCTCCAGGAAGACAGGGAGGGAACGTCCTTTGCCCAGGAACTCGGGACCGCCCTTTGTTTTCCCCTGGGGACTTGTTGCCAAGGCACACACAGTTGACAGCTCTTTCAGAAGCTTGTCTTCACCTGCCCCTCACCACCTTCCTTTTCCTGGCTCACACGGATGGGAATTTTGGATTTTCTTCCCAGAACCTCCTAGCCTCACACCTGACCTCCCTAGGCATCCTTCTCTCAGCGAGAAAAGGGCTGTGAATCTGTCCTCCCCAGAACACTCACTCCTTTGTCCCTGGCACAGCTTCCTCCAAAGCCACCTCCCAAATCCTGCCACTTCCAGGCCATTAAAAGATCACCGCCACCCCCAACCCCAAGGGAATGGCAAACCCTTATCCTGTTCAATGTGGTGGTGAATATGCCTGCAGGCACCCCAGTTTCCCAAGCCTTTCCCCATGTTTCCCACCGCTCCCATTCCACAGGCCCTGGACCTCTCTGCCCCACCACAGCCCAGACTCCTCTGGAAGGACTGCCTCACAGCGGCGGCAGTACCAGGCCTAGGGGAGGCGTCAGGAGACAGGGCTCGGGCCCAGCACCACCACAGCCCACCTGGAGATCTGTGGTCCCAACTCATCTGCTCTCTGAGCCTTAGCTTGCCTCCCCTGCAAATGAGAAATCATACCTACCCTTGCTACCTCGGTTGATGTGACAACCAGATGAAATAATCAATGAGACAGCATTTCAAAATGCAGAAAGCACCTGAGCTCCTAGACAGCTGGTAAAAAAGGAAAATGGTCCAGACACTGCAGGCTTCTGAAAAATCTCTTGTCACCATTCTCCCCCTACATTCTTTGCATCTTTAGTTTGTAGTCACACCGTGTTCCTGTCTCCAGAAGGCATGTTCCAGTTGTCTTGTATAGAAACTTACTTTGAGTGTACAATATGGCCAGGTGTTTGAGGGATTAATTAAAATAATTTTTCATTACTTACCTGCAACATAAAAGGTTTAATGATGAGTCCGAAAAAGGAATCCCAGGCCACTCTTGATTGGAAGCGAGAAGCCGGGGAACCTGCTGCGTATCTCACTTGTCAAAGCAGAGTCATTGCCCAGCTTTTGGGTTCTCCCTGACATCTGCTCACAGGACTGGCTGGTTCGTTCTCCTTATCTGCTGAATTAACAGAATGTTTAACCAATATTAAAAACTGAAATATGGACCAGGCACGGGAGCTCACGCCTGAAATCCTAGCACTTTGGGAGGCCAAGGTGGGACGATCGCTTGAGCCCAGGAGTTCTACACCAGCCTGAGCAACATGACAAAACCCCATCTCTACAAAACAATAATAATAATAATAATAATAATAATAATAACAAAAATTAGCCAAGCGTGGTGGCACCTATAGTCCCAGCTACTCAGGAGGCTGGATGGGAGGATCACTAGAGCCCGGGAGGTAGAGGTTGCAGTGAGCCCTGATCACACCACTGCACTCTAGCTTGCATGACAGAGTGAGACACTGTCTCAAAAAAAAAAAAAAAAAATACAGTTGGCCCTTGAACAATGTAGAAAGAGTGGGGGCACCAACCCCTGAATAGTTGAAAATCCACATACAACTGTCAGTTCCCCAAAAACTTAACTACTAATGGGGTACTATTGAGCAGAAGCCTCACTGATGAAAAACAGTTGATTCACATATATCGTGTGTGTTATTTGTATGATATATTGTACTCTTACAATAAAGCTGAAGAAAAGAAAATGTTATTAGGAAAATCATAAGAAAGAGAAAGTCTATTTGCTACCCGTTAAGTGGAAGTGGGCCATCATAAAGGGCTTCATCTTCACGGTCGTCTTCACATTGAGTAGGCTGAGGAGGAGAAGGAAGAGGAGGGGCTGGTCTTTCTGTCTTGGTGTGGCAGAGGTGGAAGAAAATGTACATATAAGTGGATCTGTACAGTTCAAACCCATGTTGTTCAAGGGTCAAATATGTGTGTGTGTGTGTAATATCTATCTCTCTCTATCTCTCTCTCTCTCTCTCTCATCTCCTCAATTGCCCTTCATTCACTTTTTTAAATCACATATATCAATGTTTGAACTACCAAGTCAGTTTTGGGAGGTGACATACAAATGCAAGGCCTCATACCAGAGAGGTTTTATAAAGTTAAGGGTGATTTACGAGAGGTAACCCCAGCCCACCTGGAACAAAATCATACTGAGGAGAATCCTATGGTCCAGGCAAGACCACAACACTGCCAGGCAGAGGAGGATGCCCCCAGGCCCTGCCCGCTCTCCGGGGACATGCCCCCAGCCCTGCAGCTGGGTAACCTCCATGCTCTGTCTCCCACAGTGATTGATCACTACACCAGTCAGATTGTCTTCAATGGGGTCCGGGTCATCGCCATCATCATCATCGGCCTGGGTTTTCTCCTCCTGCTCCTGCCAGAGGAGTGGGATGTGTGGTTGATCAAGCTGCTCACCCGCCTCAAAGTGAGGAAGAAGGAGGAGCCTGCAGAGGGCGCTGCCGACCTGAGCTCAGGACCTCAGAGCAAGAACAGAAGAGCCCGCCCTTCCTTCGCCCGCTAACACCACTCCTCTAGAACTCGGTGGTAATGACTGGGAGGTCTATTCCTGCCGGGAGGAACCTCAGTTGGGTAAGGTGTACATACCTGTACAGTTTTGGTCATCTGCGGTAAGTTCTATGGTATTTATTGGCATGTCCAATTTGCTTGCACTTTTCCACATCAGACCTTCCACTAAAGGGTACCAATTCAATACAAAAGAGAAAAGAAGAACCTCTCAGTGCTTTTCCAACGAATGTAAAGTGGGTTTAAAAGATCCCTGCATAGATCGTTTTGGATGGCTGACGTTCTTGACAAGTCAGGGCAAGTGTTTAGAATCTTAGCAACTGAACATGACATTGTACACTGTGATTATTTTTCAGCTATGGTAGGTCATATTTTGTTTTATACCAGAGCTGTACTCTTAATTTTAAGGAGTTTCAATGAACCAAAAGATAACTGTCAATTTATTTGGATGGATGGATGGAGGGATGGAAGAAGGGAGGGAAGGATGTCTGGGATGTGAAGAGGCAAGGCAGAAATGGATGATGAACATCAAAAACTATCAGAGGACAGGTCTGTGCCAGGTACCAGGAAGGACAAGATAAGTCCAAGCCCCGGCTGGCCTGCTCTCATGTGTCTGTGTAAGATCGTGCAAGAGAAATCACAGTGCCTTCTACAGAATTTTCGTCTTTACCTATGTGAAGCGAGGTGACGTGATACGTCACTGGCGCCGTCTTATAATTTAGATGTAAAAATCTTTAGAAACAAATAAAACTCTCTATATATGTGTATGTCTGTGTACAAAAATGACAGAGCTGATGGCCAGTGTATACGGAGTGTGGCCCAGGGTGTACAATACCCATATAAGGTACCTTGTGCAGGAGGGGAATTGCTGGCTGCTTTTACTTCCTGACCAAGACTGAAAAATTATTTACTGAAATCTGTAAACCTTTTTATGAAACTTTTAAGCACCAGGCTGTTTACTTACACAATTTAGGTCTGCCAGAAAATTCTATCTGTGATAGATCTGTAAAGAGGGTCAGGGGTTAGAGTTTACTATTTTTGAAGTTTACATTGTTACATATGAAATGGAAACATTATTTTGAAATGTTGTCATAACCCAATGGTGCATTCTGTAACCATGGAGTCTTTTGTTTCCTGGGGGAAAGGGGCATTCATGACCTGAAGTTTTTAGCAAATTATTATTCTCAGTTTCCATTACCTGTTTGGCCAAACAGATTAATAAAATATTTGAAAAAGAAGCATTCAGTGCTGTCTTGGTGGCCATTCTTTCCCACTGCACCAGTCCCGAAGCAGTCCTCCCCACGTTCTGGCTTTTTCTCAACTGCACCTGCCCCTAAGAACCTTCAAGGTGGGTAAGCCAGCCCATCTGCCTCAAGGGAAGGAGACTGTAATGTCGATAGAATTGACTTTTGCAAAAATGAAATGCAGAAGCATCCCCAAAGCCTCACAGAAGCTCTAAGTCCTGGGGCAGCCTCTCCCTCCCCTCCTTCTCCCTGTTCCTCTCCCTCTCCCTCAAGGTACCTGCCCTCTGCTCAGCCCTGCCTGTGGCTTCCTTCTCACTTTTTCTTCTGAACAGGATCCGCAGCTCAGTTTACACTGGTCTCTAAGTGCCGCCCAGAGCGGCAGCCCCAGTCCAGTCTTCCAGCTCAGCCCCTACAGCCGCCAGCCTGCCTCGGGCATCCTAACCTAATGCTGGCTTTTTGGATAATTTGATTGATCCACTTCAGTAACATTATGCAGCTGTTCCAAGCAGCTGCTATGCCGGGGGCTATGAGAGCCAGTGGGTCTCATTCTAGGGCTACAGAGGGCCAACTCTAGGAAGGGGTGTGAGCCAAGGGGAAGTGAGAGCCTTTTTCGTACACCTCATCCCATCACCCACACCTAGAGCATCTATACTCCATGCACCACACGGACCACTTGACACATGGACTCTAAACCTGGAGAATCTTGTTATCCAGAGCAGAGAGCTCCCCTACCCAGTGTGTCCAAGCATGTCTGGGAGTGGGCAGCTGGGGCAGCAGGATGCTGGGCTAGTCACCTCCACCACCCTGTTGAGGCTCCAAATCCCAGGGAGACAAACAGATATTTCCTTTGTAAGCCTGAACATGAAAAAGTGGGAAAGCCCTGCCTTAAGGTAGGTTTATCTTATTCTCCCGTTGGGCAAAAATGATCATGAAAACCCAAAGGAGTTGAGACCATGGACTCAAAGGGCTACGTGCACACCCACATTCGCGGCAACACTCTTCACAACAACCAAAGGTGGAAGCGACCCACGTGCCCATTGACAGATGAATGGATAAAGAAAATGTGGCACAGCCATACAGTGGAATACTATTCCACTTTAAAACGAAAGAAAATCTGAGCCAGGTGTAGTGGCTCACACCCGTAATCCCAGCACTTTGGGAGGTGGAGGCAGGAGGGTCCCTTGAAGCCAAGAGTTCAAGACCAGCATGGGCAGCATAGTGAGGCCCTCTCTTTACAAAAATAAAAACTCAAAAATTAGCTGGGCATGGTGGTGCATGCCTGTACCCCTGGTTATTCGAGAGACTGAGGCAAGACGATCCTTTGAGCCCAAGCGTTGGAGGCTGCAATGAGCTTTGATCACACCACTGCACTCCAGCCTGGGCAACAAAGCAAGACCCTGTCTCAAAAAAGAAGAAGGAGGAGGAGGAGGAGGAGGGAGAGGAGGGAGAGGAGGAGGAGGAGCAGGAGGAGGAGGAGGAGGAAATTCTGACACATGCTACAATATGTTGAACCTTGAAGACATTATGCTGTGTGAAATAAGCCAGTTACGAAAGGACAAATACTGTCTGATTCCACTTATATGAGACTCCTGGAGTAGTCAAACTCATAGAGACGGAAGCAGAATGCTGGTTGCCAGTGGCTGGGGAGAGGGTAAATGGAGAGTTATTGTTTAGTGGGCGTATAGTTTCAGTTTGCAAAGATGAAAAAAACCTGGTAGCGATTGTTGAACAATGTGAACGTACTTAATGCCACAGAACTGTACGCTTAAAAAGTTTAAACGGTAAATTTTATGGCACATGCATTTCATCGAAATGTTTAAAGGGACTATGAAGGGTAACTTGTATGAAATAAAATGGTTAGAACTCTCTTGTGGTCCTTTGGATACATTCTAAACCTGAGTTGGGGTGTGGGGAGGGGTGGGTTCAGAGATTTCTTTCCAGAAAGAAAAGAGCCACAACCACAACACCTGCACTCCCCACCGCGCCGGAACGTTTCCAGCACGGGGATGCGCTGCCGCAAACCTAGAAGGCACCCAGAAGCAGAAAATTCTAGATAAGAGTTCCTGCCGATGGAACAGCGGGGCGGCTCGGAGATGCAGGATCCCTCCCTGCTCAGCTGGGGAACTGTCTGCCCTCTAGAGGCGAGTTTGGGTAGCAATTAAAGAATGTTTCTCTTTGGGCTCCTTTAAAAAGGGAAAGTAAAGCCAAGATGGAAGGTATGAGAGAGCAGACCGGGTCTTCCCGAAGTCTGCTGCTGATGAAAGGGGCAAAAAGCGCTGGGAAGTCTCTGCTCTCTCCTTTCTTTCAGAATGTGATCGTTTGGAGCCCGAGGGCATGAAGTGACCGGCTGGCCGCCTTGCCACACCAAGTCAGAGCCGTTCCTAAGAACCCACACCTGCTGTGCAGACCCTGAGCTCCTGCTCTTCTTGGGCCTTCAAGGATAAAGAGAGGTAGGCAGGAGGAATTCATGGCCAGAGACTTACCGCCCCATGGAACAGATGTGTTTCTAAATCTAGCCGAGGTTGCATAACATGGAATTCTTTATCTTCAATTTTGAAAACAAATGGTTTATCCTAAAATTAGAATGTGGTGGTGGTTGCACCATTCTGTGAATATACTAAAACTCAATCAACTGTATAATTAGATGAGTGAATTTTATGATGTGTGAATTATATCTCAATAAAGCAGTTTAATAAATAAATGGTTGCCCCATTAGATTTTTTTTTTTTTTTTTTTTTTTAAGAGAGAGGGTCTCACTGTCACCTAGGCTGGAGTGCAGTGGCACTATCTAGGCTTGCTGCAGCCTCAACCTCCTGAGCTCAGGCAATCTGCCTGCCTCAGCCTCCCAAGTAGGTGGAGCCACGGGCATGAGCCACCACACCTGGCTAATTTTTTTATTTTTTGTAGAGACAGGGTCTTGCTATGTCGCCCAGGCTGGTCTCAAACTCCTGCACTCAAGTGATCTTCCTCCTTGGCCTCCCAAAGCTCTGGGATCACAGGTATGAGCCACGGAGCCCAGCCTCCACAAAATGATTTAAAATTTCTTTATGAAAACCTCATAAGCAGAGAGGACATTTGTTGAGTTGTTTGTATTCTTGACTGCCCAGCACCTGATCCCTGTTTGAAATAGCACCTTGCTCTTGCTGTGGAAGCTGAAGGGAAAAAACAGAATCTCTATTTCGGATCCTCCCACAGCACAGGAGAGGCGAGGAGGGTGTGAACTGGAGCTGGCTCTGAAGCAAGATGCCAGACCCCAAAGAACAGCCGAGAAGGTGGTGCTGACTGGCCAGCTCCTGAGGGCCCTGCGGGGCCTCTGGCCTCTTCCCACCGTAAAGGACTATGGTTCCTGCCCTTTTGCAAACAGATCCTTTGAACTCACAAAGTCCCAATGGGCCTTCCAATCAATTCTCTTTTGCTGGAGACAGCAGGACACCATTTCTGTTGATTGAGTCCAAGAACTCTGAACAATATATGTGAGAGAGCTGGGATGTTCAAAGAAAAGCTGAACATTTGTTTATTTGAGGTTTGTTTATTTGTGTGTTTTAACTTTCTGGTACGCTTCTTGAAACTGGGCTTATTATGGTCTAGCAGGACTCCTAGGTCAAACTGCTTTAAAGAATGGATAAAAATGGCTTATAAGAAATGCATCAATGACATATACGAAAGGAGAACTTAAAAGCTCCTCACTCTTCTTAAAATATTTTAAAATAATTTTTTAAAAAATAATATTGTCTCATTCATATATTTTTGTGCACTCAGCATTGCCAAATTCTTGAGAACATCTTTTTCTTGAGTGAAAATAATGGTAAACCAGCTGGTAAATTTCCTCCAAATTATCAAAAACTTTGGAGTTACTAGAATTATAGGAAATGAGATTTAATGTAAAGACAACTTATTGTGTTATAAGTTTTAGCTCAAGCCTTTTCTTTTCTCATACTGAAAAAGGTACATGCTTCCTGTGGAATATTGAGAAATATCTATAAACACACAATCTAGTAGCTGTCATTGTAACTGTAGGAGGGGTAGCAGTAGCCTGTGAGGATATGACGGGGGAGTGATCCCTCTGAGAAGGCCTTGAGGGGGCTCTCAGGCACACACTCTGGGAAAGAGGTGAGGGCAGGGCATGCCCGTGGGAAGCTAAGTGTACACCCCTGCTTAGCTCTATACCTGCTCTTCTATCCCCACAGAAAAGACACTAAGGAGAGGCTCTTGCCAGAAAAAAAACATTAGAGGAACTTACAAACCTCCAGAAGGAAATTCCAGGAATCCCCAGAGTTTATTTCTTATTGGGAATAGAAGAGCAGCTGGCCACCTAAGCCTTTCAATGTGTTCAGAATGTATGGCCTGCACGTCATAGGGGGATCTCAGAGACTAGGGAGAGGCAAGCACTGGAACCGCTGTTTCTAAGACCCTCTTCATACCTGTCCACGAAAGTGGGAATGGGGATGGAAGGCCGCACCGGGGAGCACTGGCTGAGACATGACTCAGGGACCCACGCTCCTCCTCCCTGCGGCTCTCCCATCCTCAACGTGCAGCTTTGCAGTGGCGAGCCAGAGAAGCAAGGGGAAGAGGTGGCTCACATCACTGCTCCTAAGACTAGAAAGTGTTTGAACCCTCAGGGTTTAGCTTAAACTCCCAGGCCAGTCTCCACACAGCAAGAGTGGGACAATATGGGGATTAAAAAAAGAAACCCGGCCAGGCGCAGTGGCTCACACCTATAATCCCAGAACTTTGGAAGGCCGAGGCAGGTGGATCATTTGAGGCCAGGAGTTCGAGACCAGCCTGGCCAACATGGTGAAACCCTGTCTCTACTAAAAATACAAAAATTAGCCAGGTATGGTGGTGGGTGCCTGTAATCCCAGCTACTCAGGAGGCTGAGACAGGAGAATCGCTTGAACCTGGAAGGCAGAGGTTGCAGTGAGCCGAGATCACGCCACTGCACTCCAGTCTGGGTGACAGAGTGAGACTCTGTCTCAAAAAAATAAAACAAAGTAAAATAAAAAAGAAACCCAGCCAGATGCAGCGGCTCATACCTGTAATCCCAACAATTTGAGAGGTGGAGGTAGGTGGATCACTTGAGCTCAGGAGTTCAAGACCATCCTGGGCAGCATGGTGAAACCCTGTCTCAATAAATAAATAAATGAAAGAAAACCTATCCATGCATCACGGTGGCACTCTTTTTTAAATTTATACTTGTTTATCAAGGATTAGAGTATAACTTTTTAAACTAATTTTGTTTTGTCCCTCAGACCACTCTCTTTTGGCACCTTCATTGATGGGGACTATAAACCCCTTCACACCAAGTAGATATAGCTATTCCACCAGTGCTTCTGCTCTCCCTCTGTTATCTGCTTTCATTCGCATGGTGAGAAATTGAATTTCCGGCATATCTTCCTTGTGGGGAGGCTGGGAGTCTAGCACCTTTTCAGGATTTTGCAATTATGCGTGCAGTGTCGGTAGCTTGCTGTATGGTCCTGTCCCATATGTTGAATTTCCTGAAAGACACCATGTGTGAGTATGTGTGTGCGTTTGCCACATTTACTGTGTTGTTTTTGATTATTATCTCTTTCCCACCAATTAGACTTTTGCTATTTGTTTAAATAAATGGTCCCTGTAAACTAATCACCATATAATAATTACTACCTCTTTTAAATGATATCATTTAGAACTAGACATACAATCATCAAGGTGCAATCTGGTGACTTTCTTCATTCCTCTATTGCAAACAGTTACCTCTTAGGGTGACCCTGGTGTTTTTCTCCAAAGCTTAATTTAAAAAATTCAAATCTTACCATTAGCATCACTTTAAAGTCCAAAGTACATTTGGACATTTAACTGCCCCCCCTAGATTTGACTCCCCTAAGGCCATTATTGCATCACAGGTTTTATGGGTTACTTTCTTTTTTTTTTTTTTTTTTTTTTTTGAGACAGAGTCTCCCTCTGTCGCCCAGGCTGGAGTGCAGTGGCCGGATCTCAGCTCGCTGCAAGCTCCGCCCCCCGGGTTTACGCCATTCTCCTGCCTCAGCCTCCGGAGCAGCTGGGACTACAGGCGCCACCTCGCCCGGCTAGTTTTCTGTATTTTTTTAGTAGAGATGGGTTTCACCGTGTTAGCCAGGATGGTCTCAATCTCCTGACCTCGTGATCCGCCCGTCTCGGCCTCCCAAAGTGCTGGGATTACAGGCTTGAGTCACCGCGCCCGGCCTATGGGTTACTTTTATTTAAATTTTATCTCAATTTTCAGATAGCATTTAATTTCCTTTTTAGCTGAAAGAAAGTGCTTTCACACAGCCAGACAAAGTCCTATCAGCTCCCCATGGACCCAGTGACTCGCCTCTCATCCTCTGCAGCGTTGACTGTGGGTCGTGCACACTTGTCCATATTTCTAAATCCTAGGTTGACAAATAATGTACTCAGCCACCCTCACTCACTGAACAATCAGAAATGGAGATTTGGCCAGGCACATGGCTCTTGCCTGTAATCCCAGCACTTTGGGAGGCCAAGGAAGGTCCAGGAGATTGAGGCTGCAGTGAGCTAAGATTGTGCCACTGCACTCTATCCTGGCGACAGAGTGAAACTCTGAGAAAGAAAGAGAAAGAGAACAGTGCATAGTCCTTTCATTTACAATGAATTTTCAACACCAAAAATAAATAATATGATCTCACACCTGTATGAATTCAGCACATACTGATGCCCACTTTATCATCTACGTGTTTCTAGAACTTAGTCTCTTTCCCTTAGTTGATAATCTTTGTTTTCAAATTCTTAAAAATAAAAATCTCTCCAGGTTCAGGTGCAGAGGTATGGCAGAACAGTGTGACGGTTAATAAAATGAAATTTGCAAGCAGATAGAACTGGATTCAAATCCCAGCTCTACCATTTCTAGTTTTATCTCCTTGGTCAAGTCATTTGACATCTGACTCTCAGTTTTCTCACCTGTAATATGAGACTACTAATCATCTCTGCCTTACAAGGTTGTCAAAGTAAAGCAAAGTAATACATATAGATGCTTAGCACCATCCCTAGACGTCAGTAGTTGCTCAATGAATGATAGCATTTACATCATGATCACCAGCATCGTCATCATGGCTGGGCTGCCAAGCTTGAGCAAGAGCGCCTCAGCCAGGGTTGTGGCTGTATTTCCCTGGTTCTCATTCTACAATATCTCTTCCACTCTCCTTCTTTCCCTCTCTCCCGCTCTCTACTTTGTCCACTCCCATCACATGGGGATGCCCATCCCTTTCCATCCAAGGCCACCTTCACCCTCATTTTCATGCAGCTTTGTGTCTTTAATTTTTACCTCTTTGAAAATCTTCTCTGCCAAACTTCAAATCTGAGTTTTTCACTATCTTACAGACATTTCTCCCAATGTGTCCTAGCAACCCCTCCATCCTAACATGTCCAAAACTAAACACACAATTATCTCACTCAAAAACGTGTTCCTCCTCCTTAACCTATTGATGTGAATTGGCATCATGATTATCTTATTTTCCCCAACATAAAATCTTAATACTGGTCTTTAACTTCTTCCTCACTCCTACGCTAGCAATCACTGTGCCACACACTCCAAGACAGTTACATTATGACTCCAAAGCATCTCTAGAAGCCTCTCCTCCACCACCACGTTACTTTATACCCCAGGACACACCACCTAGGGCATAGTCAGAGTCTCCTGATCATTCTCTACACCCTGTTGAGCTGGGATTGCTTCACTATCTTACACAAAGATCTTGAGTAGCTTCCTGTACTTTACTAAATAAACCTTCATTTCCTACCCTGGACTCAAGGCCCTCCATAATTTGGCAGTCGGTGACCTTTCCAACTCATCTGTCACTGCAACTACCACTGTCTCCTGCCCTCCAACCACATAGGACTGTTTACTATTCCTCTGATATATCCTATCCTCTCTTGTCTTGGTAATATGGTTCATTCCACATGGGATCCTTCCTCCCCTTCCCTCTCTTTTTGCCTAACCAAACCCTACATGTCCTGAAATATCTACTTTCCATGTTTCCTCCTTAATGAAAGCTTCCTCATTCTCCCCACAAGAATTAATATTCTTACTTGGTGACACTCCCCACTGCCACTGTTTCTCTGTCTCTTCTGCCTTACACTAGAGTGAAGACTTACCTCCCCTTCTAGATGTAAATATCCTTGAAAGAAAAGAAAATCTTGCTTTGTGCTCCTTATTCTATTACCTAGGTACACAGCAGAATCACATACAGTAAAATATAAATGTTTATTGACTTTTTCAAACTTTTAAAGTAATTAAACATAATTTGTAACAGAGTTGTAGTCCTGTCAACTCTCCCTGACAGTGAAGAGTGAGCTTCTTGGGTATCAGCTACAGCCCATCATTAACCATCATAGAATCCTCCCAGGATCCTGTCAAATCATGATTCGGGTTACCTGTCGCATCCAAAATGATGCCAGTATTTTGCCCCAAAATACTAAGATTTGTGAAAGTGCTATCAAATAACCATCTTTTAAAAACAGAAAATAACAAATGTGGGTGAGGATGTGAAAAAATTAGAACACTTGTAAATTGCTGATAGGAATGTAACTTGGTGCAGCCACTGTGGAAAAGCTTTGAACTTTGTCAAAAAGCTAAACACAGAATTACAATATGACCTAGCAATTCCACTCCTAAATGTGTACCCAGAAGAATTGAAAACAGGGATTCAAACATATACTTGTACACCAATTTCATTGCAGCATTATTCACAATAGCCAAAAAGTAGGAAAAATCTCAGTGTTCATCAACAGAAGAATGAATAAATCAAATGTGATATATACAAAAAATGGAATATTATTCAACCATAAAAACGGATGAAGTTCTAATACATACTTCAACACGATGCATCTTGAAAACATTATACTACGTGACATATTGTCTGATTCCACTTATGGAAGTAACTAGAATGTGAGATACCCCTGGACTTTCTGTCATAGTGACTGAAAGGAGATTAAAGGTTACCAGGACCCTGAGGGAGTGGGGAAAGGGAATCATTGCTTACTGAGTAGAGAATTTCTGTTTGGGATGAAAATGTTTAGAAACAGATAGTGGCAAGAGTTATAGAACAGTGTGAATGTAATTAATGCCACTGAACTGTACAGTTAAAAGTGGTTAACATGACAAATTTATATCTATTTTGCCACAATTACAAAAAAAAAAGCATGAGCTATTAGTAAAGACAGGTTAAAAAATAAATTGTGATAAGTACTATGAAGGTTATGTATACAAGGATAAGTGGAATAGGACTAGAATTAACTAATGCCTCATAAAAAGAAAGAGATTGGGCAAGACTTTAAAGAGTAGATGCCATTTTAGTAGTAGTAGTAGTAGCAGTAATAGTAGTTTTCCAAAATAGTAGTTTTCCAATAGTTGAAAATTAGTGGTATGCAAGTTAGCTTTACATGCAGTGATGGCACAGAGTTGTTTTATTTGACTGCATTTTAAAACACATTTGAGCTAATATTTTTTAATTGGAAGATTTCACATAAGAATATGGATTTCTGGTTTCCCTTAAAAGATTTATCTTGAATGAAGCTTCTAGCAGTTTTGAAGCCTGAATTTCACACCAAAAGTCTGCTGAGCCCTAGTTGTGGCTACACTCTTCAGCCAGAGCCATTCACAGGTATCTGTAGGTATATTTGCACTGGCCTTTACTCACTTGCACTGTTTACTTGGTGCTATGGTCTGAATGTTTGTGTCTCTCCAAAATTCATATGTCAAAATCCTAACCCTAAAGGTGATGGTATTCAGAGACTAGGGAGCTATTGGGAAGGTGATTAGGTCACAAGGGCAGAAGCTTCATGAATGGAATTAGTGCCCCTACAAAAGAGGACCCAGATAGCTCCCTTGCTACTGCCACCATGTGAGCACACAGTGATAAGGGGCCCTCTATGAATCAGGAAATAGATCCTCATCAGACACAGAATCTGCTGTTGCCTTGATCTTGGACTTCCCAGCCTCCAGAACTGTGAGAAATATTTCTGTTGTTCATAGGATTATAAGGAATTTCACAAGTCTACAATATTTTGTTACAATAACCTCAACAGACTAAGGTATCTTGGCTTTGTGGGTCTCTGAGATTGCTCCCCCTGCCATGGAGAGTTTAGAGGCACAAGTGCATAAATTAGATAGATAGATAAATAGATAGATGATTGATAGATGATATAGGGAGATCGATAGAGACATGTGGAAGCATATTGAGAAATATACTAGCAGTGCATAAAGTGTGTATGTGTATCTATGACAAAAGATAAGGCTGAAGAGCTTTGTAGCACCCAAATCATAAACACTCCTTTCAAATATCCACTTTTCTGACTAATGCATAAAGTGACTATGACTAAAAGGAATGTATGCCAAACATGCCATTGGGGTGCTGCCTCTTCTTCACAAAGCACCACGATGGGAATCTCAAGGAGCTGGCAGCAGACATCTGTCTAAACAGTTCACAGAGAGCAGAGCCGGGGCAATTGCACACCAGCAGAGCAGGTGGAGGCGGGTTGCTCCTAGAATCCCACCTGGGACTGCCCATGGGCGCCACTGGTCATGTAATTAGCTAATGGAGCTGAGAGCAGGCTGCTTTCCAAAGAGAGATGTGACCAGATCAATCAAGCAAGCAACAACACAAATAGCAAAGAATCAATACAGAGGGCATTTTGCTTCCCTGGACAAGGTCTGGCAGGGAGAGTTCAGCATGAATGTCTGATGAAAAGCCAGCAAGCAGAAACGTCAAAACTAAAAATAGAAATTCTTTTAACTTTTATGGGAACTTGGAAATGTATACTATGTGGATGATTTTATTAACGCTAGAATTAATAATAGATGTTTGCAGGAAACGCTACATATTTCCTAACAACTCAACCATAGGGAATCCTACCACTCTTTAAGGCCGTTGCCAGGTTATTTTCTACTTCACTTACAATGAACAAATCAATTCTAAAAATTCTATGTATATTTAAAAGCACGTTAAGGACTCAATACATTTACCATTTCATCGGTAGCAGTCTGTCATTCTCATGTGTAAATCTTGGAATTTTCCTAAACAGTTAATACTAAAGTTGAGCATGGCCACACATGTCTGCAGTCTCAGCTACTGGGGAGGCAGAGGTGGGAAGATCACTTGAGCCCA